>NW_026562431.1:795000-1257500 GCF_027474105.1 Poeciliopsis prolifica
AAAACAATGGAAAGTCATATAAAGCACATTCTGTTTTCTGGCTAACAATAATAATCATAAAAATAATAATGCACAACAGAACAAATAGTTGGTACACTGCAAATCTATCTATTTGCAGTGTACCTAAAAATACCCAGATCTTTTTTTTAGGTCTTACTGTGACATAATTATGTATACCTTGTGTTTCATGTAATGAGGAAATGGAGGATCTAATGACATGTTGTGAACATGCCGGCGGTGGCAGCTTCATGCTGAGGGGAACCTTTTCCTCTGCATCTACAGAAGATGGATCAGAGTATAAGACAAAACAAAAGAAAACTTTTCAGATGCTGCAAAAGATTCAATGAATAGATACAATGTCCAGCAGATCCCCCCTGAAATGCACTTCATGTGTTAGAATGGCCTAGTCAAAGTCCAGAGCTATGTCCAATCATTAATCTGTCATGAGGGTTGAACATTTTTGTGCCTAACAGGTTTGCTTTATTAAAAACTGAAAAAGGAAAGAATAAATCCAGTCTGTAGACGTTAAACCTGGTGGAGATGCATCTGGGCTGGATGCAAACATCTCTAAAAAATAAAAAAGCATATATGGTTCCCTCCACTTCACAACAAGGCCGCAGTTTGTATCCATCACCATCATTAACCACCCTGAGGTCACATGATAAAGATCCAAACGGTTGAAGGAACGTGAACACTTTTCTAAGGGACATGAAGGGCGACATCCAGGACGACCTGCATCAGCATCCTTCACCGCAACAACACTGAATCTTAACAAGTCGTTTTGGTCAAGTTTCTACTGCAAATATCTTATTACACTTGAAACTAAATTACTTGTAACTTTCCAGCAGTAATTCCTTAATATCGATGAGAAAAAATATAATTATTTCACTTATAACAAAACATTTTACAAGTCACAAGTGAAATAATCTGCCAGTGAAATGATCACTTTTCATCCATATTGACCTAAAACAAGCTCCTATTTCTTAGTTTTGTGTTATTTCAAGTGTACTAAGATATTGGCAGTACAAACAAGACCAAAATGACTTGGTAAGATTTTGTGTTTTTAATAATGGTTAAAGTGACAACAAGGTATTTTCTATGAAGGTTGAACCACAGAAGCATTAGAAATACCAAGAACTGAAAGGAAAGTAACAGAATTTGTAGCAGTGGTCACTACAGAGTTCACTACTGGCCTGGGCTTCCTTAACACTGTACAGAAATAAAATGCAGCGACTTTAATGACGTAATGATGTTTTCAGAAGGTCCATAGAAAAACACCTGTGTGTCTCCTGACCTGGTGACTTGGTTAACATTGACTGGCATTCAGGCAGGACATCTTAACTGCTAGATTCCTCCCAAAAAAAAAAAAAAAAACAAGAATAGAAAAAAATATCAACAAAATATGCAGCTTGATTCTGTATCTGCTGGATCAAATACCAGAAGAAGTGTAATAGAAGCAGGACGTGCGCAGAGATGAGGAAGATGCTGGGGATGTGAGTGTGTGTGGCGTGTGTGTGGGTTCCAGGGAGATGAGAAGATGTCTATGCAGCCTGGTTCTGATGGCTATCATGAGCAGGACTGGACCTGCTGCTGATACCGTCGGATTCCTTGGAGGATGATTTAAAAATAAGAAGGAGAATCAGAATGTTACATCAAGTTTGAATTTGAGCGCAAGCCTCTAGTTCCCCCCGACATGCTATAGTAGCGAACTGCTCTTTATTGCAGCTGCAACGTTGTTAGCAGATGGGTTTATTTGCAGAGCCTCCCCTTTTTCTCAGCGAGCCTCACGCTGTGAATTAGAGCCACCGCTGTAGTCACATTTAAACCCTCTGCTCCCTCGCTCTGCTCTGCTCAGCTCTTTGAACTTGTTTTCTCCCTTATTAAACTTTGCCGCCCGCATTTTTGGCCTCTTTGGCCTCCCACACTTTTTAATCACGCCAGAACTAATGTCTTTAATTTATTGTTCATTTGGACATTTTCCCCAGGCTCCAAGCGCCTCTAAGATCATGAGTTTGTTTACTTTTTTTGTGGTGTTTTTCAGCTTCGCTGTTGTGGAAGAATGCGTCTCTGTGTGTGTGTGGGGTGTGTGTGTGTGTGTGTGTGTGTGTGTGTGTGTGTGTGTGTGTGTGTGTGTGTGTGTGTGTTTGTTGGTGTGTATGCATGTCCTTGTGTGCGTGTGTGTGCGTGTGTGTGTGTGTGCGTGTGCGTGTGGGTGTGTGTGTGTGTGTGGAGGGACAAAAGAGGAGAACAGAGAGGAAGAGGAGTGAGAACTTGGAAAATCTTTCTGCAAACAAAGATAGCTGAGGGCTAACATGTGACTAACATGTTAACTTTACTGTAAAACATTCGTAGTTTGTTACTTGTATGATAAAAGAAAAAAAACAAACTCATTTTTTATAAACAGGTTCTCATTTACTGTTAGAAACTGCAAATTTCATACGAAGTGAAACTCATTTTATCTCTGTCACGGTTTCTAGTAAATGCAATAGAAGCACCTCGGCTGTGAACACATGGTTTCACTTTAAGGTTAAAATCGTTTACAGGATTCTTTGAAAAGGCATTTATTGAATAAAAGGGCAGGAATAAAACTCCTAATGTTGTCACACTCTATTAGTGTTTACTGTCAGATTTTAGCATCAGAAAGCGGTAATGGAAACAACAAAGTGCTTATTTGAATTTCGTTCCATGATATAAAATAATAAACTGTAACACAAGCTGTTTTTCTTTATTGTGGTAGAAATTACGATCTTGGTTTTCATACAAAATGTATTTTAAAACAAGAATAATGGAAGCTATTTTTTTTTTTTCTTTTTGGAGGTTTTATTTTAGTTCTGGTTTCTAATCGAATGTAGTTGGAGAAACATGCAAAGACTGAGGTGTGATGGCAGCACTGAGTTCTCCTGCTTCATCTCAAAAAGAAGCACGTAATAAGAGTGGCTCGAATCAGTTTTAGAAACAGTAAGTCTTCTTGCGACTCGATGTTTTTGATTTGTATGTCTTTATTTAGGGCTTGACTCCTCATTTAAGTGGAGAGACCTAATGCTTTCGTGAGACCTGATGCTTTCTTGAGAGCTGATGCTTTCTTGAGAGCTGCAAATCAGTGAATCGGTCCCACAGCTTCTAAATTTTTTTATTTATTTACAGAGTGTCAAATATTACCGGGGAGCTTTTGTTTGAACAACAGTTGCTCATTTGGCCCGGGCATGCAGGCACCAAGCCGCCGCTCAGGCCTGGCAGCGCTGCTACTGGCATTACATATATTAGATGTTTGGCTGACACTTCCCAATCAGGAAACACAGAGCCTGGCGTGGACTTCTGCAGGCTCCCTGGTTCTGTTTACGTCAGGCGAGGTGCTACACATATTGCCACACCGTGGAACATAACCGGAATTCTGGAAATCCACTTTAAACGTTTATCATATAAAATCCAAGTAAAATGCAATTAAGTTTGTGGATTTAGCATGACAAAATGTGGAAAGGTTTGAGAGGAATAGATAACTTTGGAGGCAAATGGGTCTTTGAATTCATAAAAATACTTTCTTAGTTTTCAATATTGTCACCTTCCAAAAATGATGTCATTTTTTAGAAAGATTTTTTTTTTTTTTTTTTGTCTAAATCATCTTTTGGCTTTTTTTCTCCCCAAAATTGCTTTTGGCAAAAAGAAAAAAAAAAAAGGCAACTTTTTTATATGAACAAAAACAACTTTTTTGGGGGGGTATAGGGGTGGGAGTGGAGGGGGGAGGGGTGTAAGTGTTTCTAAACACACATATTTAGAAATGCTCGAGTTTCCAAATCAGCTTGCTTACTCCTCGTTAAAGAAAACTTAACTCAAATTTGCGTTTTTATTTAAGAGTCACTGTTGTGTTTCAACAGTGACATCTTGTGATGATGTTTGCTCTGCTGGTGGGAGCAGGGAGAGAGCCAGAAGGGGCAGGAAGCAGGGGCAGGGGCAGTAGGCAGGGGCAGAAGGCAGGCTGGGCATGAAGCAGGGGCAGGGGCAGTAGGCAGGGGCAGAAGGCAGGGGCTGGGGCAGGGGCACAGTTGATGGGCCGTTCTTGGAACCCTATGATAACTTCTTGCAGTTCTAATTTAAATGCTGATAAGATTTCAGAGTTGTTAACTTGGGTAGCGACATACATGTAACATTTTCATTCATTCTTTCCATACATACTTGATGATATGTGAGGTACTGTGGGTGAGATGAAGGATAAAACCTGTTAATCAAAGCATTAAAACAAATTTATTGTGTGTTTGTAACTATTCCTTTTTCTTTTGATAAGTGGAGAAAATCGTTTAGGTTAAATAATCATTCTTAGATGGAGTGGATTTAACTGGACTGGCCTTTGAATGTTATTGTTGATTTATATTAACAAGGTGAACTGAACTGACAGCCTGTGAATCAGCCTCATAATTACAAGCAGAACAAAACATTTGTAGAAGTTGAAGCCAACATTTTCTTCCCTGTAATTCCCACTAATCTCAGCTTGTGAAAGATATAGTACATTGGTAAACTTATCAAGTAGGTCTTCTCAAATAAGAGATGAATGTTAAAACTCTATGTTTGATTCCTATTATTAAAAATGACTAAAAGTGAGAGGTGTGTTCCTTTTTTCTGAAGAAAACCTGCAAAAATTAACATCATCTCCCAAACAATACACATTTCACTTACAGGTCAGATTAGAGGCCTTGTTGGGGCTATTAAATTCATTTTGGAATTTTGTTACTTTGATGAAGTTGTTAAGCAAATATTTAATGGAAACATGGAAATTGCAAAACTATGTTTTTTCAACATTTCGGGACTGTTGACAAAGTGTTACATGCATTTGTAATGGGAACGCGGCTACTGTCCCAAAATAACATAACTCATTATCAGGCAGCATTATGCAGACACTCTATCTGCACCGGTGAGGACTTCCAAAGGCTTTAACTGACAACACACTTACCTATTTTAGAATTACATTTATAATTATGTGACCAGATTGTTTAAGCAGCAATGGCAATAATAATTATGGAAAAATAAATCAAATTAAAATTACACATGAATAAGTTTGTTCACGTGATGAGTCATTAAAAATATGCGGCGCCATCATCGTCCTGCCACTTCCTGTTGTCTTCTTCGTCTTTTCCACCAGTAGTAACATCCAGTTGTTGACCATGTGATGCGAACATAGTGTTTCCGTTGAAGTTCTCTGAAATACACTAACAAAAGAACACACTAAAAAAATACACTGGATTCCTGATTCTTTGGCTTTTCTGTTGAATCCCTTCAGACTCTTTGTCTCTGACTGGAGCTCCGTTGGGGGTGTGGAGGAGGATGGAGCGAGGAGGGGAGAGTCCTGTCGCCCAGGGCAGTCCCGAGCGGAGGGGCAGCAGTCCAGACCTTAGCGGGCTCCCGCCGCCAGGAAAGAAAAGCCGACTGGAGCTGAACGGGAGCCCCACCGGGCCACGAACTCGCCACAATGGAGCCCCACCGCGGCCCCTTGGAGGTAACCATAGAGCTGACAGAGAAACGTGATGGACCTGTCTTAACAGTGAAGATATTTGATATAAGTTATCTTTTACAAATGACATTTCCAGCATGGTGGGAAGAACTGTCATAAATGAATGAAATACAGTGATTTCTTTCGATCCTTTGCCTCTGCCAGAAGGTTTTTAGCAGCGTTGTCCTCCAAACCCACAGACAGCCGCTGGCTGCGCTGTGAGCCACATGGGTTGAGTTTGGCTCCGTGTTCCACGCTGTAGTGCTATGAGAGCCCTGAGCTGTTAATCTATATGTCAGAGGGGAACTGTATAACACAGGCTTACCAAATGAAGGAGATTGCTTCATATAAACAAGATTTATTCAAGTCACTCTGGGTTATCGATCCCCACATTAACTATGAAAGTTGTTTCCTCCTTGTGTGCGGCTGTTCATGTGTGTGTCTCCATGTTGGTGCTTTTTATGCTTTTGCAGAAATGTCTCGATCTTTACCTGTCCTTTCACTTTATGAAGAATTGTTGCATCATGACTACTTCCTGTTCATTTCCACTCTTTACCAGCTCTACAAAGATAAAAAGTGAAATTACTAGTCCAGATTAAAGTTTGTTTCCGGTGGCCTTTGGGAGGGTCACGTCCACCTTTAATCAAAACGTAGAACATTACAAAATAAGGAATTTGGCTCAGAGACATATGAATACAGACAGTCCCACTGTGATGACTTCACAATACAGCTTAGCTTTACTGGTATTCACTAAGGAGTGACAAGCAGGGCTGTTCTGTTGGCAACATAATCACAGCCTTTTTCAGGGCTGTGATATCCAGCAATCTGGCTGGAAAATGTATCACGATATAATGATTTATTTTGTATTTTTAAGCACGGTGGCAAAACATTGAAACTGCTCCTATGTAATGAGGTGTAGTGTGTGTGTGACCTGTGACCCCTGTGCTGGTTGAGATTTCATATTAGATTGCTTACATTTCTCTTCACAAGTTCCTCATTTCCCACGATGGGAAAGAATGCTAGTTTCTTCTCCACCTATCAGTGCTGTGCAGAGTGGCTCTCTTTTGACTGCTAACGGTGACTCTCAGCACACTCAGCTTGCTGCTACATTTTGATGGGAACAGTTTCCTGCTGAGAAGTTTCTTGTGTGAGTCACAAGAAACCTGTTAAAAATGTATCTTTTTTCTGGAAATCCGCCTTTAATACGTGTTGATACCAATGCAGATATTAATGTTGGAACAGTGGATCTCTACTTTGGATGATATTAACATGTGCATGTTGTCTTGTTTGTTTGTTTTTTGTTTGTTTGTTTTTTGTTTTTTCTTGTCTGTTTCCTTTCTGGTTGTGATGTTTGTATTTTGATGCATCCGCACCAATAATAGTTTACTTAATGCCAACAATGCACATTCACGATATTTATTCAAGCTGCTTGACTCAGTTTTCAACTTTTAGCACTGTAAAATGCTTTGCTATCCAGTCCAATAGTTAAACTTTGTGTTCTAATAGGAAATAAATCATGGGTTTTCAAGCGTCTGTGAGAGCATTAAAATCTAAGTTTGTCCATTGTGATACATTAAAAAACAAAGAAATATTGCGTAATATCCTGGAGTGTGCCCCAGTATAGGAAAAGATGTAATATTTTAGTGTCTCTGTTGGCAGCTTTGTCTTTAAACGCTGGAAAAAAGGAGACAGAAGGGTTTCTTTTATAGGCGTGTTATAAATCCTACAGCATGGAAATTCTGACTAAAAACCTTGGAGAGCACACATTCTGAAACGTGCAGCACAATAATGAAAATCGATCAATTTATTTTGACGTTATGCGGTCCATTTGATGTAAATATATTTTAGAATTTATGTCGGAATGTTCCTCGGACGGAGGATCTGTTTCTTTCCTCCGGCAAAACAAAGACCGTTTCTGTGGGTTTTGAACAGTTTGTGAAGATAATCCATCTGTGGTTCGGCGGAGTTAACAAATCGCCAGGGGGGTCAGATCTGACCACCGGGACGCGGCAGAAAGAGCGACGCGCGCAAAACAGGAGGAGGAACCGCGTGGAGTGGGAGGCAGGAGACGGACGGGGTTTCCTGCGCTCGGTGGAAGCCACGGCTTGTAATAATGACGGGTTGACTTTGAACACAGGAAACTCCATGTGTCGCCCCCAAAACCGCATGGCTGCTGCGAGGACGGGGGCCAAACGCACACATGGAGCAGAGACCCCCGCACGCGCATTTACAGACTCACACACCAGCCGTGGCGCGCGGCAACACTGCGAACCTGCCAAAACACACATATCTTATTTTAATATCTCCACTCACTCATCCCTCAACATATTAGAGGGATTAGAGGTTTTGAGGCAACATCACATCATCCAAACCAGATCATCCAAGTCTCAAGATGCCGGAGACGAAGCGCGGAGCTGGAGATGGAGAGAGACGGAGGGAGAGGCGCGCTGGTCGGAGGGAGCTACTCCGCGTTGACAGTTATATTTCCCTGTTGGGGGAAATTCACTTACTTCAATTGGCACAGTCCTCCAGTGTGTAATTCACTCCATGAGAGCCTGGAGGATTGGGAGCCGAGTGATTAATGAGGAGGAAATAGAAATATCGGAATTGACTGATTAAAACAATGGAGGAGATGGATCGGGGTCTCTGTGTGCGTGTGCAGGTGTGTATGTGTGTGTGGGGGGTGGGGGGGGGGGGGTGCGGGTGTGGGTGTGTGTGTGTGTGTGTGTGTGTGGACTTGAACCGTTTACCATTTACTTGAGAGAACCGTGAATGTGTGTGGTTTTGTTTGGCCATACGGTAAAACACCAGCGCCTGTATTATTAGAGCTGGGACGCTGCCTAATGCTCCCAGTCCATCATTTCTTCAGGGGACTTTAAATAACGGCGGGTTGACAGATGGCCCCAAACCAAAAGCCTTTCAGAAGAAAAGCTCCAGATTGGAGCAGAGGCATTAGTGTGAGAGCAGAGAGGAATTTTTGGAATTGGACTCTTTCTGAAGAGCAGGTTTCTCCACTGTTTTTGACAGTGTTGCCGTGGTAATCGATCCCCTTAAGCTGTTTTACTTTGTGTCAAGATGCAAAACATCAGTGTGGTAGACCAACAGTAGCTGAGTTTTTATTACAAAAGTGCACAAAACTTTGTCCATATTCAAAATTTCTTCTTTTTTTGTGCAACTGCTGTGTCTCTGTTAAGTAATAAACAATTAAAATCCCACATGAATAAATTGATTTATTCAGACAATAAGTCTTTCAAAAATATGCTGCCCCATCAACCTCTAACTGCTTCCTGTTTTCTTCTTCCTGGTTTGCAGTGGTGGCAACGTCTGGTTGTTGATCATGCAACTGGGACGAAGAAGTAAAAAAAGTGTTTCCGTTGTAGTTCTGCGAAATAAACCAATTTTGATTTGACCAAAAATCCACCTGATCCCAGTGACAATTTTTTTTAATTCAAGAAACGAGTTTTTTGAATTGTCTTCAAGTAAATTTATTTTCAAAATGTCAAATTGCACAATTGGTAGCAGTGGAAACACAGCTACTGACAAGTGGAAAGAATGATGGTGTTAATAACTGAAGGCCAGAAGAGGTTCTGTTTGCACTGTGCGACAATAAACTGAGAAATGCAAATAGAAATTACAGATGAATGTTTTTCATACGATAAATCATTTAAAAAAAACATCATTTTCTTACCACTTCTTTTCTTCTGTGAAGTGCACAATTCAGAGACTGAGGTCCAGACAAAAGTCAGGGAGCAAAACAATCTTTAATACATCTGCAGATGGAGAGCAAAAATACACTGCATTAGGCACAAATTAAGATCTCAGAGTTGCATAGTTACTTTATTCACTTCTCTTTACTACCGATGGGGAGACTCAATCTTCTAAGACCAAACAAAAGAAACGAAGGAAAACATACGGAACCCTGTATGCTCATTCACTATTATGTCTACGGGATGCGAAAACTAAATACTCCATCTCCATGCAGGGAAGGCCACGGGAAAAACAGCAAGTTCCCAAATAACTCATCTGGGAAAGTTCAGCAACCCTGAGAAACTTAATTCAGTAGACACACCTTGTTTCATTCGTTTGTACACCTTTCCCAGCTGCACAGAAAAACACCTTGACAAAAAACATTAAATTTATACGATACATAAAGAAACATCATTTAATACGAATAAAACTTCTTCACGCTTCTTTATTTCTTCTGCCAGCTTCAACATCCAGCTGTTGATCACATGACTCAAAAAAAAAACTGCTTCCGTTCAGTTTTATCAAGAACACTAATCTCAAAATACAACCTCATTATCGCAGCAAAAATTTTTATCAAAAAAAACATTTTTTTATTTTTCAGTCGCTGTGTTTCCATTAAGCAAATTTATTTTTGTAATTCCAATTTGTACAATTCTGTGGTCCATGGAAATACAGCTAATTAGAACCTGTTAGCTAACATGCAACGCGCCACGTGTGGTGGTGTGGACCGATCTGTGAACGCCCAGCAACTGCACTTGAGAAAGGCAACAATTAAACTGTTAAACTTTCTGTTTAAAGTTTACAACAAGCCATGTTGGGGACACAATGTTGCGTTCTTTGACATGTTCTAGATGGAAGAACGCTTCAGCGTGTCCGTAGCCTAGGCTGAACCCTGTGTTGTGCACCGAGAAGTGAAAGTGACTCAGACTGGAAGGGCATTAAGTTGTCAGTATTCCATTCGCTCCAGTTCCAGTAAACCTTTGCGAGGCACCGGGGTGTCTGAACAGTCTGATTTGGTCTTGATGTGGTCCACCTGGAGGCCAGTGACGGCTTGCTAAAATATGTGACCTGCATGGAGAGCATTAGAGGACAGTTAGCAACGTAACTGTTCTCTAAAGCTATTAATACCCTAATGAGGGCAGCTGCTGCTATCGCAGTGACTGTTTTGTGTATTGGCTTTGCATATATGAGAGGAGTCATTCCTATGAATGCCTATCTAATATTCCGTTGAGCACCTGGACGGTGCTCTGTAGTACTTATCTGACGTTACTGGTTGACTAAAGGAGCTCCAAGGTGATCCAATACCTTACAAGTGAAACGAAGAAAAAAAAAAAAAAAATTAAGTGATCTCAGGCTTCACCGACACCAGATGTGCTCCACATGTTTCTCATCTGAGGAGACCAATTTGTGCCAGGATGATTGTCAATTAATGCCAGGCTCTTAGAGAGAAGTCCTCGTTGTTCTCTTTAACTTGTTGTCGTCCCTCCACAGGTCTGATGATTCCCGTTTTCTGCGTGGTGGAGCAGTCGGACGCGGGGCTTCAGAGCGACGGGTGTGAAGGAAGGGAGGAGCACGCAGAGTTTGTGCTGGTCAGGAAGGACATCCTCTTCTCCCAGCTGGTGGAGACGGCCCTGCTGGCGCTGGGCTACTCCCACAGCTCGGCCGCGCAGGCCCACGGTCAGTCACACACACATCCCCATCAGCTTCCTTCAGGGTTTTGTAATCGCAAAATAAGTTTTATGAGCTTATGCCATTTGGAAAAGTTCAAACGAGACATCTACATACATGGTATAAGAAAAGGATATTTTCCTTTATCACTGCCTGACTTCATTCCATGCACAGTTTGTCGGGTCTTACGTCAATTTAAAGTTGCCCAGTTCCCGATTCTTAAAGATGCTGCAGTCATCTATGCAAGAACCAAAAGAAAAGCTCCAGTAAAGATTGGAATGAAAGCTGGTGAAGGAGCGTCTGCAGCTGCATTTGTATTGACCATATAATTGTTCAATTTGACATTTTGAAAATAAATTTTACGGTGATGTTGCTTTTTGATAAGAAGTTCTGATGCTAAGATGAAGTGAGGTTTTGTGGCCATATTGAATTTGGTTTATTTTGCAAAACTGCAATGGAAACGCTTAACATCACAGGACAGCTGATGTTGCCACTGGCACAACCCATGAAGAAGAAGATGACAGGAAGTGCATCAGCAGATGATACAGGCATGTTTTTTTAGTAACTTATCACTCATCCATGTCTGATTTTAATTGGTTTTCTTGTTTCATTGAAACATCCCAATTGCAACATCAATTTGATTTTTTAATTGATTTTCTTTTTCGACATTAATGGAAAATTGACAAAATATTGAGCACATCTGCAATGGAAACACAGTTGCTACTAGTGGTTACTAGTGGTGTCCCAATGCGGGCTGAAAGGTCACTCAGGAAGCCAGTTCTAAGAAATTAAAATAAAATGATGAATTACTGTTTACAAATACTCTAAGGAAAAAAAGCCTTCATTTTTGGACTAACCTGTGAAGCAGCATGAGTGAGTGTTTGACTGCAGGAGGGACTGGTGCACTTCACAAAGTCTAGACATCAGGAAGACAAAAGATATTGATTTTAAAACCCCAGCAGGATCGGATAGGGGTCTTTCAAATTACCAATGACATTATTATTTATGAATTGATTACTAAGTTTCTTACAGACAAAATTTTTTGTTTCAAACTCAAATGCACTAATAACATCAATTTTTCCTGTGTTATAAGTGAAATAATATACCAGTCAAATCAGAACTTTTTCATCAATATTAAGGCATTATTGACTTAAAATGAGTTCCTATTTCTTTCTAAAATTACTTTTTTGTCTTATTTCACGTGTACTAAGCTGTTCCCACCAGAAACGAGACCAAAAATACTTGGTAAGGTTTTGTGTTCTTGTCATGTACCTTCCTGATTCCTAATGCCGCCCTGGGAAACTTCCCATCTTTGCTTTCCAGTTATCTTATAGTGCTTTTTAACACATTCATCCTTGATTTGAAGCATAAGCTGACTCACCGGGAGTGCCAATAAACTTGGTAAATGTTTGTTTTTGTTCTTTTTTTCCTCCTAGAACAGTAAAATGACAGAAAACCTCTAAATAATCTTCTTTTAACAAGAGAAAACTGCTTAGAAACTGTGTTACACATTTAGCCTCTCTGTGCCCGTCTCTGTGTGAGCTACTGTAGTCACAGCTCAGCATTCAAGGCAGGACAGCATCCCTCTCATCAGCGATCTGAGGGGAGTGTGTGATGTGAAGTGGTGTGTACAGAGCAGACGTTGTTATAGTGGCAACAAGCACGAGAACGCTTGAAAAACACACCAGAGACACAGACAGAGGCTGTGAAAGTCATTAAAGAGTCAACAAAGAGCTGGACAGGAATGTCCTCGCAAGACAAAAATACACTGTGTGCGGGGTACGTGTGAGAATGTTTATGAAGCAGAGGAAAAGAAAAACTCTGTAATTTATTGTCGCACACATGGTAGTCATTGCTGCAGGACAGTGTCATTTACTGCTGTCTTCTCTCAAGTATGCAGAATATTCCATCTGGAGACGTTGCCTCACAACGTTATAAAACGGGACAGCAGAGTGATGGGGGGCAGCAGAGCTGCTGGAGTTGGCTGAGGATGCTGGGAGATCCCCATCTGTTTGAAATCTCCATGTGTGCATGTGTGTGTTCATGTTGTCCCATCTAATTCTTGTTTCAGCGCAGAGACATATTTGTATGCAGAGATTTTGTAAACTGCAAAAAAATTGTCTTTCAAATGATTAATTTGTTATAGCTCATCTTATTCGCTTCGCTGTAGCTACGTTTCTGATTAGAATGATTCTCAGGGCAGAATTATAGCTTTTGCAAAACTAATAAATTGCCTGTAACACATTAGTCTTTTTTTTTGAAGGTGCAGTATCTTGTAAAATCGACTTTTTATTTATTTTTTAAATTTCTTCATCAGAAACATTCCTGCGTGAGTGATGATCAGATTCTTTCATGCATGTATGAGAAATCATTGAATCTCCATGACAACCATTAAGCTGTGTAAAACACCTGGATATGGACCTCTGTCCATCTTGGAGGCGCAGCTCCTCTTCAGAGCTGCAGTTTCTGAACTTTCACCTCACAGAGCAGCTCTTCCCTTGACTTCCCCACTTGGCTCCTTCAGACTAGCCAGCAGCAAATAGCAAACAGCTGGTGGAACATCTGCTGAGCTCAACTGAGTTACTTCTCAGTGAAACGCTGGTAAAATGTTTGCCAAAGGGTTAATAGAGGAGCCATGTTGTGATGACTTCCTCAAGGCAGAGCTTCATTTAGAGCAGGAGTTCTTAAAGAGACAGAGACACAATCTCACTTTAAATCACAGTCAAATTTATTTTAAGTCAAATTGTATATATAGCATTTTAATAACACCTGAAGGTGACACTTGATTGTGCTATTAAATAGTTTTGTTTTTGGAAAATACATATTACTTTAACTAAGTAAAATAAAAACTTGTTTTCAGTGTATTGCAGCATCCCTCTGTTTCAAACCAATGAGGACTGTCTAATCGAACACAGAGTTCAAAGGTTCAGGTTTCTCCTTTGACTTGTCACAGGTCTTTGTTGTTTGTATTATGGCAGCTAATCCCTTTATTACCAATGGGTCTTCAGCTCTTATTTCTTCTCCAACCAGCCTGAAACAGGCTCAGCACACACAGCCTCTACCTCCACCATGTCTCTTGAAATTCACACTAAAGTGTGTGTATAAACATCATTGAGCACATTGCTCTCTAAAGACCTAAGTTATTCTTTAGTCCAGGTGGACAGGTCAAAAGCTGAAACTAGTAAACTGAAGTTACTTTGTTGCATTCTGCATAGTTTTACTGTTATCTGCTGAAAGTCTTGCTTTCTCTCACTTTCATGCAGCCTAAATGACATTCAGACACATCTCAACATGTCTGCAACGTATAATTTTACAATACAGCTTTAAGTATAGTTTGTTGGACCATAAAGCTATCACAACAAAACTGTTCCACAAAAAAAAAAAAAAAAAAACATCAGAACAAATATGGTTTGATATAGAATGGAAACAATGACGTTTTCAGATAGATTGAAGTTAGCAAAATTTAAAAAGGTCTGTTCTGGTTTTATCATAATTTGAGTTATTTACATGTTATATGGTTACACTACTACTCCTTAATTGAGGGGCTTTATGTAATTTGTTGTTGAGTACTGCTAAACAAAATACAAGTAAAGTAAAGTACAGTTTCTTACTTCTCTGCACTTTATTTTGACCCTTTATCAGAGATGACGGTTGTCAGAACAACCTGGCAGCACTTCGGAACAGGATCCTGATTTTAGGAGAAATCGTCTGATTTCTCGATTCATGTCAACCAGAAGCTGTGCTGAGGTTCAACTTAGTTTTACAACTACAGATGTTAGTCAAATGCAAAACGGTCACTTTTACTCCTTAACTCGATTAAAAAAAAAAAAAAAAATCTTTTTCTGAGCTTTTTCTGATGCAGGTTGTAAACTTTAGAGCTGCAGTAAACAGCCACAAAACAATCACTCAGACAGCCATTACCCTTCGCTAGTGGCCTGAGCAGCCTGCTCCACAGCAGGGGAAGGTTTACAGATGGACGCCGTTAGTCGCACTTGTAACCTCTGTGTTTTTTTGCCAAACGGAGGTCTCTGTCTGTCTCAGCAGACAATGTGCTGACAACACCGGGCCCATCAAAGCCGAGGTTGAGGGAGACATCACTGAAATCCCAGAGTCGACGGGAGCAGAATTCACCCTAAAAAAACGACCAAAGCGTTTGAACGCGGGCAGCGTGAAACAGCCTCAGACAAAGCCCTCTCACACAGACCTCTCTCCCAAGCATCTTCCAAATGAATACATTTTTTTTTCAAACAAGCATTTATGTTAAATGAATAATTTTTGGCTTAAATTATACATTTTTTCCCCATGCGGTCTATGACCAAAATTATACAGAGTCCTAGCTATTTTCTCCCTGTTTGAATTGTGTCCTGCATTCTTGCGTCCCAGCGGTGTATTTAAAGCACCGCGGCCTTTCTTTAATTAGCTCAGCCCAGTAATTAGCTGGAAGATATTGTTTATTTCAATTATAAGGGTTTGGAAGCTTTTATAGAGCGGATGAGAGCAGACCTGTACTTTTCAGCTTCAATCAGCAAACAGTTAACGGTGCCACGTCTCACAGGTCAGGAGGGGTCAAAGGGCGCATCCAGCTATTTGCTGGAGAGTGGAGCACATCAGAGAAGACAGTTTGCAAACTGTCTATAAAAGTAAACTGATGCTCCCAGTCCCAGTCACCACTGGTTGGTGACAAGACCTTCTTCCTACAGCAGGTGGCTTGTCATGAAGCCACACTCTTTGAGCAGAAGGCTCCTAAAATTCGATCTGTAATTAAAACAAGTCAAGTTTATTTGCAGCCAGGCGGTTCAAAGTGACAGGAGGTTGACTTTATAACTGCCTTTATGTGACTCTCAGCGTTCAGATTTGAGTCCATTTTGATGCCCAGAGTCCAGGCCTCATCGTTCATTTCCAGCTGTAACAACCGAAAACAAATGTAATGACTTTGGTATAGAAAACTTGAAGCTATTTAGGCTGAAATGTTCTGACTTTGGTTTATTATGGAGCAGCACAGAGACTCACAGGACAAACAATCATGCGTGTACACGCTCATGCCTATGGGAAACTTAGAATATCCTGATAACATTACACACGTGACTGTGCATGGATACCGGGAAGACATGCAAACGTTCACAGAGAACAGCACCTGTCAGGACCTTCCCACTGAGACGAACGCTTTTAAAGCTGCGCTAATACAAACCTTCTGTTAAAAATGACAAAATCTATGAACATTTCATCCAGTTTGATCACACATCACTAGCCTGTCACCAGCTGTGGCTACTGGATTGATGTTGCCATATTCTGCATCATTCACTGAAAATGTGACCATTTTGGCTTTCCATACATCCAGCACTCAAACTCCACTGCTGTCCTAGATTATGAAAAGAAAACTGAAACCTTTGGTCTTCAAGCTCTTGTGTACCAGCCAGTCTGGCACTGCCGTGGTGTGGAGTGCTTTTTATTGTATCTTCATCCAATCATTTCCTGTTGCAGTGTTGCACCAAATATTTCTCAATGCCCGCTAAAATGACTGTGGATTTATGAGCAGATATGGAATAAGTTAGTTTTTATCCTGTTCTGGGATTTAAAGGTTTGTCAATACAATATATCAGATAAAAAGTTTATCTTTAAATAATTAAATAACGGCTGAATTCAACATAAAAGTTATAAACTGAACATGCTTTAGTAATCCTCACATTTTAAGTGTTTTTGATGAATTGTCTGTTCACACAGAATTTCAAAAAAATATGTAATAATAAAAAAATCCCTGACAGTGTCAGTGTGGGTGACAGTGATGAGTCAGACGCAGGGGGTTTCCCTCAGAGCGTGCCAGGGGTGGAACCTGGAACCCTTTTAAAAGCAAGCGGCTCAGACCGGCTGCGTCAACCATTAAGTCTCACCGTGGCGTGGGACAATGGGATTACTGTGTGCACACATGCTTCCCCGGGAGTGTGTGCGCGCATGCATCCATGCGTGCAGGCCCCGTGCGAGCGCTGATGAGAGGAGCCGGAGACGTGAGTGTGCGTTTGTACAGATGGGCACACTCAGACATGAGCCAAGCCACCAGTCGGCCACATGAAAGCTCGTCTCTGGGAGATGGAATTTTAATGTGGAAATGAGAACAATAATTCCTACTTTTAAATGCGCACAAGAAGCACAGCCCACTGATGGGGGCAGACCAAGAATGATGGATCAATTATTAATGCATCACACAGCAAGCAGGGGCTCTGCGTGCGTGAGTGTGTGGGTGTGTGTGTGTGTGTGTGTGGGGTGTGTGTGTGTGTGTGTGTGTGTGTGCGTATGTGTGTGGGGGTGTGTGCGTGTGTGTGTGTGTGTGGGGGTGGGGGAGGGTATGCGTGTGTGTGTATGCGAGCCGCTATGTGTCCAGTGCTCTGTGTGCTGTCATGTGTCCTCTGTGAGTTCCTGTTTGTCTGTTTATTCACCCGTTCACTTCCACCCAACTTGGCATTAGCTTCATGTTTGGATGTGCAGACGCTGCATGGAGGCAGGCAGTGGAGTCTGTCTGCATGTGTGAAGTGAAAAAAAACAAATACAATAATAATTCGACTTTTCCAATTTGGCATGAAAAAATTACCAGTTAGGCATAGCTATAGAAGTATTATTTTAAATGGACTTTTTTGAGCCTTACTTCATGTTATAATGTTACTGCCTCATCTTAAAACCTACCTGGAGTCTGGACTTGATTCATTCATGCACGTTTGAGAAGTTCTCTAACCATTCAGCTGTGCCAAACGCCTGGATGGACCTAGCCCCGCCTTCTAGGACAAAGCTCCTCCTCAGACTTCCTGAAGGCAGAGATTCAATAAATCAGAAAGTTTTTAAAGAGACAGAGCCCCAATTTCAAGTAAAATTTATTTCATATCATATTTGATATATATAGCATTTTCATAACAAATGAATGAAACATTTTTACTTTATTGTGCTATAAAATGGCACTCTGTGGCTGGAAAATACATAATACTGGCCCTTTAAGAAAGTACAATTATCTGTAAATCTAACTGAGCCTACTATACTTAAGCGGTTTTAGGCATCCATCAGCCTACATGAACTGCAATTGCTCCGACACAGTTTGTTCTGATCCTGTTGGAGTTCTTGCCTGTTCCCATGGTGGTCTGAGGTTCCTCAGGAGTTCTTCTGGGCCCTGAGGGAGAACGGTCCATTCTGTACATGGTGTTTTAACGATGCTCCCTCTGCATGGCCCAATTAATGAAGAACACAGCTCCACCGAGTGGAAACACAGATATAGCTGGGCAGTAAACACACCGAAAAGACATCTGAGAACAGAGGGCAGAGAAAACGCACAAAGGGCGATGCAAGGGAGGAGGGTGAATGATGAAGGGGTGGGTGGTGGGGGGAGACAGGAGGAACAAGAGAGATGATGGGAGACTTCTCTGGACGCATCTGGATCTCATTTAGAGGATAGTAATGCGATTAGCTTTGTTTAGTTTTCACAGCTCCAGCCAGTCCCATGAAGAAGCCTGTGTGTACTGGAGGAAAATGGTGAAACGTCCCCTCACATTATAGTCTTACTTTACACCACACTGAATTTTAAAATGTAATGTTTAGCAAACATTTGAATACCTCTGGAAGTTTCTTACATCCATGTTGTTGACCAAAAGACTGTGCAAATTTGATTTATAAAAATACATTTGGTTAATGGAAACATGCTGATTTTGATAAAACAAACATTTTTTGAGAATGTTTTTTTTTTGGGGTGGGGGGGGGTGGGGGGGGGGGCTAGGATGAGGATGGTTTTTTCTACTGTGTCAAAGTTGGTGCATTTAGCAAAACTGTAATGAAAACAATGTTTTTTTGCAACACCTCTCTCCAGTTTGTATGCAGCAACAAAGTGCTTCTTTGGAAAATGTGCATCACAAAATTGATCAAAAGTAGAATGTCAGTAGCTGCACTCTCAATGGCCATAAAATTGTGCAAAGTTGAATTATGAAAATAAATTTGTTGAATGGAAACATGACAATTTTGAAAAGAACAAATGTTTTGATAGATAGTTTTGGTCTTAGGTTGACATGATCAACAAGACGTTTCCACTATCGGAAACGACTAAAAAGACGACAGGAAGTGGTAGGAGGATGATGGTGCAAAGTGTTTTTTAATGACTTACTGTGTGAACAAACTGATTCATGTGACTTTAATTGTATTTCTTAAGAAATACAAAATACTGTAAGTACTGTGATTGCAAATGTGTTTTTTTTTAAACCTTAGTGAAATATTGACATGGTTTTCAGCAAATTTGTAATTGAAATGCATGTAGTGGAAAGTTTTTTACTACATTGGAAAATTTTATTTATGGGGCTTGTTCCTCAATAAGACACCAACTTCTCCTCTGATGCCTGATAATGAGCTTTAGTGCTGTGGCTGAAACATTAATATATAATATGATTACATCCGTTGCCTCCATGATTTTTATGTGAACATGTGATTTTAATTGCATTTCTTATTTAAGAAAAACTCCACACTTTCAAAATTGCGTTTTTTCGGAAAATATTTTTACGTACATTTATAGTGGAAACACAGCTACTGTGTTTTATGGAGATGTTATGTGATGGAATGAACACAAAGTGGGACTTTTGAATTTTGAGAGCTATTTTTTTATTTCAACAAACTTTACGATGAGGAATAAGAAGCATGAAGACGTGGGGGGCGAAGGGTAAGGTGAGGTGGACAACCAGCCTAAAGTAACCAGACCTGCAGTGGAATGGTTTACTGTTAAATATGTTCCAGTTTTAGGATGGCCTAGTTAGGCTCTCTGTGAGGCCTGAGCGTTTATGTTTCCAGATGTGTTTCACCCAATCTGACTGAACATGAGCGTTTTTACAAAACCGACAGGCAGAAACTTTGGTCTCTGGATGTGGAAAGCAGGTGGAGTCACGTCCCAAAAGCATTGACTCATGAAGGCTAAATGCAAATACATGCCACATTTTTCTTATATTTAACAGTTTGATAAAAAAAATAAACAATACTTCACAGTAATGTGGAGATTATGCAACGCTACAAATCCTGTTACGAAGCTCGGACAGGTGGAAGTCTAGAATGTAGAACCTTTGGTGTTTTAGTGTTTATTTAAATCTGTGATTTCTATTTGTTTTTTATTTCCTTGTATTTTGATTTTATTTTTTATAAATGGGTCTATTTACGTTTTGAATTAAAACAATGATGAATAGCTTATTCATGTTGGAGTATCACAAACAATACAAGTAAAATATACTTATATTTGTGGTTGTGAGAGGACAAAATATGTCAGAAGTTCAACGGTCATGGATATTTTTGCAAAGCATTGTATGTTGCTAACAACATTTCATAGAAGTGCTGAAGGAAGCCTCAGGCATAACGGTTCTGATGTTCTTTGTGTTTCTTACAAACAAAATGTGTTTTATGTTGAGTCTTTAATTATAAATGTCACTAGTAATTATTTTTTACGCTTAAAGAAATAAAGAACTGGTATTATAGTTGCCCGTCAGCCACAAATATTGGCCTACTGCCTCTAAGCCATGCTTTAGCTGCTCTAAATAATATTCCCCTCTTTTTAATTTCAGATAGACAACCATAATGCTAAATTCATTGCTAAGGTTGCTTCAGATCTCACTCTGTGTGGTCTGGTGATATTTTCTATCGATGCAGAGCAGAAGTGCTTTAAGATTTATATTGCACAAATACATTTTACAAGAATAAAATCATAACCTCATCATCATTGAAACATTAAAAACTGAATTCTTAAAAGGCCAATTTCTGCTTCATTCAGATGGAATATACTCTACCAAATACTCTGCAAGAAACATGTTTCACCGATAGTACTGCAGTGGACAGTCCTGGTCCTTGATAGCTGGTGTCCTGCCACTGGTCCAACACTTCAGTCCAACAGCAAAATCACCTCCTCGGTGCGGTCAAGTTCTCCTGCACATGACCTCATTATTTGATGCATCTAACAGTTGCAGGATCCCGGCCCTGCAGGCCTGGAGTTGCCCACCGCTGCTCTAACACATGAAGAAGATTTGAAGGTCATCAACCTGAAGCGAGTCAGAGGGAGGTTTTTCAGGTCGAACTGATGAGACGTTAGTCTCATCTCATTGTCTTCCTATGCCATAAGTCTTACTATGTGACTTATGGCAAACTAATCTCTGCAGCTCCTCCAGAGTCACCATAGGTCTCTGGGCTGCTTCTGCCATCAAAGCTACAGTATGTAATCGGTATTAAAAACATATTTTTTTTACATATTTATTAAAAACTGTCACCATGTTGTGACAGTTTCTTCTTTGAGCTGCTATAGCCGTCTGAAGAAATACATCGCTTAGTCAAAAACAACCATTCAGAGCCAAGTGGAGGGACGTAGCACTGTCAGTCATCCTCATGTACTCACTGATCAATGTGGTAATCACAGAGAAACAACTTACCGCTACAGGAAAACTGTTTATCCACCGTCGGCGCCATGAGGAAAGGTGATGGAACACAGTGGTAATCATTCCCCCGTGCAAACGTTATTGGAACGATTGGACAGGCATCAAAATGAAAACACATCAGTAAAATTTGAACACTAAATATTAAATCTTGTGGTGCATTCAATAGAGTATAGGTTGAAAAGGACTTGAACGGGCTACTGTTGGTAATCTTATATGAATATTTTTATGTAAATGAAAGGAGCAGGAGCGTCAGCCTGGAAACTGGTGGTTCTGTTCGCTGGCTCACCTGTCAGTCAGCGGCGGTAGAAGCTGACAGTTTGGAGCAGCTGTTGCTCATGACGGGCTTAGAAATGTTTTTCATTTGTTTTTCAGCAGTTTCCACTCACAGCATATTAGGCATGACTGACAGTTTTTGTGGTTGTGTTCAGGCACTTGCAGCTCTTGCTTCACATCGGGGAAACATGGGGGTGTTGGTCAGATATTTCAAAAATACTAACTGGAGCCAGTGGGGCCCACAGACCCCGCTGGTGTAATGCAGCTCTGTCTAATATTTGTGTGCGTGTGCTGTAAGCTTTTTTCCCAATTTAGCATGAAAGTTCTGTAAAAAAAAAAAAAAATCTGGGTGGTAATATTTGAGAGAGAAACGTTTCTCAGACAGCGGGTTTTAATTAACTAGACAGTCAAAGTGCTTGTTTCTAATTACGCTTTATTGTTTTGTTTTCCTCTACTTCAGGCTATTAAATTTCAGTTATTCCTGAAATTTTAATAGAGTCAAGTCATCGACGTCAATGCACAGGCTTGGAGAAAAATCATTGTTTTTCAGAATGATACAAAAAAAAAAAATCAAATAAATCCACGGCAGCAAAACTCTCCAAATGTCTCACCACAGACATAAAAAACAAAACTCTGATGTTATCACAGGATTTCTAAAGATAGTAAAGATATGCGCCTTTCAAATATATGTGCTTTTATGAAAGATTTTTTAATAAATAAATAAGAGACTACATGTTAAAACTTGCATGGATTCTCTCTGTTTGTGTCCAGGGATCATCAAGGTGGGACGGTGGAACCCTCTTCCCATCCACTTCCTCACAGACGCCCCTGAAGCGACCGTGGCAGACATGCTGATGGAGGTCTATCACATGGTCACGCTCCACATTCAGCTGCAGAGGTCAGACTTCCTCCTTCTGACCAGCACTGGTTTAAAAAGCTTGTGGGATCGCAGCCGGATGTCAGGTTGTTTGTTTACAGGGCAGCCATTGCGACTGCATTGGTTTTCAGACGCTAAAGCCCTGAACTATCTGCTATCTGTCTGCGTCAGGTGTTCGGGGGGGGGGCTAACGGGCAGGGCTGTGCTTTGGCACTTCCTGGTTCCACAGTAGAAATGAAGCAGCATCCTGATGAGCAGATAAGAACTGATAAACTTCACATGAGAGGGTTTATTTGTTTCTATTGTCATGGCACATTCCAGCTAGGTTTGCTTATGTGTGTATCCAAAGCAAGGGCAGGGCTATTTCTTAGAGTCTGACTCATTTATTTAAAGTTGAAAATAAAATAGCTAAAAAAAACAAAACAAAAAGACAGTAGAGAGAGAGAGGCTCGCGATGGAACTCTAATCTGCAGAGAAGGTCAATCTCTCCTCTGACTCCAACTGACGGCAGCCCGACCTACTTTCTGACTCAATTTGACTAATTATTTATTTGACCACTTGGTGGCACTCAGACTGTGTTTAAAGGGGTAGTCGCCTGTCAAATTGACTTTTTTTTACCTTTAATACGTTATTTCATCCTCAAAAATGTACCGGGAGTGTTGCCTTGATTCTTTCATGCATGTTTGAGAAACTCTTTGATCTCCATGACAACCATACAGCTGTGCAAAACCCCTGGGTGAACCTAACAACCTCTTCAGAGTGGCCCTTTCTCACGACTCCCCCCCTCAGCTCCTTCAGACTAGCCAGCAGCAATTAGCAAACATCGAGTTACTTAGATGACAATAAAAGAGAGAGAAAAACAAAAGTCAAATGTTTTATGCAGTATGCAGGTAAGGTATGCTCTGTAAGAGACACACATTCATTTTAAAAACTGTTGATTTTTTTTTTTTTCTTGGAGTGCCTAACTCCAACAAAAAAAGTTGTTGGAGTGCCTAACAGATGTTAGGCACTCCAACACGTTCCCAGTTTTACCAGCCTGTGTTTAGCATTGTCACAGTTGCGAAGTGACAAAACTCCATAATGTTTTCATGGTGCAAAGCATTTTAACTGCCTTGTTGCTGAAATGCACTATACAAGTGAACTTTACACCACTGTGACGGCAGGAATAAATCTGAAGGCTTGGCCGTTCGATTACACCGCTGCTACCTTTCTGTCTTTGCGGCCGATGAAGGAACCAGCAGGCCGGCATGAATTTGGACCATTGTTCACCAAACTTTCTTCTCACTCAGTGCTCAAACAATCTTCAAATGAATTACTGCCACCTGCAGGGCTGGAGTGTACATCTGGTGTATCTTCTCTGGTGTTCTTTCCTCTTTGAAGCAGACAGTTTGTGGTTCTGATTCAGCCACAGTTCTTATGATCTAGACTCCTCTCACTGTTACACATGGAGCTAATTTAAAATATTACAATATTCCCAATATTTCAAAATGCTCTATTAAGCAAACTTGTAGTGTCATAACTAACAGTTTTACAACATAAAGGGATTAGGGACATAAACATGTTGCTTTAAGGAGCAGCCTTACATTTGTTTGCCTCCAAATACTTTTAATAATTATGATGAAGTGGTTCTCCTAACACACCCTGTGTAATGATGTAAAACACGTCCCAAATGATTAGCGTGACTGATGCGTTTGTGTCTAAGGATAGCAATGAATGATGTGTTTGTGTGTGTCTGTGTGTGTGGTTTTGATTTGTTGTAGCTTTGCAAAGCTGGAAGATCTGCCCTGTGAGCAGTGGAACCACGCGACTGTCAGGAATGCTCTGAAGGAGCTGCTGAAGGAAATGAATCAAAGCACTCTGGCCAAGGAGTGTCCTCTGTCTCAGGTAGGCCGTTCAGGAGGAATCCACCTCTAACCTCAGGAGTCGGGGTTCTGGTTACTGCAGCCGCTTCATGCCAAGCACCGTCTCCTCGCCAGCTACAAGTGTGGCACCCGGCCCTGCTCCCATAATGTGTGCAATGTGTTTGCATGTTGTGTTTAACGCCATCTCTGGTGGGGGTGTCGATGGCTGCATTAATTGCTAGCATATGTGTGTGTGGCTAGAGATTCCCCTTCTGCACTGTGCTGGCTCGGCTTTCTATGGGTGGCTTCCAGTCATGATTAATGTTTCTTTACTTCTACTGTGTGTGTGTGTGTGTGTGTGTGTGTGTGTGTGTGTGTGTGTGTGTGTGTGTGTGTGTGTGTGTGTGTGTGTGTGTGTGTGGGTGTGTGTGGGGGTGTGTGTGTGTGTGTGTGTGTGTGCATGTGTGTGTGTGTGTGTGTGTGTGTGTGTGTGTGTGTAAATGCCATGTGGGTGTTGCGTGAGTCAAAGCATTTCATATGTTGTTAGTTATTATTTATCTTTTTCCTCTCTCCTTCCCTCAGAGCATGATTTCCTCCATAGTGAACAGTTCTTACTATGCCAATGTCTCCACTGCCAAATGTCAAGAGTTTGGCCGATGGTATAAGAAGTACAAGAAAATCAAAGGTAAGGCCTATACTCACGCAATCTTAAGTATATTGTTGGGCGATATGGACTTCATAACATTTTGAGATAATATTGTGATAATGATAAAAGTGATGAAAAGAATTACTGTCTTTTTAGTTGACACATCAATCACAAATACAGCTCTTGAAAAGCAAACGTGTTTGTAATAAGCTTCTTTAGAATAAAGAAGTGAGATTTGTGTCACTTTACTGCACATAGCGACTGCTTTTAATCATATTTTCAAATGAATTAACATTTATTAGTAATTTCCTTGAACAAGCAGAGGAGAAAATAGTAAAGACAATTCTGATAGACACTTTTGTTTTTTTATCACATCATTAACTGAAACTTAAAATTACAACAATAAATAGGAATTCTTATCATGATAAGGAATTTATCACAATAAATGATAAATGTCAACCTATAATTTTAAATACTCTTAAAATGTTGAAGCAAGAGTATGTCAACAACGTGCAAATGCAATGCTTTCATGTTTCATGAGATTATTCTTTTTACCTATATATTCCAAAATGAACTGAAGTAAGAATATGGAAAAATGAAATGCAAACTTTGATTAAATTGAAAATTTATTTTTTAGGAAGCTTTCCGATCTGCAGTGTCCACAAAGCTTTGATCCAATGTCTGAAAATGTAATATTTAAGAATTCTATAAAGTATGACAACAATGCTGTTTGGCTGGTGGCTGGTAAACCAGGTTCAGTCAAGTACAAACACTTTATGTAGTTCATATAAATAAGTTTGTTTTTTTTAAACAAGTTTAGCATTTTATATTAGCAGTTAGTATGAACGTTATAACAGTTCCTGTGTGTATTTGGCACAAAGTGCAGGACCTTTCCTCAACTCTGAGATTTCCAAAGGACCAACCAAAGTTTCCAAATGCTGCCTGTTGCAGTAAGGCTGCTGTTGTCCAGGCTCTGTTTTGGAATCTAATCCAACTGAAATCAGATGCAGTAACTAAAATATCTTAAAGCTCAGATGCCCCATTAGTTCCTCTGAGACAGACCTGCAAAAGTCTTTCTACTGCAGTTCAGTGAAACCACTTCATCCCAGCAGGAGAATGTTTCTCTAAATTCAATTTACTTTTGTAATTCCACTGACTCTCTGCTGGTTTTTTTAAGCAGGAGATTACCTGGAGAAGATGTGGGCTGGCCGCGACGCTGCAGACATTAAAAGTAAGACTTTCAGTCTCTCAAGTCACTTTCAGTTTTTTTTTTTTTTTTTTTGTGCTTGTTTAACGTTGCTTCTCTTGACTTCAGTTGAGAGGGACAACATGTCAGACTTCTGTGTGCTGGGGCCGAGGCCCCCACCCCACCTGGCTCAGCTCAGCCACCTGAGTGCCGGAGGCCCCCTCCTCAAATCTGGATCCGGAGACCCTCAGGCCCCTTCGCAGCCACTTCAGCAGCCCCCTCTGCCCCAACAGCAGCCATCGCCTCACGGCCCCCTCCACCACAGCCCCCCCCTCCGCACAGGGCAGGTGCCCCCTCCTCCTCCGCCGCCTCCGCCGGGTGCGCTGCAGCCCTTGCTGGGGCCAGGTGGGCTCCTATCGCCGCAGCTCTCCCCGCAGCTGGTTCGCCAGCAGCTCGCCATGGCCCACCTCATCAACCAGCAGCTAGCCGTGAGCCGCCTGCTGGCCCACCAGCACCCTCAGGGCCTCAACCAGCAGTTCCTCAACCACCCGCCCATCCCCCGGGGTTCCTCCAAAGGAGCCGGCGACCATCCCGGGAGCAACCCTTCAGCCGCCGAGGTGTCTTCTGAAATCTACCAGCAGGTCAGGGATGAGCTGAAGAGGGCCAGCGTGTCCCAGGCCGTGTTCGCCAGGGTGGCCTTCAACCGCACCCAGGTATGAGCTGTGGGGCCCCGGGCTGTTACCATGTTTCACTGAAAAAGATGAGTGAAAATAACCCGACTTCAGTCAAGGTTTTGTTAGCACTCAATAGGCAAATTAAAATGTTGACTTTAATTTAATATATATATATATATTTATATATATATGTTTAAATAAGTTGAGAAGTTTTTGAGGTAAAAAGTGTTTAAAAGTTAGGTAAAGGGGCGGTGTTATGTGTTTTCCAGGTACATTTTGTAGCAGAAACTTGTAGGCAACAAATTGACATATATTTTACTGAAGTAAAGTGAACTGATTAGGTTTCATAGTGTGTGATGCTCTCCTTGGCATCACACCGTTCAGTCACTGAAGACATACAGTAGCTCATCCCAAGCATCAGAACCTCTATAATGGAAGGGCTGCTCTATCATGTCCTGTGGTCCATGTGATTAGCAGCAGCTTGCTGGGTCATTGGGTCCAATCCCCCGCGTTCGCAGCAGCACAAACACCTGATGCATTCAGGCTGCGCTGAGCTGCTTACAGCACGGCCCATTAGACCAGAGTAACAGGAGGAGGCTCAGGGAGACCAGGTGTGATGGAGGGAGGCAGCTTTGTGTCTGTTTATAGAGCTGCACTTCCATGTGAAGTCACCCTGTCACACACTATCGACAACATGGCTACCTTTTTTAAGCTTTCAATAATTCAAATTCGAGCATCGTGTTGATACCTGACCTGCATTCAGGGAACATCGATGATCTCATGGCAATCAACAATTTAGAACCAACAATAAGCAATTGCAAAATGTTTTCATTCAAAAACATTCTTCATTGGAGTCCAGCAGGTTAAATGTTCTCAGCCCAAATAATAAAGTCATGTTTTGAGCACATCTTTGAGGAGAAGACTCAGATGTGCACTTTGTTCTGTTGTTAGATCCAGCTGAGGAATCCCACTGGAAGCTCTGTTTCTCCACTAGTCTGAACAAGTCATTGGTTTTGCTCATTGCTAATACACAAGCCTGTCACAATAAATCAATTCATCAATTAATTGCGTGATGTATAAAAGCAAGCTCTGTTATTTGTATTTACATAATTTATCGTTTTCTCTTTCTAACAAAAACTGGATGACAAAATTTTTCAGACTGGTGTTTTGGTCTCAACCAGACCTTTTTATTGTGAAGGACAACTTTGTTTACAGAGACTTTATCATTTATTAATTTTTTTCTGTTTTTGTTCATTTATTTTTGTATATTTTGGATATTTAAAATGTCTTCTAGTTCCAGCGTTAAATATTAGATGCTCACTAGAATTTAGAGTTTATTGATCTTTAAGAATATCTTCTTGTATTATCGTGTCATTACTAGTATATTACTTGAAAATGGTCTCAAAACAACAATATTATTGTTTCTTGCAATAACTACTGGGACAATTTATCATCCAGCAAAATTTGTTATCCTGACCAGCCAGTGAAAGTTAAAATAAAGCATTTACTCATAAATGCTTACTAATTATAAAAATAATAGAAAAGTCAAATATGTCTAAATAATGAACTGGATCAAAAGGAAAGTAAGTCGACACCAGTAATGTGTTTATAATCTGACATACTTTAATTTTAAAAAGTTGGAGCCTAAAACTAGTCGAATGAATGACATTTAAAATATTACACTGTGTGATTTTCTTTTCTTTTTTTTTTTTGAAACAAAGAAATCCTAGAACTGAAATAGTGTTTGAGAACAATCTGTACAAATTAGGAGGTTTTTGGTTAGCATTAATCTATTGAACTGGATTCATCAAATTGGCCCAAACCTCCTGGATTCAGTCCTGATTTTTCTCCATTACTCATTAATTGCAACCCAGTGCAAAAACTCCAACTTTTCCAGTCCGTGAAAACATTAACACAGGCATGTTCTGTAATATCCTAATTACATCAACCCAAAAGCAGCGAGTCAAATCTTAAATCAAATCATAAATTTGCTTTGACCAGTGAAAGCCTGATTGGTGCATATGTAATAATAATAATGGAGGTTTGCATAGTTGCTCCAAGAAAAACCACAAGCTGTCTGGCCCAAGTCTTTTTGGGGGAGATGAGAACAAAGACAAGATGTTTGGCTTCCGATGCCTGGCCACATATCTGGAAAAACCTAAATTCATCAAATGGACACAAGCGAGTGTGTGTGCCATTCACCGGGAGCGGAGCAGAGTTTTATGAATTCTAACACAAAAACATCAAACACACAGTGATTGGTTTGTCTAGTCAAAAGCTCATCAGAACCAAAGAGTGCTTTTGTTTCACACAATGCTAAACTGTGAGGGGGGGCAAGAAAAAGAAACCAAGTCAAATGGTTTATAAAACATGAAAGAGACAGTTCAGTTTTTTCAAAGCTCATAAGCAGGTGGTATGTGTCTCTTCACTTAGCATATATTTATTGATTGGTTTTAGTCTGATTCAGGCCCACTTCAAAGTATTGTGTAAAATCAACTTTTTCAAGCTGTACATCATGTTATTATGTTATTACCTGATCGAAATCATATCTGGAGTTTTGATTTGATTCTTCCATGCATGTTTGAGAAATCCTTAAATCTCTCATGACAACCATTCAGCTGTGGAAAACACCTGGTGGGACCGAGCGCCGCCTTCGAGACATAGCTCCTTCTTAGAACTGGAGCTTACAAACTTCCGTGATTCAGCTCCTGCAGACTAGCCAGCGGCAATTAGCAAACACCTCATGGAATTCATTATACAGTCATTTTGTGATGTCTTCCTGAAGGGAGAGTTTCAGAAAGAGCAGGACCTTTTAAAGACACAGAGGCCAATTTTAAGGCATTAAATCAACAAGTTGAAAACAAATCTTCTTTAAGACAAGTTCTCCTAGTCTTCTCCCTTCACCACTAAAGCCTGGACTATCCCTTTAAATACTGTGAAGGTGGGCAGTGGGTGACAGTGGCGATGTGTTTGGGTTGTGTTGTTTAGGGTTTGCTGTCGGAGATCCTGAGGAAGGAGGAGGACCCCCGCACGGCATCCCAATCCCTGCTGGTCAACCTGAAGGCCATGCAGAATTTTCTGAACCTGCCGGAGAGCGAGAGAGACCGCATCTACCAGGAGGAGAGGGAGCGCACCATGAACCCCTCGGTGGGGCTGCCCTCCTCCAACTCCACCAACCCCGGAGCCCAGCGCCTCACGCAGGTTAGAAGTCTCCTCTAACCTCAACAAACATGAAAACAGAGATTTTGTTCTTCTTTTTTTTTTTTTTTACATTTGAAGTGATGCAATCGTTGAACTGGGCCTATATGTGTGTTTGTGCATAGAAAGTGTGGGAGAGGAGCCTGGACGACCCAATAGCCCCTGACACCTGGGCCTCCATCTGGAAGAACAAAACAAAGATCTCCAACTCTGTGAGTTATCTGCCATCTTTAACCTGACTGTTGCCCGGAGCTCTGACCCCAAGCAGCCCTGAAAGCCTTCATAGGAGCTTGCAGTAAACATTCAGCAGGCTTCCATGTTCACCCAGCAGCTTGGCAGTGGCAGTGATAAGGCACCGCCTCTGATGTCAGGGCTTATGCCCATTCATGGCCGCAGGCATGAGTATGTTGCCCTGTTCTTATTATGGCTATGTAAAATTATCTTAGCATGGTTTACACTGGGGGAATGTAAGCGGAGCCGGTCCGTGCACGTCTCGCGGACGACTTCAAACGCTGTGCATACAAGCTCTGGAAGAGCCAGCCCACGTCGGCTCCAACAGAAACAACCTGAAGAGACAAAAGAGGGGGTTCCTAATGACTTGGATCTGTAAACACGGGTCATGTGGAGACGTGTGCCGCAGATGTGCAGAGAACGCGGTGCGTCTGCCGAGAGCGGCTCGCCTCAATCGTCAGCTGACAGCCTTCGCCTCAAATGCTCCCACTGTGCAGAGAAATGTCAGAATGGATTCAGGGAGGAATTGGGCGTCAGGTGATACAGAGCAGTAATTCCCACCATCAGTCATATTTCTGTTCTCCCTGAATCACTGTTTTTTAATGCTACCTATTGATTTATTGGTTGATTGATTTTATTTAAACAGGACAGGGCGTATTAATGTTGTCGCAACTATTGGAGATTGCACAAAATCAATATTAATATCTGTATCGGTCCTGATATTGAAAAAAATCTAGATTGGGGATCATGACAATGTAACAGATGCAAAAGAGCAGATCTATTCAGTCTAATTCTATGCTTTGTGTTCTGAGTGAACACTATTATTCAGAATTCCTAATTCAACTTTCTGAACCATTTGAAAGTTTATTTTTATGTTTCACCAGGATAGTTAGCCTATTGTTTTTGTCAGTTTCAGTTTTTTTATTATTTATTTTACATTGTCTGTAAAGTAAAATTGCCCTCCCCCTCCTTGCTCTCTGCTACACTGATGTGAATGCTATTGCTAGTTAGCATAGCAGTCAATGACCACAGGTAAACACTTTTCCTGTAGCAGTGAGTTTCTCCACCATCAACAAATTGTCAGTACATAAGGATGATTGACAGCACTAAGCTCCTCCTCCTGGCTCTGATTGGTTGTTTTTGATCGGGAACAGTTGATAGTTTCAGATGGCGATAGAAACTCATGGAGGAGGATCTATTCACAGATTATGTGTCTCACAACATGGTGGGATTTGTAATAGATATGGAATAAAGACATTGTTAATAAAAGTTACATAACATTGCTTTAAAGGCTACACAGGTGGCGCTCTTTCTAATGGTACCAGACAGTGTGTGTCAGCACTTACATCCTTTAACAAATTATCCTGTGAGAACGGAGGCTTCCTAAGTTGAACCTCGCACTCAGTCACTTTGTGACCCTGTATTGTTCTTGTCCCCGCAGCCGAAGCCATCCGGCCCAGGCCCAGACCTGCCTCTGAAGCTGGAGACACTGGTTAACATCACATCGGGCATCTACGACGAGATCCAGCAGGAGATGAAGAGAGCCAAAGTGTCGCAAGCTTTGTTTGCCAAGGTGGCAGCCAACAAGAGCCAGGTGAGTCGGGAGAGGAGGCTCCGACGGGCCGGGAGTTCGGTCCAGATCAAAGTCCAAAAGATATAAATGAGTTCAAAAAAATCCACTTGGAGAAAACTGCTTTGAAAAGCTATTAAAGCAACTGAACATGGAGAGCTGTGATAAGATGGACCATAGAGCTTTAATGTGGCTGTTTGCAGATGGTTTCAGATGTCGACATTTGCAATACTGGAGGATGTAGTTTATGTTGCTGAAAGTGGGAAAATGCATCCAAGCTTCTGTCCAGCTTTGGTACACAGGAGGCAGAGATTCTGCATCTGTTCTCTACAGTAAAACAATGCTGGGAGTGAACCTAAAAATAGCTCAAATGAAGACATTCTGGTTTGAAGAAAATGAAAAGGAAATACATATATTTAATTATTTCATTTTAGTTTTTGAGGAACACATTATTGGAAGTTTTTATTGTTGATACCTGACATCTCTGAAAGCTTCTTTATCCATGCTGTGTGACCTTGTGATCAGAAACTTTAACATGTTTAATTGCGATTTTATCTAACAGACAAAAAAGTGTTTGTTAAGATAAAGGAAATTATTTTTCAAAATGACTTACAGACAAAGGTTTATGATAAGTGGTGTGGATTTATCCTGGGTGGAAAACTAACAACTTTTCCAGTCCTGCACATGTAAGGACTAAAAGTTTTCCCTGACTGAACAAAAAACTTTACAAACCAATAATTTTTATTCAGTCATACTTCAGTCATCCTCCACATTTCAGTCTGAACTTTGACCTTTCCTTGGTGCTGAAACTGAACAGCTGCATTAGACACAAGTCGACCCTAATTACTACCTACTAATGCTGCACCGGTTGCATGTTTCTGGCTGATCACTGATTACAAATATATTAAAAATCCTGAGCTGCCAATTCCATTTTTGGCCAGTACCAATTTATTTTTTGTCTTAAATATTGCTGAATATAGTAATGAAGTGGATGACTGGCCAATATGGGGTGTTTATTGTTAACTCATAACAAATAGATGTGACCTGGTGGGCTGGTCTGTCAGTCAGACCTCTGTCACAGCAGAGCAGAAGAGGATAGTGGTTGATTAAAAGACCTTTGGAGAGATTGATAAAAATCGGTGGATAAGATCAGCTTCATGTGTAAAAATGGGCAGATCATTGATTTCCCAAAATGAAGAAAATAGGCACCAATAAATCGGTGCACCGTTTAACTTCTGTAGGCACCGTTTTAGATTTGATTCGGGTTTAACACAGTAAGTGGGTAACTGGAAAAAAAAAATGTGCGACACATCTTTAGGCTTTTCATTTGAAACGAATGTTAAAAAACTTATCATTTTTATTTCCTTCTCAATTGTACATTACTTTGTGTTTGTTTGCCTCATATAATCCTTATTAAATGCATGAAAGTTTGAGGTTGTAGCCTGATAAAATGTGAAAGAGTTCAGCATCTGTAGAGTGAGCAGCAGCAGGGTCTGGCTCATTGACGGCCATGTAGATGCGTGTGTGTGTTTGTGTGTGTGTGTGCAGGACATGAGTCTCCTCTGTGTGTTGGTGGTGTGCTCCGTCCCCCAGGTCGGGGGTTGTTGGGGTCTTTGGGGGTGGTGGAGGGTCACGGCTCGGTGCACCCATCTGCTGCAGCTGGCCACGAGGACGGAGATGATCAGGCTATTAGCGGCACACGCTGCCCGAGGAGGCTGGCTGAACACAGCAGCTGGCGGCACAAACTGGAGCAGTCTAGCAGACATAATTCAATCCTCTCCATCTTCCTCATTAAACGTCCCATAGATCCACGACTTTTCCGCTCAATTTAAACCGTTACTTCGTACTTTTTTGTGAGGGTTGGTGAAGTTACCCATAAAAGTTCCCTTACCCTGCAGCAGGAAGCTGTCATGTTATTGTGAACCGGTTGGAAAAAAGAGAGAACTCCAGAGGAGGAATGGATTAAAAAATGTAGTCTCAGAGGTGTGTGATTGATTATTCACAATGCCTATAGTTCCTGTGGAGGGGTTTTTAGCAGAAAGCGATAAGAACCTGAACGCTGCAGGTCTGAACTGAAGCCCCTCTCCTCCGCAGGGCTGGTTGTGTGAGCTGCTTCGATGGAAGGAAAACCCCAGCCCCGAGAACCGCACCCTGTGGGACAACCTGTGTACCATCCGGAGGTTCCTGGCGCTGCCGCAGGCCGACAGGGACCTGGCCTATGAGGAGGAGTCCCGACACCATCACAGCGAACGGCTGCACACCGTCCTGCACCTGCCGCAGGACGCTCAGGTAAGAACTCCTCACTGTGTGGACAGACAGGCTGATTGGCTCCAGGAGCAGGCGGCAAATGCTGGGATATGCATATCTGATTGGTTGAACCTTTTGAACTCTGATTGGTTCAGACCCAATAACCAAAAAATGTATTTGGTTATTGTTGAACTAGCTGACCCTTTTATAACAAGCTTTGCTGTTTTTTTTGTTTTTTGACGTAGCATGAGGAGGAACATGGAGAATTGTAATTTATCAACAGCTGATGTAAACTGCTTATTTGGAGGAAAACAAAAGCACATTAGTTCAAAAGACTAATTAATAGATTCATAAACACAGAAATCAAGGATATTATCTCTGTGATTTCAGAATGGATATAGTTCCCGTCAATTATAGTTTTTCCCATAAACAAATATTTTTGCTTTTGTGAATTAACATGGTTTCTCAATGTCAGATTTTATTAGTTTTAGTTAACTGTAATAACCTTGAGACAAACTTTGCTGCCATCTTGTTTTTCCTCCATGTCTCTCTTCAACACCTCCTTTGATTTTTTTTTCTTCCAAAATATGAAACTTTTTTTTTTTTCTCTCTGGATGTGTCCACCGACACGCAGCTCATTTGTCATTATTACCCTCATATTTATTCCGTTTGATCTCATGCACATGTGTTTGTGTGTCCCTGCGTGCCCCTCTGGAGCCAAGAATAAACAGTGTTGCTGGGTGGTGTGGCATCAGAGGAAATGCCCCATTAGTTTCTGAGGAGGGTGAAGGGGTGGGGGGGGGGATCGATGCAGGATGCATGCTATCATGTCAGCCTCTTTTATTGCTGCGACCCTCACAATCACACACCAACAAGGAGATCACTCACTTTTAACACAATTTTAACACCAACCTGCATGGGTCAATTTGAAGTCAACTCTGAATGTTGCTTGAAGGTGATGAATGAACAGGAACAGGAACTGACTGGATGGTTCCGCTGCTGGAAAAAGGGTGGAGTTAGAAATAAGTTTATTCTTCTCCTCGCTCCTTTGAATGTGTGACAATTACTATATGTTACTCTGGTTCTTTTGCTTTCTCCTGGAAATGTATTTTCTTTATATATAACTTTGTTCTAGGACTGCGACTAACAATGTTAAATGATTCATTTATCTATTATTTTTGAGGAGTAATCGGTGTGAAGAGGTTTTATTTGTATTAAGTGAATTGTGCACTTCACATCGGAAAAAGACATTTGCAGATTTTTCATTTCACTACTTTGTACATTAGAAATGCATAAGAAAATGCAAATCAACAAATAACTAGATTCTTTTCATAAATAAGAAAAAATATATATATATATTAAATTCAGTAACAGTACTTTATTTGATGGGTTGTGAATAAGACTGTCATCACACCATCATAAACATGAATAAGTCTTCATGAATATTTATGACCGTTGTCATAAAGTGTCATTCGGTAAATCATGACACTTCTAATGCAAAGTTATCATTATTCAAAATGTCTTTGTTATGACAACTTGACATTAACCAAGAAATTATGATCTGATTGAAATTTGTTATAAAAGTACTGCTGATTAAACTTTAAAAATGACATAGTTTATGTTATTAAAGCTAAAGTTTAAGAGAAATATTCATCACAAGTGGAAACGTTCAAGGCAGCTGCCAGTTTTCTCAAACCCAACTCTACATGTAGCACAGCTGCATAAGCTTTGTATTGGCCAAGCATGGTGATGGAGGGCTGATGATGTGGGCCTACATTTATTGAGTCAATCACAAAATGTTCTTTAAGCCAAACTTGTCCAGAGTCAATGTAAAAAAAAAAGAGAAAGAAACAAAAAAGCAAATAACATCACAAACAGAACAGTGATCCCAAACATAACTGCATATCTACAACAAAACTTGCAATGAGTCCTTCAATAGACTAAAAATGTCATAAAATGTCGAAACTGGAAGAAATCTACACCTTAGCAAACATGCTGCAAAAAGGAGAGAACAAGAATTCTAGAAAGTCACGGAGAGGAACTTATTACTTCATCTACCAGGCCGAACATCTTTGCATCTCTACAAAACACCAACATTTTTAGATTTCAGCGTCTCAAGTCAAGCAATTTTCGCTGTTTGCTCCATTTGTTTTTTATGTCTGTAGAAACAGTTGTGCAAGAGATCAGTATCCAGCCACTGTCACTGGGATCAGTCATTATGTTGTGATGATGATAAAGAACAGGTCTACGCAAGTCGCTCCATCCTGAAAAAAAAAAACAAAACAAAAATGTCAGGATTTAATCAGATTTTATCTTATTCCCCCCCCTCCCCCAAGTCTCAAAAAAAATCAAACCACCACAGAGCCCAGTCCAACAGAAAGACGTGTCATTTCCTTTGTCATGGCTCTCAGCTCCCAGTTCACCTTTTACACTTCCAATACGTTACCTATATCTGAGGCTTAGTATCAATATGACACAGAAAAACAGTGAATTGACTTGAAACGTTTTAGGGTTTTTTTTAAACACAGCAATTTTTTAATGTAGTGAATTGACAATTTATTTGATAACTGTGCACCAGAACAGCGCACTGAAATACACCAGCAGCTTCACAAGCTTGATCAAACATGGAAAAACAACACAACTTCAGTTTGTTCAGTTAGCACAATCAATCAATCAATCAATCAATCAAAGTTTATTTTTGTAGCACATTTCAGGAACAAGGCAGTGATTCACATAGTGATAACACAAAGTTTTGAATTTAGGAGGATACGGCAACTGATAAAACAAAAAAATTATACAGTGACAAGCCTTCTTTTGAATTGTTCAGAAAGTGAAATTAAAAATTCTTAATATTATGTAAAATAAATAAAGCATAGAATTAGACTGACTAGATCTTTCTTACGGATCGGGCACATTGTTACCGATAGATCTAGAATTTCTTTCAATATCAGAACTGATACAGATGTTAGTATCTAATCGTCTACTACATTCTTTAAACCAAAAACAGGCATATGCTCAAATATCACATCTTCTGATCCAGATGCTCAGCATTGCTTTACCATCCTCTGCCTCTGCTGTGGTTCAGAGTTCAAAGTGATGATCTTATCATGTATTAATGAGGAACGACATCTGTGTGGTGTGTGTGTGTGTGTGTGTGTGTGTGTGTCTGTGCGTGAGACTGTGTTCGACTGCAGGCCCCACATTGGCCCCATGTTTCACACAATCTGGTACTGATCCTGGGTGGTTCCGCTGCTCAGCAGTCTGCACTGATGCAGATCCACATAAAAAATGAAAGAGCCGCTGCGACTCTGAGGTGAAGCTCCGCACCCCTGAAGTGTGTGTCTGAACAGACCCGGGTGTTCGGTGTGAGACGGTCCTGTGCATTGGGGGGCTTTGAGAAATCACTGCCTGCCAGAGTGTGTGTGTCAGGTCTGCAGGTGCTGTGTGTTGGTGTGGCGTCATGATTCTCCAGAAACCATCTCCACAGCAATGTTCATCCCACTGCCAGTGTGGTAAAGTCTGCCCTCATAAATAATTTCTCTTTTGATTTTTGCTCCATTTACTTTTATTTCTTTATTTTTCTCCAGTTGTGGTGCAATTTATGTGCGTGACCTGTTGTTGTGGAAGAGAATCTCAGAAATAACAGACTAGAAAAAGAAAATGAAATGACTATGAGTCTCACTTCAGTGGGAAGGTGTGCTTCAGAAGATGAGGGCTTTTCTACATACATTTCCATAATTACTCCTTTATATATCATAAAATATCATATCATATCATATCATATTGTTCAAAATGTGCATTTCTGTCATGAATGATAAAATTATTCTTTTGTTGTTTTACAAATACCATTCATAATTTTTTGGGTGATTCTTTTGAGTTTGTTTTTTTAGGACTTTACATATTAATGAACATTTTCATTTAAATACATTATGTTATAGTCAAGTGGATATTGTTCATGTCTTGTCTCCTTCAGCAGGTTGATGTACACAGTGTTTAATAATAATAATAATAATAATAATAATAATAATAATAATAATAATAATAAAAACCAGCCTCAGATCTCTGCACCAAAAAACCTAATGAAGTGGAAAATGTGAAAATGAAACAGCTGTTTGTAATATGTAGACTTTAAGGTTTCAATAATTTTGACCTTAAGCATGTAAGTGAGTTGAACAGATTTAGCATAGCTAAAAAAATAAAACTTTAGCGTTTTAAAAATGTTTTGTGTGAAATTTTGCACCGATCAACGCAAAGTGGCATGTTTTCTATCCTCATGTGTCTGACAGACAATAATCCATCATCTGTGAATTTACTTTAGACTTTTTTTTTCATTAGGCTGATTTCTATCAAGTTGAGCTGCGCTGAGCTAAACAGGCTAATTGTATAACAAGAAAAATGATCCATTGTAACAAACTACTGCACAGTTTTCACATGCTAAACAGATTAGTGTGTTTTATTTTGGGTGAATAAATAGTTTCGTTATTGAAGATTTCCCCTGCAGTTCATTTACATGAAATGAACATTTTAATGTGCCGCCCTAAGAAAAAATATGTTTAGAATAATAATTAGATCGCACAACATATTGACAGTTTTCCTCGCCAACCCCACATGCAGATTAACGAACAGCAAAAATATTACATCTCATTTAAAAAAAAAAAGGTAAAGGAATAAACTGCATGTCGGGAAGAATGTGAATTGGAAACATTTTGCATAATAACACGATTATATCAGACGGGAAGAGACGACGTGGTTAAAACAGCGGGAATAGCGGCAGCCATGTTGAAATTTCTTCAACTCAAACAAGCGGATGCTTCACTTCAGTGTTACTGTTTAGCTCAGTTGAACCATGACCACAATGCACACTCGTTATGTTTCTCTGTAAATCTCTGATGATTTTACATGACAGATGATTAACAAAGCTATTAAAACGTCTGCTTTACAAGTCAGCTCATTGCAGTTTATTGTGGCCACAGCACTGCTGATGGACTTTAGCTGGGAGGAGGCTGTGAATTAAATCTCTTTCCTATATGTAGATAAGATGTTCTGATAAAAAAAAAGGCTTTTAATATTGTGGGAGTTTATATTGTCAGCTATATTCTTTTGCTGCCGGGACACGTTGGTTTCCTTCCTGAAAACTTTTGGCTTGTAGAAACCAGAAAAAAAGAAAAAAAAATATTACAGAGGCATCGAGAAAATAAATCAATGGGTCATTTTGAAACAGACACGACTTTATGGGAAAGCAAATTCAAATGAATTCTAAGGAGAGAGAGTGTTTTTCTGTTTGATTTGTATTTATTACAAATTGTACGCTGATAGAGTTCGGAACATCATCACTAACAGATTCATAAGAGAAACAAAACAACCCTTCCAATGTGAAATTGCAAAGAAAAATCAATGTTAAACATTACCTTTTGACTTATGACTGAACTCATTATTACTTCAGTTCCAACTGGAACTTTTTGAACACCTGGTAGGATATTTGACAACATTCATGAATCACCATCAGGTGTTGTATAGTACAGATTATGCCCCTGTTGACGTTCCATAGATCACAGAAAAACCTAAAAACCTTTTAGCTTCACTGAGTGAAAACGAGCCGCTGAAGAGTCGATGTTACTTCGCTCTGGTTTGGAACCCGGTTATAGTAGCTTTGGATTTTTTTCCGTATTGTTTAGTTTTATTTCATTGTGACTTTATGTTTGACTAATTCAGTTAGATTTAATTAGTTTGTAGACTGCTTGCTAGTTTTTATGACATAGTAAAAGTTAAATATTGCTTAGTTTTAGTGTAGTTTTGTTTTAGTTTATAGTAGTAGTTTTAGTTGTTTCATACTTCATTTGTAGGTGCCGAGTTTGAGCAAGTCAAAGTATTGTATTATGATTATAAATACATCGATAGAGTAATGAATACTCAACAGAGTTCAGTTATTGCTGAACAACCAGCTGGCTGCTGGCTTCCAACAACTTTTGCTGTGGCCATTTTGTGGACTAAGTTCCACCAGGAGAAGAACAGAGAACCGTAATTTATAGATGGCTGACATAAACTGCGGGTGAGGGGGGAAATAAAATCTCTTACATCAGTTCAAAAGCTGATAGATAGATTCATAAACACCAAAGCGAAGAATACCATGTATAATTTAAGCATATTTTACTTTTATAAATACACAATAAAGTTTTAGTTAGTTTTAGTTTCCCCTATTAATTAAGATTTAGTTTTTTGTTTGTTTTTTTTTTTTTTTTTTTTCAGAGAAAATATTTTCTCAGTTTCATTTTTTGTTATTTGGTTAGTTTTAGTTAATCGTAGCAACCGGTCGGGTTTTGTCTTCATCCGCCAATTTTCTGTCGTGACACTCTCGCTAGACTTTTATTTAGGAAAATGTGTTGGGGACTGGAAAGAATTGATTTTTACAAGATTTCCTTCTCCTAAAACATTGGTGTAATGTCTGCACACCTATTAAGAGCTTCAATTTAGCATAACATGAACTTTAAATCACATGGTTCTTTAAAAAAAAAAAAGAAAGAAAGAAAATGCAGGTTCTATCATTTGGGTCTTTTGTTGCTGCATCTTATCGTTTATGTTTCCCATCTGAGGACGCCGTGTGTGTTTGTGTGTGTGAGCGCGTGCCTGTGTGTGTTGTGTCCACGCGTGCCTCAGTGTGTTTGTCTCAGCGCTGTACCCCGGTGGCCTCTCGCTCTGCTGCTGCAGGGTGGAGTCTGGGCTTTTTGGTGAACCACAATTAAGTTAATTCTTTAATTGCAGATAAATGGAATGAATACCACACACAGCGAGAGACATGAAAAGGACAATGTAGCAAAGCCTAGCATGCAGAGTGCACATACGCAGCATACGGGATGTAGACCCACACGAGTGTGCTTATGAGTTTTAATCAGAGAAACTGCGTGTGATGTCAATAAAACTGGATGTGGTTTAGTCCAGACTATGACAAAAAGATAGAGACTGAAATAGGCCTAGACAGACAGACAGACAGAGGATCTGGGAAAAATGAAGCAAAAATTAACAGCTAAGGTGAAGTCATGCCAAAAACTAAGAGAAAAGTGACTCTCCCCCCATTATATATTTATCTCTCTGTTAATGGTGTCTCTGGTGGTCACACACACCTCACCCCTCTGCACCCCTACAAACACACACTCACACATCCAGGCAGGCAGAAACATGGGGAGCGTTAGCTGCCCTGGAAGACCTGAGCTCATTAAGAAAGAAATAAATGTTTCATATTCCATAATTATTTCATAGTTCTGCGTCGTAATTTGCCTTGATTTACGTTTAAAAGAAAACTTTCTCATTTCACTGCAGAGCACTCAGAATGCTGCCAGGAGGATAGGAGGGTGTGTGGTGTGTGTGTGTGTGTGTGTGTGTGCGTGAGTTAGTAGGAAAATGGGGAGAAAAAAGGGATTTAAAGAATATTAAATCACAACACAAAGAGAGATGGCCTCAACACAAAGTTCCAGATCTACGTGGTTTGACTGGCTTGATCTAAAAGTGACATTGAATCTTCTTTATTTTTTTAGACATCTTAGAGGCAACGCTTTGAAACTCCAGTGGAGTCTGGTTAATCCCAAGGTTCATGACTGTTATCTGTTCTGATTGTCCTGCAATTGTTCCTGAGAGAAAACTAAAGGTACCAAACAGACCCCAGGAGCTCAGAACCAGGAACAACATCACTTAGTCAAGTTTCTTTAGATTAATCAAATGATACACAAGCAGATCCAGGAGTAAGTCTTACATAAAATAACAAACTCATGGAGATCTCTCTAACAATGTAATGATGCACCCAGGGACCAAGAAAACCCCAGTTTTGGTTTTCAAAAATTGAAACTGTTTCACAAGTAAGAAAAGTTTTTTAAATTGGCTGCAGTCAAAATGATCCCGTTCTGTATTTCTGCAGACATAACTTGTTTCGTAAATCTCAAAATGTACTTTACAGAATCTGTTTGTGGTACAATTGTCCTGTTATGGTGTGACCATTCTTCTGGTGCATTTGTTGTTGCTATAAGGCCTGCTGGGTTAGCTAATGTTCTCCACATAATATTCACTGACAGAAAAGAATTGGTAAGATTTTGATCAGAATCCACCTCTATAAGTGGTAAAACCACTTGTCTGAAATGAAATATCTTTCTGTCAGTTGTACTTTTCTGGATCATCCTGGTTATCAGAAAAGCCCACCCAGATGCTACCATGTTAACTCTGGCTCAGATTATTCATGTTCACAGCGCAATCTGCCAGTCAGTCTCTTTAAATGAAGCCTGACCCCCTGTGCAGACAACTCAGATGACAAAATATATTTGTGCATCTAATAAGCCTTGCTGTGGCCTCCTCTTGCGCCTGTTTTCAGTCTCACTCGGTGCCACAGCAGACAAGGAGCATTTGTCTGCATGTGTGAAACACAGCAAGAAAAAAGAGAGAATGTTTCGCAACTGTGACTCAGATCCTATTGTTTCTGTCAGGTTTTTGTGTCTTCGTGTTACTTTTTTTTACAGACTTTTCTTCAGGCTGGCCAGCAACATCTCAACAAGGGCAACCTGTTTAGAGCTCAGGTTAGGTACTTATGGAGCAGCATCTTTGGTATTCAGTGATAAAAGACGAAACATGTTGAATGCAAGCATTCTTCAAATACTGTGGCAAACCGACCTTTAGCCACTAGCATTGTTGAAACTAGCATCTACTTCAGAGTTTCCTGCTAGTGCTAGTTCTTTAATATCTAACTGCATTTGATCATCTCTAGATGAAAATCAAGCAGTGCTCCTCCAGTACTACTTCCTTTCTTTCTTCAGAGGAAAAGTTAATGGACAAGGAATACAGTGAGGAACGAAGACCCCATGCGGGGGTTACGTCCTGTGGTCTGATCTCTTTGCCAGTAACTTCAAGCGATATATCTGTAGGAAGATTCGGGAAGCTTTGAAGTCTGAAGACACCGTCATGTGGTTTGGATGTGACAACTTGGTGGTGTGTGGGAGTTTGTGGGTGTTGAAAATACAAAAAAAAAATAATTATGTGGCCAAATGACCAAAAACAGGAATGTTTAGGCTGATTTAAAGTCATACAGAGACACAAACTGTTATGTCTGCCGGGCGTAGTTCTCCATGTAGTTGTCGTGGGCTCGATTCCCGGTGCAGGGCCGTTTGCTGCATGTCTTCTGTCTCTCCATCTTGACTGTTCAATAAAGAATCTAGTTGCAAAAAAGTTACATTTTTTATTAAATTATGAATGCACACATGAACTGGAATTTCAGTAAATTGTTGGTCAAAAGTTCATGAATTATTTTTCTAGCTTAAGGCCTGCATAAATACATATTTATTATTGAATTCGTCTTTGTTAAAACAGGAAAATGAAGGTAAAAGCATATGAAAGTGAGTAGGCTTGTGCCACAGGGGTGTACGATTCTGTTTTTTTTCACCAAATGAACATTTTACATTCCTCTGAGCTTTGAGCATGAGGCTTTTTTTTTCTGAAGTGATTACAGTGGATCTTCTTGTAGCTCTGATCTTTCTCTGGCCTTTGCTGCAGAGGTTTGGAAACCAAAACCATGATCTTTACATAACCTTAACACAATAGTTTTTATTCCTAAACTTAAACGCAGTTTACCCATGTGGATGACAGGTCAGTAAACAGTCATGCTATGAGTCAGTTTTCCGACTAACAAATCCCTTTTTTAAAGTCTCAAACATGTTTTTCTCATTTTTGAGGGGGAGGGGAAAAAAGGATCAGAAAATGTTTAACAAAGCAACCAGATTCAGAGGTCCTGTCCCCCGGCCGTCCTGTTGTTCGGCTATAGGTTTGGTTAGCTGTTTGAGTGGAGTGCGTCGGCCCCAGTGACATGAGGTCTCACTTTTTCAGTTTCTAATTAAATCGACCAGAGAGAGCAGACATGCTTAATAGTTTTCACCTGGTTTTGTGTCCCCACGTTTAAACTTTTATCCCATAAACTGCGCAGAATTTCTCTACACCACAAAACACACACACACACACACACACACACACACACACAACACAAACACACACACACACACACACACACCCACACACACACACACACACAGCTTTGACAGGTAGCCTACATCTTCAATCTTACCGACGTTTATAATGTTATTAACTCTAACTTTATATTAAAATATTTTAATGGAATATTATGCTACATGAAATGTTTCTGAGAAAACATTTCATACCGGTCGATATGAATGATTATTTATTAGTTTTTTTTTATTATTTAAATATCTGAAATACTGACAACTGGTGGTGTGATCTCTCCTGTTGCATCTGTATTTTTATCTCCACTGTTCTTTATTTTTCAGCAGTGATGAGTAACAGCTAGCTGTTTCTGTACTTTTTACAGGAATTTCTTACATAGAAATTCAGTGGGGGGAAACAAATGAAAATGTAAAAAACCCTGCAGGATAGGATCAGTTTCAGGAGCAGTAGGAGGATTCCAGGAGGTTGTGGAGGATTCTCGGTTTCACCGACAACTCAAATGATATGGTGGTTCCCGGTTGGCCTGGCAGCGGCGCCCCGTCTCACTCCCATCCTGAACCAGGAGTCAGGAGAGAGTCGGAGTGAAGGAGGAGATGGGGGTGTCTTCAGAGCGGGGCTCGCTGCACTCTGCTCGCTAACATCATCATTAGCTCATGAAGGAGACCAGACCTCAACGCCGATGCACACGCGTGTGTGTGTATGTATGTGTGTGTGGCCATTGATCCGACAAGTCCCCACATGTCAGCACGAATAAGCAGCGAAGTGATGAAGGCCTCGGGACGAGGGCTGGTGGGTCGCGGTGCATTTCACCATCCTCTCCATGATTTACCCTCAATTAAGCTATTAAGTGTCTGGGTTAGCTGCAGCACTGGGTGGGGGGTTTGTGGATGTGTGGTCCTCATTAAAGCAAGGAAACATCTTCTTTTTCATGCCTCATGCCTTTAACTGTCTCTGCTCTGCTCTTGGCCTCTCCTGCTTTTTTCAAGCCTTTTTTTAGATGTTTGAGGGAGAGAAACAAAACAAAATCTGGATTATGGAAGGAGAAAAGAAAGGAGGAAGAAGGAAGGAGTGAATTCCTGTAAACTGGTCATTCCCTTCCCCCGGAATATAAAGCCCCCGCGAATAAAGTGGAGCAGTTTCATGGTCTGGCCGGCCCACAGTATTATTTAAGTAATACCCTGTTATTATTGAAGAGAGAGGGAGAAACGCAAAGGACTATTATCTTTATGTGGGTCCTTTAATTTTAATGTGCCACAGATTTATAGCTGGGCATTCCAGTGGGGACGCCCCTCCCTGCTCTTTAAGACAGCGGGGCGGGCCGGGACCACAAGGCTCTCACAACAGCCACTACCTTCTGACAAACAACCAGAAACCCCGACATCCCTCCCAACACTTCATCCTGGCCTCCTCACAGCTGTCAAACAGCCTCAGCTGCTCCTGACAGCTAGCACACCAACACCGCCACCCCCAACACCCCCCACATGGAGGCCACGGGTTAAACACTGCTAAACATTGAGCTGCTTCAGTCCTAACCCAGATTACTGAATAATCTGAGCCGATAAAAACACATATACACCTTTGGTGCGAAGTATGAGAAACGAGAAACCTGCTTTTGAAATCATTTTCCAAGGCTGAACAAGAATCCTTCTGATCTTTAAAGCTTTTATTTTAAAAAAAAAATGTTTTTTACTTATTTGTAAAAACTGTCACCTTGTTGTAATATGAAGCAGATAAAGATCCCCACTGCCTCCCTGAGCTGCTGTTGACTCCCGGTCAAAAACAACCAATCAGAGCCAGGATTAGGGGCTTAGCGCTGTCAGTCACCTTTGTGTATGCGCTGCCAAATGTGCTAATGGCGGAGAAACAACTCCAAATCCCCAAACAAAACTGAGGAAGAAGACTCAGCGACTGATTCAGGAGTCAAATGTCATTGTGATGACAAATATCAGGCTGTTTGTGTCAGAAGGTCTCCTTATGCTCCTTTTACCTTTAACCTTTGACTTGTTAACTTTTCTTCTGAAATGGAAGGCAGTCAGCTTTTCAGATAATTCAACCAAATTGTCAGACCCTTTGCTTCGTAGAGGGTCTGGGCCGTGGGCATAGAGAAACGATTGCTCCCTGAAGACTTTCTGAAACAATTTGATCAGATTTTACCCGATTGCTAATGTTCAGCCTTGATGTATGCAATGCGCCAGAAATTGCAGCTGTTGTAAACGACCGTCCCTCACTGCAATGAGACTGGCAAATCACAATTCTAAAACACCGACAAAAAATCAATGTCATCATTCTGAACTCCCACTTCTGTTTGCTGATTGGCCTGGTTGAAATCCAGGTCAATGGAAGAAATCCCAGCAGGAAGATGAGAATCGAGCTCAGAGTTTAAATTCTGACCTTTCTGCTTAGAAGTTTCAGGTTTTCTACATTTATGGGTTTGGTCCTAGTATTCTGCTTTCCAAAAATTAACATGTTTATTTCCATTCGTTATGACCACATTTCCCTTCTTACTGCTGGGGAAAATACGACAATGTTAATAAAATCGTGCATTTTGTTTTGAAAGGTCTTTCATTCTAACTGTCTCTCATGTACCTGCAGCTCAGACAGCTGTGGCCCTGATGTTCACAGCTTTATTTTGTATGATTGTCCTTGAACTCCCTTTCTCCTCAAACCGCCCTCCGAGGTTCTGAATGAGCTGGTTAAATAGTGATGGGGCTGTGAGACGCTTCCTGGTGGGCCGCTGGTTGGTGTTTCACTACAGCTAATCTTACACACATTAGGTCAAAGGTTTACTGGACAGAAAGGCTTTTAAATGCAGCCCTGAAGCTGGTTAATGGTGCTTGACGCTTCGGAGCTGTGAAACACTTGTTCTCACCTTTTGTTCACCCTGCAGCACTGACTACTGTGTACCAGAGGAGGGGCAGTTAATGGATGTTTTATAAGATGGATTGCATCACAGCCTGTTCAACGTTTTCTCAAAGCATGTCATTTGATCTTAGATTCAAACCCACATGATTTTCCTTTTACTAAATGGATTTCTGGCTGGGTTTTTGATCAGGGGTCACTGTGCCCCGTTAATCAGCTCTACTTTCTTTCTCGCCAGGCACTTCACAGGCCACCCCCGCTTCCGGTAAAGGAGCACCACTTGTCTCCGATGCGCGAAGAGCCGCTGCCTGCCCAAGGAAATGAGGAGAGGTCACAGAACCTGGTAGTTGGAGCAGCTGGTGGATGTCCTGCTGCGGCGAGCAGCGCCAGCGGCAACAAGAAGCCGCGATCACGCACTAAGGTACAGTCACTAAAAGGCCCTTTCAACCTTTGACTCATCTGACATCTTGTGGTAGGGGTCACACTATGAACATCCGAGAGAGACCAAAACAAAATGATGGTCGATATGACAAATAAAATGACAGATCAAAGATGGAGAGTGCTGGTGTATTTCCCGGAGTATAAGTCACGTTATGGCATAACATGACAGGACATTGTGTTCACTTGCTTTTCAACAAGCAAGTAGCAGTTTGTGATGTGCCGATGTCCGTCTGCTAAAATATTGGGGTCAGGAACAGCAGCACTTTGAATTCTACACTTCTTTGTATCGGGCTGCCACATAGAACGTGAAAACTGATTTCTTCTTCCTGTCTGAATCGGACTTTTCCTTACAGATCTCCTTAGAGGCCCTGGCCATACTGCAGAGCTTCATCCAGGATGTGGGCCTGTACCCGGACCAGGAGGCCATCCACACTCTGTCTGCACAGCTCGACCTCCCCAAGCACACCATCATCAAGTTCTTCCAGAACCAGCGCTACCACGTCAAGCACCACGGCCGCCTCAAAGAGCTGGGCGAGGGGGCGGCAGCCAGCGGAGGCGTCGACGTCAGCGAGTACAGGGACGAGGAACTGCTCTCCGGCTCCGAGGACCCGGAGTCCAGCGAGGACGGTGCCGAGGAGATCTACCAGACGGCCGAGGGGAGCAGCGGCAGTACGGGGGGGCTGAACCAGCCCCCGACTTCCTGCAGCTCCACACCCAGTCAGTCGTCCTCCGGTAACAATGTCACTCCAGAAGAGGGCAAGGACAAGGGGTCCGGCCGGCTTGGTTGTCCTCTGGTTCCGGGCGGCTCCTCCTCATCCAGTCCTCAACAGCAGACTGACTACCAGAGGTAGAAACCGAGCAACATTGCCAGATCAGGACAAAGCTGGAGAAGAAGACTCTAGGAAGTTGTCATGACAGAAGCAAAGCGACAGCAAGAGGCGTAGATGTCTGTGACATCTGATCTGAGATCCCACATGTACATGACTCAAACAGTTCATCGTGACAATCTCCCATCTGTGGAATTTGTGAATTTACCTCAGAAAAAGACTGCAGGGTTTTTTTTTTAGAAGCGGTTTGTGTAACTGTGACCAAATGACCACAGAACCGATTTATCGTTTCCCCCCCATCTGATTTTGAAGACCTTCGCTGCTCAAGCAGAAACAGTCACGCAGCTTCTCTGACACAAAGGGAAGCTCCTCCTTCTGATCACTGAAGTCTGAGCACACCTCACCAGGAAAGTCCTCACCTGACTGTCAGGTTCTCTCCCCTCAGAGGTGACGGGAACCTGAGGCTTTCATCCATCCTCAGGAGACGGTGACGTTGCTTTCGCCTGCCTGAAAATGCACACAGACAAGCTTTAATTCGCCGAGGGAGGACGGCGAACGAGACTCCAGAGCCCCGGTTGTCCTGTCTAGCACTTACAGTTCACACGGACTCACTGCTGTTAGGGGCAACCTTCTGCTCTCCCCAAGGGACAGTTGGGCCTGACCCACCTTCCTGGCTCCACCCGTCAACGTGTGGTGGAAGAAAAAAAAAAAAAAGTACCCAGAAGGTTTAAAGACAGCGCCTAGATGTTCAGCAACCAAACAATCAGTCACTTTATGTGCGGTAGTCGTCCCTCCTCCCCTCCCTGCCCACAGTCCCTGTGTTTCACCACACCTACCCGCACTTAAACGTCACCAAGCCTATTTATTGCTATCTTTATCCATGATTATTATTATCATTATTTTTATTATTGTTGTTATTATGGTTAGAATTGCTGTCACTGCGTGCTATTTCTAGGTTTTATTTCCATGGTTTGAAGCGGCGGTTTCCAGAACTGGGCGGCTGTGTGGACAACAGACAGTAAAAGTTTCGGTTCCGCCGTCAAAAATGGGGGACGAGAAAAAACAAAACAAAAGAAAGTCGGCGGGGCTGGACAAACATAAAGAGAGGCAGTTACTGATGTTACTGGGTAAAATAAAAATGTTCTGTCATGTTATGCCATTTTTTTTTATTAGCTGTGCCCCCCCTGCCCCCTCTCCTCCAAAAAAATAGGAAAGACTTCTTGGAAGGAAAGAATCCAGAGTGCTTCTTTTTGCTGCAGTTGATGACAATCTACTTTTTTGAGCTCTTAAAGAAAAGTGGCAGGTTTAACTCTGTTGTTAGCTTTTAATGTTTGTAAGTACCCAAAAATGGGATAAATTGTTGTTATTATACTTGTCCTTTTTTTGTTTGTTTCTTGTTTTTAAAAATTTGAGCCAGTTCGGAGAGACGGAAGACTCAGTGAAAACTTTCAACAAGGCTATTTAAAAAAAAAAACACACACGCACACACACACTCTTCTTATTTGATGTCTGGTGCAGTCGTGTAAGCGTTCAGTATGTTTGAAATACTAGCATGGATACCGTCCGGTTCGAAGATGGTGATTGACTGCTGCCCAGCGAGCTGCCTGTCCAGTCAGTGCTCTGTGTGATGATGATGATGATGATGTTGTGTTCTTCTGTGTGACAGGAATCAGGGTTAGACTCCAGTAAGAAAATCTTTGTCCATAAATGTTGAAGTGAATTAAAATTTGTGCATTCAAAACTGTTTTGCTGTTGTGATCTCCATCTCGGGGAACCGTGCACACACACACACACACACACACACACACACACACACACACACACACACACACACACACACACACACACACACGCGCGTGCATGCACAGGCAGACGGGACATGACCTAAGTATTCAGTATTCAGTCAACTTAAAAGTCTCCCATGGATGCAGAGGGAAAACATGCAAACGCCACGCAGAACAGAAAGAGTCCAGGCTGGGATTCAAACCCACCACCCTGCTGGCATCAATCATTTAATAATAACATAAATTAGTAAAGCTGTAAGTCAAACCTGAATAAAGAAATCATATTTACTGATGTAAATAAAAAGTTTTTTTTTTTTAGCACAAAGCCATGCAGAAGTGATGTTACATATTTATTTTGTTTCTGTTTTTCTTTTGTTATCCTCTGGTACTCATAAAGGATAATCCAATGAAATGAAAAAGCGTTTTCAAATGATGATTTACTTCTTTAAGGAAAAAAAACGTACAAACCAACCTGCTCCTGTGGGACAAAATTATCGCTCCCTAACATATGATTGTTTTGCTCCAAGCAGCAACAACTTCAAAACGTTTAAAATTAGTTCATTCGTTCTTATGTCACTTTGAGGGAAGTTTCATTCACTCTTCTTTTTTCAGAATTTCAGCTTAAGAACATTCCACCGCATCACAATTCAAGGTGGTTCAATGTAAGGTTGTAGTCTGGTCAAAGCTGTGGACTTTGACTAGGCTGTTCTACGGTCTTCATTTTGCTGCGTTTTGACCCATTTGGAGGTGGACTTGATGCTCTTCCTATCAGTGTGTTGAACAACCCAACCTGCAAGGATTTTAACCTAAAGTCACAGTCATTTCTCCTTTTCCAAATTACAAACATGTTTTACATATTCTTGATCATATCAAATTAAAACCAAACTCTATTCATGTAATTCAATTTACAGAGCAATCACTTTAAAGTCTGGTCAAAAAGACAAATCAGTCCCATTCATATGTGTAGATATTGTATAGAAACCAGTTAAGTCCACTTCTGCTCCAAACATAATCCGATTCATTCCAATGAAAAGCATAATCATATTCCAATCATGATCCAGTAATTTCATACTATAACATCCAACTCATCTGATCCTGGATGTTTATGTTTATGGAGAGACTTTTACCGTTCACACTGCAGCCTGAAGTGACCCACATCTGATTGCTTTGACCTCATGCGACCTGCATCCGACTGTCTGAACAACACAGATCGGACTTTTCAAATGTGACCCAGGACACTTGGAAATGTGTTCCTGAAGCCCATACGTTTCTGATCAGATGTAACCTGAGTCTGAACAGCAAGGTCACATTCATTCCACCCGGACGCCATTGATACACTTGATAAACATCTCTATTGTGCAGACATGCTCCACCATTAGCATCCATGCTTACTTCCACAAACACTGAGCACGCTCTCTATGTGTGAGTGGTTGTTACATCCTCCACTCCGACACTTCTGGGTTCTTTGCAGTTTATTAGGGGATCACATAACCAAATATTGGTTGGAGATTATGTGTTTTGATCCATCACAGCATGTCAGAGACAGTTTGAGATTCATATGCAGAGCCTTTGGGAAATCCTGTGTGACCAAGTCAGGATATATTCGCTAGTGAGAGAAGCACGAATAGAGCTATGAGTTTGATCTCCCTGTGATGCTAGTTTGGATGAAGGGATACCTTAGTTGACAGTGTCAAATGTAACTGAAATCGGATGGGAACAAGTTGAGCAGGATATGTAAGAGTTATCCATGTAAGGGAGACCAGTCTTTGAAGCGATACAGAGAGACCTCCAGCAGAACCAGAACCAGACCCAGTATGACTGGCAAAGGACTGAAAGAACTTTAAGAAGGATTGCAGAGAGCTTCAGTCCAAGTGGGTCCACACAAAGTCAGCAACAACGCTGCTGGATCTTAAGCCCACAACAAGATGTGTGAGGAGAAGATGCACGGTGTGAAAAGTCACAGCTCAGGAGGGACAGTTATATTTTCAGTCAGGAGAAAAGTCAGACAGCACGCGTTGAACGTTTAAAACACAACCGGCTCCAGATGCATGCTGACGCCAAGCTGCAACAAGAAAACAATTTACCCGACAGCTTCATTATGACAGTCATTTGCATCAGTGGAACAAACACATTTCAAGCTGGATGTGTAATGAGCCTGTGGTGTTTGAAGGTGTTTAACCTGCCACTGAGGGCTGGACCAGGCATTCTGCGGCTCTATATGCCCATTTTTGACTCTTTCAGTAAACAATGGAGCCTGAGTGCAGCTGATGAGCTGGAGGGTAGAGGTCTTCCTGCAGACCCGGCTCCACTCAGTGTGTCTTCTACGCCTCAGGACAATCAGCTCATGCTATGATTCTGTTTGTGGACTGAATCTCTTGTTTCTGAAAAGTATACACACCCCTTCCACGTTTAAGACGTAGAAACAAAAAATAATTTCAGAAAAAGTGAAAACCACAAACAGATTGTATGTTTTATGTAGTCTGCTAGGATTTATGACTGGCTTGCTTGAAGATCAACATGATCTCATCTCTCTCTCTCTCTCTCTTTTGTGCCATCAGCTGCCTCTGTCTCTTCCAGCGCTCACACTCTGCATGTCTTACGGCAGGACCATGACTTCTGGGAATGATAGTAATTACGGTACAAGAAAAATAATAAATAAAATTCTAATCCTTCTACGAATATTACAATGTTTATCATACAGTACACATGGAGGAAAAGAGATCTCTTTTCTTCCCTAAAGAATATTTTTGGAGCCTTGTGGTTCAAAGTTTTATGGTCTAATGGAACAAGACTGAAATATTTGAGGCATAATTCCAAAATGTTTGACACCAAACAGTCCGCACATAAAGTATGATGCTGACTGCATCATAATGTGGGATTACTTTTTTTTTGTTACACTGGATAAAATAATAAACTGTTCTAAATACAAATCTGTTCTGACCTGAAACCAAACAGTATCAGATAGAACGGTACAAATGGTAAAAAATTTTTTAGAATAACAGCCTAAAAAACAAATAAAACAAGACAAAAGCAACAAAGGATTGACTCCATGAGTGGTAATTGAAAGTTTTGGAATGAACTGTCAAATATTCATAATCTGACAGAAGATCTCTGGAACGGCCTGAATGTGGCTTTTGACAAGAGACGTCCTCACAGTCTGAAAGACATAATGACAAAAGAAAAATAATGAAAAGATGCTTTAACAAAGTTTGGCGTAAAAGATATTCCCACTAATGCAATTAGGTTGTGAAGCTTTTCCTTCGACAAATTTCTTGGATTTTACATCTGATTGTGGACGATATGTGACAGACAGAGGGCTTGGTTCAGCATGTTCTCATGAAGCTGGTGTGAACACTGTTCAGACTCGCTGACACATTCTTATAGCATCACAGCATCACTGAGCAGAATACCTGACCAGAGCAACAACAAAAAAAGACTGTCCTCCAGAGACCAAGCAGCCATCCCTCTTCTCCTCTGCCGCTGATTTAGTGTAATTTTCATAAAACAAAAAACCAAATTCTGTCGTTGTTTCTAGCATGAATCACCAGGCTCTGAGAGTTTATGTTTGGCTGTCTGAGCAAACCCCAGAATGACTTTGTTTGATGATGTTCAAAGCCTGAGCAGCGCCTTGTCTTTTGAACAATGTTGTGCATTGTGTATAAACTGGAAGAAGGCTTGGCTTGGAGGAGCGCAGTGGGAGGGGTTACGGGGGCTGGGTGAGTGAACTGAACGGCCGCAGGAACCAAATATTGCTCCATTTGTTCACAATCAAAGAAAACCAGGGATGGAACAACAAAAAAAAAAACAACAACCTAAGAGGTCGCTAAGGGAGGGATTTACTGGAACTGTTGGATAACAATGCAGCTTCCTGTGGTTATACAGTGACAGAACACACTTTTAAAAAGCGTTATTACGGGTATTCCAAGAAATTAAAAAGCCAAACTTTGAAACGACAGGCCCAGGTTCACTCAGACCTCCCAAACTAATCAGCCTCCAACTAAGTAAAATGAAATATTACGCAGTATAAAGCTAATAAGTAGGCAGCAGCTCAGTCTGGATGTTAATCCTATTCAGATCTGCCAGTTTCCTCTGCAAACAAACTCAACTTGACATGAAATAATATTACTGAGGAGGCTGTTCTGTTCCGTCAACCCCAAGAAAACTGATCAACTCTGGGAAGCACGTTTTCCCTTTAAAGCCCATCATCCAGGACATTATGCAAAGCGAGGCGTTTGAGGAGACGTCAACTTCATCTGGATGGAAATGCTCTTCTAACAGAAGCTCACAATGTGATTTGTTTTCAGTGTCGACGTTTAGCACAGCAATAATCTTCTGCCTAGACACAAACCAATTTCAGTCTATAGGGTTTAGCATGAAGTCGGCTGTAGTTGCCTCTTCTGGGGAGGTTTTGCAGGAGGTTGAGCAGAGTGTCCTGCTCTGAAAGATGAGAAAACAGGTGATCCATCTTTTAAAAAAAGTTGATTTGTTGCAAGTCGTCAACTTAAGTTTACCCAAGTAAATGTATTAAGTTCATTAACTTGTCATGGTGAACAAATGTAAATGATTGAAAAACTCCATTCTCCTTTATGAGTGTGGATGTTTTTAGCCATCCTCACAGAAACACATTTGTGAGGTCAGACACTGATGTTGGCTCTTCTCTAATCCACCCCAAAGCTTCAGTTTGCATTCCAGTCAGATGGTTCTCTGAATCAGATGCCTGTTCGGACCCCGGCTATTATGTTGGAGCACAAAGACAACATCAACAAACCTTTATAACAAAAGGTTGAAATGTTCCTGCAAGTCTTAGTTTGTTGAATCACTGGAATTCTTTGAGCTCCTGATAGCAACCCAATGTCTTTAGAAGCAGTCTGCAGTCTGTTTCAGTGTTGGATTCTAAACACCTGTTGAAATGGAAATGATTGCAACATGTGAATTCGGTGATTTAGACGTATAAGGGATAACTTTTGGCAATAGAGTGTGCTTGTGGGATCATTAAAATCTGTAATACAGGAAATACATAAAATCTATAAAACTTATTTAGACAATATGTATAAATACGTTTTTGAGTAATTTCAAGAGGCCTTTATAAGTGTTTTCTAGGGACATAGTGCTTTTTTTATTGTACAATTGAATAACTGTCACCTTCAGTTTGCTATGTAACAAAAAACATGAGGAAATGTCACCTTATAATTGAACACCTTGAAATTTGGCCTTTGTCTCTTTAAGAACTCCAACTTCAGGAAGTCATCACAACATGGCTCCTCCATTAACCCTTTAATAATGTTTCACTGAGAAGTAGCTGAACATCAGCTGATGAGTTCAGCTGATGTTTCACCAGGTGTTTGCTAACTGCTGCTGGCTAGTCTGAAGGAGCTGAGTGGGGAGTCACAGAGGAGGGCTGCTCTGTGAGACGGAAGGTTGGAACCTTGCAAACTGCTGCTCTGAGGAGGAGCTAGGTCCAACCAGCTGAATGGTTGCCATGGAGATTAAATGAAAGCATGCATGAAAGAACCAAAGTAACTGCCCAGGATGAGGGAATGACATAACGTGATGTGAAGCTTTAAAAAGCTGATTTTCCATAACGCTGCCCCTTTAAATGAAGCATCTGTCCGGTCTCTGACAGAGCTGTAGTCTCTCTGCGCTGCGGTTCTGTGGTGAGCACCTCTGGTTTTCATTCAGTACCATCCGCCCCGTTCTCATTCCACCTCACCCCTAAATCTCCTAATTCAACTCATTATTCGCCCAATTGGTGGGTTTCAGCCCCCCTACTCCCCACACACACAAACACACACACGCACCCACGCACACACACATCCTGCCCGGGGTCTTCCAGAGCTGGTAGTCATTAACAGACAGGGTTGCTGATGCAGTGGAGGGGTGTGTTAGCAGGCCTGAACTTTCTCTCTCTCTCTCCCATCCATGCAGTGCCATAAAACACCCGAGCAGCCTGCAGGGTGTCGCTGCAGTTCAATCAGCCTCCTGGCGTTGCGCGGCGGCTCCATCAGAACCAGGCCCGGAGGCAGCGCTGCTCAGCTGAGGCAGACATGCAGACTGACAGTAATGAACACAGCAGACCACCCAGAGGCCTGCGGTTACCCGTCAGCGCATTCATGATCACAACACTTTGACTTCATTTTAATTCTGCACCTAAAAATGAAGCATGAAAAAAACTAAAACTAATATAACTAATTAAAACTGAAATAAAACTTAGCAAAAGTTCAATAATTAATAAAAACCAGTAAACTCACTGAAACCTAACTAAAAGTAAAGCGAGTTCGAGAAAAAAGTTGCAAGAATACAAAACTAAACTAATGAAAAACTGAAAGCTGTTATAACCGTGACGCCAGGCTTCATTAATTGAATTATTACTTAACATTAAAGATCAGAAGTTTCCAAATGTGCGGCAGCCCAACCCACTGGCACTCTAGACGTTGGAGAAGGTTTAGACTGAGGAATAAAATGGATGTTTTATGTATTTTCCAGGCACATAGTACCATTTTACAGCTCAATCGAGGAACTATTTTACAGCTGGAACCAGATATTTACATACACTGAATAAAAAGGCACATTCACATTTTGTTTTTGTTTTCAGTTCGAACCAACATTTCTTGTATTAGCTGAGTTAGAACTATTTCTGTTTGCTAAATTCCAGAAAACCTGGTGAGAACTGGTAATCCAAACTCAAAATGTATGAAAACTTTTGAATTCGAGGAGGTATTAGAAATTATTTTTGGTAATTCTAACAAAGTCAAACCAAAAAAAGTTTGGTTTGGTTTAACTTCAGACACTGGCAAAAAAATGTGTTTGTGTCTTTTTACTCAGTGTATGTCAATTATTGGTTTGTTATAAAATGCTGTTCATGTCAAGTGCAACTTAAAAAAAAATCTATGTTGTAATTTAGCAACTTGAAATTGGACCTCTGTCTCTTTAAAAACTCCTGCTCTTTCTGAAACTCCACCTTCAGGAAGTCATCACAACATGGCTCCTCTATTAACCCTTTAACAGCATTTTTACCAGTGTGGCTCTGAGAAGTCGCTCCTGTAATGGAGCTGATGCTTGGTTACACATGGTGTTTGCTAGTTGCTGCTGGCTAGTCTGAAGGAGCTGATTGGGAGAGGGCTGCTCCGTGATGCGGGGCTTCAGAAGCTTCTAACCTGAAGCTCAGAAGTGGAGTGTCGTCCTTGAAAGCGGTGCTCGGTCCACCCAGCTGTTTAGCCCAGCTGGGTGGTTGCCATGGGAGATTGAAGGATCTTTGAAACATGCATGAAAAAAATCAAAGCAACATTCCAGGTATGTTTCTGATGAGGGAATAACATTATAGCATGAAAAAATTAATTTCCTATGATACTGCTCATCAACGTTTTACGACGAAAAACGTTTAAAAACAGAGATCTTTGATTTATAATCCGGTTTTGTTTTCTGCCAGAAGCAGCTCTAAATATTTATTGGAAATTCTCCCACAGTCAGAGTGGGATGATTGAGTTTTGTTGGCCTGTGCTTCTGCTTCTTGGTGCGTGGAAATGAGGCAGAGAGAGATTGACAGGTGTCTGGATACCCAGGGCCCCTCAGACAGCTGTGAGGGCCACACTGCAGGGCATTAGGCCTGATAGAGGGCTGATTAGAGAACATTAGAGGTGAAGGAGGGAGACGAGGCACAGCTGCTGCTGCCAACTATTATTACCCACAAAGCAGAACCCAGAGGGAGGCTGGCTGCACCGAGGGTTCACACACCTGTGGCCTCCCACTGCGCTCAGAAGATAACCTTGCAGACAGTCAGGAACATTAAGTGATGGTCAATATGTCCGCTAATCAAAATCAACATCACAGACGCTGCAGCACAGCACTAACCAGAGTCCCTGCAAAGCTTCAAAACTTCATATTTCTAGATTTTTCCAGCAGTTTGTACAATATTCCAGGTATTTTTCCACAAAAGCACTGCTTTTAATTAAGTGACTTCAATATTGAAGGAACCCATCTCAACATAAGGCACAATTAAAGGCTTTTTACTGGATTTCATATTTTAAAAGTACGCGGAATTACATGTATTTTTCTACAGGTTTATTAGACATTAAAGATAATAACTTCAAACTCAGTCTGTTTCCAGGCTTTCAGGATTGCACAGAAACTGATAGACTGACCTGTCACAGGCCTGTTGGCATTGGGGGGCTTTGCCCACCCAGAGAGTCAGCTGAAAAACAACCACTTTAGGATTTTTTTTTTACCTTAAAGTTCCCATGTAAGTGCCTTCTGTCCAGGGTGGAGCCAGAGGGAGGGACCAGAGCTAATGCTGTTCAATACAGGTGATGTTAGGGAAAAGATGATTGGCTAATACCAGTGTAGCACATTACATTTGTTAACATGTAACCTGTAGGCTTTGGTTTGTCGCTTATGTTCAAATGTTCAAAACTGGGTAGTACTTGTTGAATTCACCTGAGTAACTTTCTTGGAAAAAAGGCATTGTTTATCTGCACTGTACCTTTTTCTTGTACTTGAGTGATATTATTATTGCTACGTAAGTTCATTCATTCTGACGCTCAGTTGTGTGGGGAAACGGAAGTGAACAGCAAACAGCAGCAGACACTCAATTAGCCAAATGTTACAGCGAGATTAACAGCTGCTTGTCATGGCTTAGTTTTTCATCTGGACTCGTGTGAATATGGCTCGTGACATTTCGAAGCGATCAGAACACTTTCAGATGTTGTCCCGGGAAACGGGAAACCACAGTCATGTTTGTTTTACTGAACATGTGTGTTAGAGAGGCTGCCGCAGGCTCTTTTTTTTTCTTTTTTTTTTCCTCCATAAGAAAAAAAAAGCATAAAGAACAATTTTTTTAAAACTCCCCACCAGGCGGATTGAAAAGACTCAGGGGTCGCGCGGGGTCAGCTCTGTCCCGTCGAGTCTGCGTCTTTGTCAGAGCAGATCTTTGATAGGAGAAAGCAAACAGCTGCTGTGATTAAAAATAAATCACACTCAGCATTTCTGTAAACCCTGGAATAACTAATCTGGACTGGGACATGAATTATGCATGGGGGCAAATGTAATAATTTCATCCATCAAAGGATTTGCTTAAACACATTAAACTAAAGTCCTGAATACACTCAGAGAAGATTGTTTCAGCTCGGCGCCCCTTGTAAAGATATTAGTTCAGGAAGTTGCAGAAAAATGAAGTTCATGTGCAGGTATGTGGGCCCAATCTGGAGATATGAGCATACCGTCAATGTTGGGGCTCAATTTACATTCATTAAACTAAAAGTAAAAGTTCTCTGTCGGAGCGTTGGATCAAAAAACAACAGACCAACAGAAGCAGGGAACATCAGATCCTTCGGAGGCAGCCGTCGCCTCACCTCTCTGTCTGGAACATCTTGGAAGGCCTGAGGCTGCGGTGGCGGGAGCCCTTATGTAACGGCCGGTCAAAGCCGAGCATCCAGGGCAGCCACAGGCCGTCCCCGGGCGCCACAGGCTGATGCTCCGTGACACAGAAGATGGAGGCAGGAACCAACCAGAATGCTACAGATGTTCAAAGTTAAGTTGGGCGTCAGAAGCACCATGCACATGCGGTATTGTTCATTTGCAAATGCTTCTGCCAAACAAAAGCATTTACAAATGGTATATTCTGTTAAAGCTGCAGAATATGCATTTACATGTTAAAGCTGCAGGATATGCATTTACATGCTGCATGTTCACTATGAAAATATGAGACAGCTAATTTGTGACAAAAAACAAAAATGAAAATCAGGATCTGCCTTCTCCCGGTGCAAACTAGAAACAGCCAATCAGAGCCTTACTGATCTTAATCAGGCCCTTGTGGGTGCTGCTCAGTCCTCTTTCCTTACACTTTTTCTTTCTTCTCAGCTGCAGATCCTCCCTGTCAGCAAAGCCTGTTGGGACTGCTAAAGCTAGTTAGCATGGCCAGATGAAGTCAGGTGACCGTTCTTCCTGTTATGGTAACCCGCTGGATTTTGAAACATTGGCAGCCTTTTGGAAATCTCAGTAAAAAGGTACGGATCTGATTTAAATTAGGCGTAACATTATGACCACTGAGAGGTGAAGGCAATTTGTTTCGGCACTTGTATGTGGGCCAGACGTATCAGGTAGCATGTGACGCTTCTGCCTACATACTCAATGTGTTAGAAACAGTCAATGACGTTCCTCCTGTTTCCAGTCTGCACTGGTCTGTCCAAGAAAGGACCAGCAGATCATGAAGACTGCTAATCCTCACCGAGAAGTGTTAGGAGGGAAGGCATGTGTCAAATGTTGACGTCTGTTCCGTCATATTAACGGGATAAAAATCAGCCTCAGTATTAATCAGCTCAGATGTTAAAAAACTAGACTGAATGAGAAATAGTTTTCCTCAAACTTGCAGCTTCTATAGCGTATCTTACAGAAAGGATTGAGATTTTGTGCCATATTTCATAAAACTATGATGTCTGTTTGCTTTAGTCTGAACCAGCCGGGTTCTGCTTCAGGGTTCCATCAGTTCTTTACCCATTGGCTGGAGGAGAAGTCAGCCTCAGCTGCAGCAGCTGCTCTGTTCTGTCTGCTTCTCCTGACCTCCCGGATGGAGGTCAGGAGAAGCAGCTCAACGCCTCACAGGTAGCTTATTGCTGCTCTCACATCTTATGATGTGGTTCTTAAAAAAAAAAAAAACAGGGATCAGAAATCAGCCTGCTTCCCTGCATCTTTAGTTTGGTCTAAAACATCTGATTCAGAGCAAGTAGAGGAGAAACTTTTAAACCTCACAGGATGAGTTATAGACTATAAAAATGAACGATTTGAACCCAAGGATGTAGCCTTGGGTTCAGCAGAAGAAACAGGTCAGGGAGGGGAAGAGAGCTGGAGAACCACCAAACAGGCGAGAAAATGAAAGCGTCCTGGGATCACAACGACATTTCCTCCAACACGTTCCTCTGAGGTCTTTTACCTCCAATACAAACTGTGAGAATGTGTCAGGAAACTGTCAGTCAGTAACTATTATTTTCAGCATCTGTCAGTGTTGATGGTGAATTTTCATTAGGCATTAACTCCCTCCGTATCCCAGTGGCTGGCCTGTGCTGCTTCAATGGACACCTGTCACTTATTCTCTCTGCTTGTTTATCTTAATACACTGCAGCACACAGCCTGCTGGCAGGACGCTCGCTGCCTCCCCCTCTGGTCCCCGTCTGTTCATGCACAGCAAACATAAACAAAAATCATTCAAATATTTACTACTGTGAAAATAAGTAATACGTGCGGGAAGTGAGTGTGTGTGGATGTGTGTGGGTGTGCTAATAGACTAACGCGAGGATGCCAAGCATGTGATTCCAGCGTCGCGTGTGTTTCCCTCCCTGATTTATCAGATTTTATTGCACACTTTGCCCAAACTCTCGCGCACATCTGGAGACATTACTGTTGGCACCCAGTGAATTCAATATTCATCACTGCAAGCTGTCACATAATGGGCTTTTTCAGTCAAAAAAAAAAAAAAGAAAAAATAGTCAAACAGCTGACAGAGCAGTTAGCCTGCAGCACGCTTCCTGTGCTGATGGCAACATCACTTACACAGTGGCTTTCTTTCAACAATGTTAAAGCTCTTTCTGAAGTGTCTTATTCCAGCTTTCTGCTGAAACTTAAACATTGTTTTGGCAAATACATTTCCACAAGCGCAGCTGAGCTCCTAGAAGGCCCCATTCATTTAAAGGGACAGTATTATGTACGTTTCAGGCATAGAGCATCATATTATAGCACAATCAAGTAGTTACAGGAACTTCAGTTCCTAACTTCTACATATATCAAATATGACTTAAAAGAAATTTTAGTTGCAATTTCACACCTTGAAATTGGGCCTCTGTCTCTATAAGAAGCTCCTACTCTGTGACATTGCACCTTCAGGCTCCAACAGGAGCATTGGACTGAGTTCAGCAGTTCCAGCTGTTGCTGCTGCTGCTAGTTTGGAGGAGCTGAGTGGTGGGTTTCATGGGAAAGAGGCAGAGGTTTGTTTTCAATACTATTTAACATTTATTGTTTGTTTGTTTCCAGTTATTTGTTTGTTTTCTAAACATCTTTCAATTTTGTGCCCATTATTAGTGAATAAATTAGTGGAAACAAGCAATTATTCAGCAACACCTTAGGATAATTCACAACTGTAAATTCACAACTGTAAATTCATCTGTAGCACTTTACAGTAAGGCTGTCCTTACTAATGGCTAAAAAATAGTTTGAAGTCATGTTAATAATTGAGCTGTATACAAGTAATTGATAAATGTTTTTCATGCCTTAATTATTAGCAAAAGACAAAATCTGCCCAGTTTCTTTTCAAATATTGAGCCATATCTCTGTTTTAATGCACATTTCTACATTAAACATTTCACACCAAGTTCCTGCTCTGCAGGCACTATGAGAATTTGTAAACATGATTCTTTAGTATAAAATATTAAACTATTACTCCAACATAAATATTCACAACTATTTGTTGTAAAGTTGTGAAGCAACAGTACTGAGCTGTTCTGAACTGTTTCATTTAGAACGCTGGTTGAAATATAGACATGAACAGGTTTGGCAAGAAACTAGTCAGTTTTGTCCCTTTCTTGCTCTTAATTAATAATTAAGTACCTTTTAAGAATTTATAAAGTGTTTGCAGATTTTTTTATAACAAATCTATTAACTTTATATCAGCCATTTATAAGGGGAGTCTTATTTGGGAGCAATTGGTCTAAAATTCATGTTTTGTAAGAAAAGCAGAGTACTGAGGATGGAGTGCTGGAGGAAACTTGAATAATATCTTGATATTCTCCATTCCATATTTGTCATTTTAAGGTTACCCTCCAATAATCAAAAAAAAAAAAAACAAATGTTCCTGGACGTTTCAGCCGATGGACCAGCTGAATGTCAGCAGTGCTTATAGAAGTGTGTGTACGTGTCTCACTCCAGGTCTTCCCTCTGCAGGAAAGTGTGATATTAGCTCACCTGCTCAGCAACAATAGCTGCCATCTCCACTGTCACGCTAAAGTTACTCACACTGGACATGTACACACATCCACGCACACACACACACATCCTCACACAGGGAACACCACTGATTGGGTGATGACAGTGGTGATATGACTGCTGTGCTGTCTGTAGGGGAACCAGGCTTGTCTGTTGATGCCAGCCAGGATAACATTCACAGCTTTACACAGAAACCTTTCATCCCTTATGTGGATCATGCACACACACACACACACACACGCACCCACACACACGCACATCATCATCATCAGCAAAGGCAAGCTAGGTGGAAGTCTGGACGGTATCATGTGTTTTGCTGTGATGGAGGTCTGCTGGAACTCTTGAAGTTTATCATTTTGTGACAAAACTGAAGAGGAAGAAAAATGAAACAGATTTATAGAACCTTTTTTAATTGAAGCTATATCCCAGACCTGTTAGAAGCCAAACCAAACATACTGCACAGTTTTTATTGAAGCTTCCTCCAAAGTGAGGAAGCAGGTCAGGATCTGGTTCAGCGTTCCATAAAGTTACCATTGTACCGGAGTTCCACTTTCTGTGCACTTTCTAATTGCTTAAGTATTTTGTGACTGTTTGCTCAGTTGTGACACATGACTTAAATCAAACAGTTTGTGTTTGGTGACGGGTTACAAGTCTTTGAGTCTGGTCCACCAATTCAAGTTAAGATCAATGACTGGTCTGCTGGTAAATGGAGGAATTATGAAGACATAGAAGGTCTGGTTCTCATAAAATATCAAGAACAGAAGGAACCATGTGACTGTGTTCCCTCCTGCTCATATCGATTCATATCAGGTCAGTGTGTGTTTCTGGTACAGCCGGGTTTCCTGATATGATGGGTTCTATTTTGTTCTTATTGTGTAGTTCAATTCGTTTTGTTCCTCCCACTGATTGGGCCCAACACATGGATTATTATTTACTGAATATCACCAGACCAGCATTTGTTAGATGTAGGTCTAACAGTAAATTACAAACCTGTGCTGTGCATCTTAAAGTGATGAAGACTTTGCCTTGTCTTTTAAATGTAAATAGACATTAAGAGAAACCACAAGACAAAATAACCATAAACAACATAATAATAATAATAATAATAATAAGAATTATTATTATTATTATTATTATTATTATTATTATTTATTATTATTATTATCATGTGACAATATTATTATTGTATTATTTATTTTTATTATTATCAATATTATTATTTATTAAAATAATTTAAATGTGATTAAAAAATTATTAAGTAATGTTAATGTATAATAATAATACTACTACTAATAATAATAATAATTAAGCTATATTTACATTATGGTGTACTATAACTGTACTTACATTCAATTGTTCTGCTGTCTGCAAAGCAAATTCAAGTTCTCTAATCTAATAATAATTATCATTATGATGATTATTAATGCTAATGAAACGGTCATGTTTTTTTATTATTATTAAAACACATGCTCATGGAATCTCAATGTCAATTTTATTCACTTTGAAAACAACTACTAAGTGCTGCACAGCATTCATGAAATTATCTAATCTGTAGCAAAAATGTTTGCTCAGTTTATTTTCTTTCTGCGTCTGAGTTTCTGTTCCACACAGTCACTCCAGTGACTGATTGAAACGCTTGCAGGAAAACACCATATGAGCTTTCTTAATAAACTGATGTTCTTCCAGGGTCCCTGCAGGTCAGCCATTTTGGTCTCTAATGGTTTGGTTTGAAGACTGCTGGGTAAACTGATTGAGGACCTCTAAATTACTCCTCCACTCTATTTTCTTACCCCTGCCCTGTTTTACCTGCTAAGCCTCCTATTTGCCCATCCAGTCTTTTCCTCTACACTCCCTCTCCTCTCTTTGCTCCTGTCTCCATTTCCCCTCTTTCTGTTGCCTTTAGCTCTGCAGTGCCAGTCAGGGGGGGATCGGGCCCGGGCCTCTGAGCCTGGCCTCCCAGACAACTGCAAACAATTAGGGAAATTAGTGGCTCCAGCATCACCATCAGGAGGCCTGCTTGTTTATAATTTAATCGGGCCGCATGTCAAAACAGTCAGGGCTTGAGAGAAACAAGATGCGTCGGCAAGATGAAATTCAAACTGCCAGCCTGCTCAAAATATTAGGAGTGTTTGCTTAATAGCGTGCGACTGAGTGGGTAAGAGCAGAGCGCGGAGGAGTGCAGGGCCAGGGAACGGAAACTAATGAAAGAAAGAAAGCAGCGCAGGGGAAAAAAATTAAGATTAATTAATTTAGATTTCTGTAAAATCCATTCCATGTTTTAAGTTGAAGCCTTCTATGATTTTGGCTCCTCTTTTCTCCCTCCACTCGGGCATTTCACTTAGTGCCCCTCTGGGACTTTCAAACACTTGGATCTGCGCCGCCTTTTAAATTCATTATAAAAGCTTTTTGCAAACTAAATACAGAACGAGGGCGAGAAAAAAAAATACTGCCACATTCATCTTTTAGCCCCCACACTCTCCCCCCTGCCCCCTTGACAATATATAAATAAACTAGAGTGACCTGATTGAGATGTAAAAGGCAGGGAGTTAGCACTGGGACCCATACATTACTTCTCAACATTAACAGTAGTCTACTCAGCCAACACATGGCGGTGGGAGCATGGCCCCCCGGGCAAAAATGTTCAGGGTAAAACTAATGCCCCACCCGCCTGGGCAGACACCGTTGAAGCCAGAGCTGTGGTGAGCAGGCCAACGATACGTCCAGAACTCCAACATATTTCACGTCCACACTCGCAGATTGCGGTATCTGTTAAGGTACGGAGTCATCATGTTGAGACCACTTGCTCATTTTTCCAGCTCAGATTTCCTCGGCACTTAAAAACTGGAGTGCAAGTCAAACATTTCTGCTTTTTGCCCCAACAAACCAAAACATGACAAGAACAAAACAAATGGAGAAATGTCGAGGAGAGTCCGGATTTTCCCTCTCAGCTTTTTAATACACTTTGAGGAGTAAACACAAACCACAACGACCAGTTAGGTTTCATATTCTTTGAAGGAATGTTTTAACTCCAATAATCCAAACTGAGTTTATTACAACTAGACACATCATTAAAAAACCATCAGACTCTAAAAAAGAAGTTCTTCTTGCTCTTGTGTTCTGCAGTCCTAAAGTCAGTTCTGATTCAGAAATTCTGACGTTAATTCAGCTTTTTTGCTTTGAAGTTCCTAAGGTGTATAAAATACCATTCAGTGAACTTTTCAAATTTGCAAGGCACTCCTACACCACAGTATCAACTTAATTACTCTGCCCCATCTGTAGACATAATTCATCAACCTGCCTCAGTTCAGTCAATAGTTTGTAAGCCTGCATTCATACTAATGAAAGAAACAAAAATAAAGACATTCTTGATTTTTTGACTTTATAGAATAACTTTGAAAGAGCTTTCAGGGATAATGTGCTAAATGATTCAAAATTCTTCTAGTGTGAAAAACTAGTAGATGATAGTGAAAACTCTTCCAGCCTGATGAAGCCAGATCTGTGGTCCACCCATCTTTTGAAGCATCAGGTTTTCTCTAGATATCATTTTCTATCTACATTCACAACAAAATCTATCCATATACACCATAACACCTGCAGTAGTAACAATCCTTAACTCCTTCACTCGGTCTATTCCTCTGTTCCCCCTCTGCTAAACACAGCACAAGACACACACTCAAAGTACTGACTTAACCTCCTCAAGCAATATCCCTACACCCAGAGGAAATGCCAGCCATATTCTATTACACCTTATAAATCACATGCAAATCAACAAGTTGTTTCCAATGGGCTCTTGGAACAACCAACTCCACCATTCATTTCCCTTCAAGTCAGGATGCAGTGGCCTGACGAAGGGATCTGATCTTGAGTGAGCAAGCACTACCTTTGGGACTCAATTCCTTGTGAAGTCATTGGGTAGTGAGGAGAGCCCTGAGAGTAAAAGCTCCTCTGATATAACCCTCTGTAAACCCCTAATCTTAATCCTGAAAACAATTGTTCATCTCACACGGTGGTTGACACCAATACAGCAGGTGACCCTGTCACCCCTCCAGCAGCACCCTTGCACACGATGCAAGTTGGATGTAAAGAAAGCCGTATACTTTCTTTAGATCCACCAAACACATATGGATTAGGCATGCAAATGTGAACCAAAGCCACATGTGCATGCCATGTTGTGCAAATCTGATCTTTATGGAGGAAAACTACGACTGAAAAGACAAAGCTATAAAAACTTTGTTTCTACTGGGCTTAGTGGGACTCACAATATGTAAAATAAAGTCAAAACATTTTTAGCCTATCTTATGTTTATCACTCAGCATCTTAACAAATCAACAACGTGGTTAAATGTGGTTCCAGCACAATGCTGTGGGAATTATTGTATCTTTTTTTTAACAGCTCTGCTAGAGCTGCAGAACACTTGAAGCTGGTTAGGAGGTTCATAACCTGTCGACGGATTCTGTAAATGCTTTGCATTGGTTTATAAAATAATGTCATGCCTGTTGAAAAAAGTGCTAGCTGAAGCTGATTTGAGTGTAGATGCTGGGTGAGGGATGAGACTTTGACGATGACGGTCTCAGTGGAGCATCATTAAGAAGATGAGGATCACAACAAGGCAGTAATTGGTGATAAGATGATGCATGGTGAAAGTGATCCAGAGCCAGGAATCATGATAACAAAAGTGCAGACCAACAAACACGCAGAGCAGCTCAGCGACAGACAGGCCAGCGAGTCGACTGCGAGCCTGGCAGACATGCAGGGTTCTGGTCAAAGAGCATTATTTAGAGGGAATGACTGCATGCTTCATGGCACCAAGCAGCTTTCATTATGCTGGCCTGCTTGTCTGCTAATGCGTGTGCTCCCCCGACTACTTGAGCCAAGCAGCCCCACAGACACACAGCCCCTGACCATCAGCCGCCAGTCCGCGCAATCAGCCGCCTGCTATCAGCTCCCTAATTGGATCAGTGGCACGAATGTGATTACAGCAGGCGTATTTATTTACATAATAATTATTACCTCCCTCCCTAGAGGAGCTGGGGGAGAACAGCGAGGTCCGGGGCAGAGATGAAGGGTGGGATAGAAGGAGAGAGGAAGTGAGGGAGGAGGAGGTGGACAGTGAAGAGTCTTCCTGTTGAGGAACAGAGAGATGAAGGCGAAGACAAGCAGCCGCTGACAGAAACTAGAGACAAGATCCGGGAGCTTAAAGAGATAGTTCAGATATTCTGAAGGGATGTTCTGTAAAGTTGCCAGCAATTGCTCCTTTAACTGCAGTAGGCAGATGTCATAATTCAGCAGGTTTATTGCAGCACATAAGAGCGATGGAAGGCTAAATAGTTAGAGGATACTCCATGTGAGTTGACTTTGTCTAATCTAAGATACTGTATCTGGATTCTACGTTACATTAGTGGTATCAAATATGAGGATCAGTGATGTCCAAACGTTTTGCTACAAGGTTCAAAATTTGTCCCAAGAGCCATCTTCTGTAGTCTTCGGTCACTGTCAGTTCCACTCCTTTGGTGAAGGGCCCATGGAAAGAGGGACTCACATTTCCTTTTCAGGCTGTGTCCAGGCAGAAGTCCGGCCATTCGGTGCTTGCCAGCATGCCCCACCTCCAGGCCTGGCTCCAGTGAGGAGCCCTGGTGATCCGTGTCCAGACAAGGGAACACTGTTACCTGAGTCTCTGTTCCTCCACAAAATTTCCCAACATAGATATACTCTGGAAAACCCCAGCAATGTGCCATCTTAGATCCCATTAAGCAACAGACAGGACCGAATCCTAAAGTAAACTTCACTTTGCCGTTCTTGTTTCAGTTTTCATAGCCTTTGCGTTAGGCCCTCACTGGAGAGGACTGGATATTATTAAGAGTTTCTGTGAAGTTGTTGTTAGGAGTAGTCACCTCACCTGTAGTAGCTAGATTTCATAAGCAATATGGAACTACAGTAAAGGCTTACCAGGGGGAACAGAAAAGGCCCATGGCAGTCTGAGGTTCCAGAGGACAACTCAGCCGCCTGCTATCAGCTGGGCAGGTGATACCGTGTGAAATTACGTCACCTTAATTTCTCGAATTTTGATGATAAAAATTGTTCTGATTTGTACAAAAGGAGGAAAAGCAAACAGGTTAGCGGTAGCTCAATCCTCACAAGGACTGAGCTAACTTGGAAGGCTAACTGCTAGTTGGATGGATCGCCTGTTTTAGATTATTTCAGGAGTTTAAAATGATTTAAAATTCATTGTTTGTGTCGCAACATGTTTTTGTTATTCTCCAAGTTGTTTGGAAATTATCCCAGTAAATTGATCATTATTGGGTTTTTTTCTTGTTTTTCTATATAAGCTACATCTGGAATGAATGCTGCTAGTCAATCCCCCGTGTCCTTGGGTAGAAAACATTTTAAACTAAGTTGAATAATGAACTAAACTTAATGAACTGATTCACAGGATCAATGGGAAATGGCTTTTTGTTTTTGTGAAGTGTCTTGAGATGACATGTTGTGAACTGCAGCTAGAGAAACTGAATCAAAGTGAATTGAGTTACAGCTGGCAGCATTCACCAAAGCAACTTAATGTAGTAACCAATGTTCTGCTGACTGCATCAAACTTAGAAAGTTCTTGTATAAAGCGAACCCATTTGATTCCTACTTTTCTTCAGTCTCCCAGGGGGTGAGCTAGCCCTTTAAAGCCCGGTTCTTTTTGCCCTGATCAGAACTTAACGACGGTGCCCACGTAAGCGAGACCAAAGACCCTAAACGACGGTCATTTCCTTTTGGATTAAAGCGGCTCGATGATGGAAGTTTGTGTTTGTTGCTCTAATGTGAAACTCTAATAAACAGAGAGAAAAGAAAAAAACATAACAGTTCGAAGTCAAACATCAAAATGTGGTTTTATCAGCAAACGCTGCCCTCCCACCCTGTCCTCTCCTGGAGCCAGCTGTGTCGGTGTCTGACTGTGTGGTCTGAACCCCACTAACCAGATTAACGTTCAGGTTAGGACAAAATGAATCCAGCTTCAGCACTCAGTTATGATGCAGATTGGCTGAACACCAGACCCCCACCCACCTCTTACTCCTAACATGCTGGGTGCATAATGACATTCAGGACAAACAGATAAGCAGAGATTAATTCTTTTCTTCTTTCTGTTTCTCTCGCCGTAACATGGACTTCCCATTCCGCCGATGGCTATGGCAGCATAATATATCTGTGGTGTTTAGGAAAAAAATTTAGATATATTTTGCCCCCCGTGCCCTGAGAGTCCTCCCCCAAACTCAATATAAATACAGCACTCTGTTTCAATAACAGAGGCGGACAGACGGAGAGCGAGCTGGAGTGAGACGGGCAGAGAAGGATGGAGGGACTCTGGGGACTTGGCTGCGTTTACGTTTGCTGCCATTGAAGTTGTCCGCGGCCTGGCTCCGCTCGGCGCTTTAATGGTGCTTAATCACGGCGCTCCTAAAATAGGCCATTATATCAGCGCGGGGCTCTAGAATTACAGCGAGCCCTCAGGGCCCGAACAACAGAGCTTTTGTTAATAAGCTGCCATTAATCAGATTCCATTACGGAAGCCACCGGTCCAACAGGCGGCACCACGGCTGATAAATACCTCAAGAACAAAAAAACAATTTACTCACCTAGTCTAAACCGCAGCTCGTGTTATGTGTGTGTCACTCCGTTTGTACGGGTGTGCGTGTGTGTTAGCTTAGAGGTTGGGTGGGACAGGAACCATGCAAACTGACTAAAGACACCCAGAGGACTGGTAGCACAAGATAGAGATTAATACCAGTAGATATTACAGTGAATCTGCTGCTGACCTCACACAAGAAGGCTTCAAAGGTGTGTGCGCATGTGTGCGTGTGTGTGTGTGATGCAGCTGTGGTGGTGATGGACAGCCGTCAGACAATCACTTTTATCACAAAGGGTCCTTCGGGGACGCGCGGCATCCATGCTAATGGCCAGGGAGGCTAATCAAATATCTGGCAGGAGTGCTAACAGCAGCAGCCGCTGCGAGTCATTGCTCTGCTCTTTTCAATACTTCTAATTAACTGGCTGCTAACACAACAATAAAGCTGACAGACTATGAAAGCAGCTAACAGAAGCATGTGTAGACCGCATTACTCCTGGAGACCTGGAGACATGACTCAGGGTTCACGCTCCAACTTCCTGAAAACATTTCTTCTCACTCTCTTTACTCATTACTGCCAGGCCTGTTAATCAGTTGTGTCTTCCTCATCAATCTCCCTCCCCTCTGCTCCCCCGTCTCCTTTGTGGGGTGGAGGGTGGACGTGTGGGGTCTTTCTTCCATCAGTCTGAGACAGATGCCTCGTCTTCTCAGCAGACAAAGCTGCTAATTTCATTAATTATGAACCAATGTGGAGCAGTCGGTGTGGAGCAATGAGATGTGAGGGTCCCACAAAGCGGCATCTGGTCCACTGCTGCATTCAGAGAAACGGCACATTAGAAAGGAAGGGAGGAGAAATGGCTGAAAGACTGAAAAATAAGAAATTGTGATTTCTGTTTGAATAGTATTTAAAAACAGGCAAAAAGTAAGACACTGAGATGTTTCAGGTCAGGAAGAAAAACTGACTCAATTAAACACAAGTAAATATTAGCATAGAAAAGTGACATGTATGTACCTCTGAACTGGAAGAAAATACATTTAAATTTTCAGTATTATGTATTTCTCAGACACATAGAGCCATTTTATAGCACAATCAACTATCTGTTACCTTTAGTTGTTATAAAAATGCACCTTGAAATTGGGCCTCTGTCTCTTTAAGAACTCTTCAGGAAGTCATCCCAACATGGTTCCCCTAATAAAACATTAACAACATTTTACCTGCTGCACTTAGAAGTAGCTCCTATAATGAGCTCAGCAGATCAACCAGGTGTTTGCTAAAACCTGCTGGCTAGTCTGAAGGAGTTGAGTTGTGGGAATCGTGGGGGAGGCAGGGCTGCTATGTAACATATAAATGCATGTCACACTTTTATTAATAATTGTATAAGAAATGACAAATTTTCTCTCCAATATTTGATTCTGCACTGCTGCATGTTGGTCTGTGAAAGTCGTGTTTCTGGTCTTTAAGAGCCAGAGTGTTTCAACTTTTCAATCTGACTTGGTTTGACAAACTTTTATCAGATTACTGTGCTGACTCCTCTGCATGAAGTCAGGTTCTACTGAGCCTACTGTCTAAAGGTTGTGTGTGGTACAGTAGTCTAAATTAGAAATGCCCTGTTAAATTGGCTGATGGATGATGAGTGCGGTGGTGAGAGCCAGACAGACGAGCAACTGATCCGTCAACTGTACACACTGCTGTAAACACCATCCTGCTTCACAACAAGCATGCAAAACTAATAAAACTAAAAAAAACACAGACATATTTTTCAAAAAGCAACAACTCTGAACCTGAACATTCAGCTGAACTAGAAGTCTGACACCAGAGCTGGTCTACTGTTAAGCTCTGGTTTTGTTGTGCTTCCTGTTTCTGAACCCAAAATCCCCTATTAGTTGGTCTCTGACTCTAACGACAATAAACACATGTAATATACTTGAAAATAAGGTAAAAACATTGTCCATTAGAATGGATGAAAAATGTTTAGATACTTAAATAGCAGATTTTCACAAGAAAAATGTCAGAGAATATTACCTACTAGCATAAGCTAAAGTAATGTTAGCCACAAAGTTTAAAGAAAGAAAAACTCACCTTCGTATCTGTGAATGTATTACAAGGCCTACATCCTGAAACCTTTCTCTACCTGTTGGGGCTTCATATTGATGTACATTATTAATTGTTACCTTGGCCAAGCCCTGCAGACACCCAGTGAGCCGCTTTCAATGCCCCTCAGCATAGGCTGAGGGGCAAAGAGCCCATTCACAGCCGGAATTGTGTTTTTTCCACATTAGCAGAACATTGACAAAGATTTGTAATGTAGTGAAAAGATTCTCAATGCATTGTGTGGACCACTGCCTCCCAGTAGTGCCCAGTCACACCTCACCTACTGGACCATGAGGCCCTGGTCGGGCCAAACTGCTCTGCTGGTGGCTCTGCCTGCTAGTGTGTGTGGTGCGTGTGCGTGAGTGTGTGTGTGTCCCTAACAGGTGTGCCCCTCACGCTACGCTGCTTCCTGCTTCTCTTTCCTGCTCCATCTTTCTCTCTCAAATCCATATGAACACACACAGCCCTAATCAGTTGCGCTTCATGATCGTGTGATGACGCAGTGTGTGAGCAGAGGCCCGTGTGTTCTTACTATTAATACTAATTGTGTGTGTAAACTGTTTCACGTCAGCTTGCTGTTCTACAGGAGCTGCCCTGCAAATCAGCACAGCCTGTGGCAGCTGATGACTGTGTGTGTTTATTATTTTTTTCTTGAGTGTGTGTGAAACATGAACACATCCCCACTCTGACTGAGGAGTGTAAATTCATGTGACACGTCCATTTCGGCCGTGTGGGAGCAGCGGCAGCAGTCGGTGGTGTGCTGTGTGTGAGCCACGTTAAAGGACGAGCCAGCTCGTTAAATTGTACTCATAAGCCAGCAGTTAACTGCTGGTTAATGATGCTCCCAGAAACCCTGAGGAACAGACAGCAGAGCAACCTTTGGACTCCAGAGAGCGTCCTCAGGCTAATCCCTGGTCATAAATATCTCTGGATACAGCACGTACACACAAGCTGCACACACACGCCATGTTTTCTTTTTGCATTCTGTCCACTACAGAGGCAGCTGCTTTCGTCTTTAAGAAGGATCGGTGCTGGTTGTTACAGTTGCTGCTGCACAGACTCTCTCTCTCTCTCTCTCTCACACACACACACACGCCAATCCAGCATCTCCACCGCCCTGGCCACAGACGCCTCGCCATGCCTCATGATTAGCACTCCCTGCTCCGATGCCTTTGTTTTTCTGCTTTGTTTGTTTGCCACTGTGCAAAGATATTTCTGTGGAATCTAGCGTGATTGCACCACAGGTCAGCGACACCCATCCATTACAGCAAAGAGGAGCCTTGTATTTAGACTGCCTCAGCGGCGGCTATATTTATCAGTGCATGCCTGGCCTGGCCCAGACGCGGGCCTCGCCACTCCACTTTGCTGCTGAGCTTTCCCAGCGCATTCCAGCGACCATCATGATACGCTTCAGAGACGGCCCGAAGATGAACAACTTACTCCACAAAAACCACGTCTTCACTACTTTTACAGAAATTCTGGTGTTTTTTTGTTTTTTTGATCAAATAACTATGTTGCAGGTCAAGTGAGAGCAAAAGGCAACCTGGCTTTCTGTAGTAAGCAAAGATATTTCACCAGTCAATAAAAAGAAACATTTCTTTACCAGTGATAAAGAAATGCAGCCACTTAAAGGACAACCCCTCTCAACTCCTTCAGACTAGCCAGCAGCAATTAGCAAACACCAAGTGAAACTGCTCATCTGCTGAGGTCATTGCTTCTCAGTGACACTCTGGTAAAAACCTTGCTAAATTGTTTATAAAGGAGCCATGTTGTGATGCCTTCCTGAAGGTAAAGTTTCAGAAAGAGCAGGAGTTCCTTAAAGAGACAGATGGGCAATCTCAAGGTGTTAAATCACAAAGTGAACTTTGTTTTAAATGATCATTTGTAAAAGAACTACATCTACAGACTACTTCTAATCTCCACTGCAGCTTTTCCATTACTGACCTCTGTTTTGCTCCTGTAATGTAATGAAACAATACAAATTTCCAGCATGTTCAGATGATCGCAAATAAGGAACAATTTCCATTACAGCCCGGGTTTGCATTTGGGGCAGTTTGCACGCAGCTAAAAACAGGAAGCTCAACCAGGGAGGTAGAGAAGCAGAGGTTCATTAAGCAGAACTTCACTTTCACTTAAAAACACCCTCATTATGTTCAGTCATGAATTATTTTGTACCAAAACACTAATTTTGCATTAAACTTACAGTACACTGATTGTGCAGCGCAGGAATATTCATACACTCGTGGGAATTTTTGATCCACAGCACTGTTTTTGCTTCTTTTTTTTTTTCTCTCGTTTTAGTGAAGCTTGTCTGGCACAAAGAGCGCACGGTGAATATAGGTCACATCCACACTGCGCTCGGCGGCGCTCTGAAGGATGGAGCTGCAAGTCTCTAAGCGACAACACCGCTACCAAGGGAATCCCCCCTCTGCAACGCCTTGGCTGGTGGATGCACACACACACACACACACACACACACACACACACACACACACACACACACACACACACACGCACGCACGCACGCACACTGTCACAGACTTAGCACACCAGGCTGCTATTAATACAGCCACAGCCATTTTAATATTTAATTGCGATGATGGACTGCATCTGTGCTGCTCTGTGATGCAAACATTATTATACATACTAAGTGGCTTAATTGTAATTAGAGCTGAAAATTTAATTAAACTCAACAATGAAGGAGATCGGGGCATTTTTTTTTCTTTCTCCTCAGCAAATGCTTTCTTCTCCTTCGCTGCGTTTTAACCCGTTCAGAGCTGCAGCTCGGCTCCCGTCCAGGCGCTGGGCCCCGTCGGCCCTTTTCAAATCAAATGCTTCAAGTCATTGAAGGAACAGCCAGGGCTGCATGCCGTTTTCAGCAGTTATAAAAATGGACAAATTTCTAAAACAGGGATTTCACCGAAATACAGTTTTAAAAAATAAAAAAATCTGAAATGGGAGAAATAACACGTCTGTATTACTGTAATACTGTATTACTTCGTGCTCGGCACTATATAGAATAAATAGAAGACTTTCTTCAATACAGAGAATTCCTTATATACAGTTTAGTAACTTTAGTCAAGAAACTCTTTTATAGTCAGATAATAATCATCCAAACTACTCGGTAAAAATGAAAACTAATAAACTATTAAAAAATAAGGATAGACTGAAACCAAAATGAAGCCTTTTTAAGCAGATGAGATGTTGATTTTCCACACAGGTTTTTCATTGTGACTTCCTGTTTAATAAATAGTGTTAGTAGCTGTTTTCCATTCAGCATGGAAAATGCTCAACTGCGAGAATTTGAATAACAAAAATAAATTTGCTCAATGGATCAGGCCAATTAACAAGAAAAAACGTTTTTTGATCGAAAGTTTTGGCGCTGGGATGAGGAGGTTTTTCAGCTGCATCAAAATTAGTGTGTTAAGCAAAAGTGCAAAGGAAACACATGATCTCCAACCTGACGTCACTACTGTACTGGGGGAAAACGGGAAGAAGACAATGTACCGTATTTTAATGTCTATTTAATGTCTGAAACAACTCATTCAAGTGATTTTAATTTTTTCTTTCACGGAAACACCACAGTAACAAAATTTTATTTTTTCACCATTAATATAATATCCACAAAGCTTTGCACTTGTTTGTAATGGGAATGCAGCTGGTGTGGAACTTGTTGAATGTTTTTGTGCAAAAAATAAATAATTAAAAAAATTAGAACTTCATAGAGAATATTTCAATCAGGTCCTGATTGTTAAACTCTATAACTGAAATGAGTGTAGGGCATCCTTCATTCTCACAGTGATTGTTAGCTATTATTATTTATGGCCGACATTTGAAGTCAGTTATCATGCCTGACCTTGTCCGCCCACCCCACTGTGTGTCTGACCTGGATGGTTTCTTGAAAATTGCCACAACTGAACCTTATTACTCCATTAAAGCATCGGCAAACATCTTCAAGCATTAAACCACTGATACTCTTCAGACATTAAATATGCCTAATGTGTTGCAGACACAAAACGAAGCCTGTAGTTCTCTGCCATATATTTTCAAAAAACACTGATGTTCCTATTTCACTTGGAGAGGCTTGTTTAACTCAGACTTCTCTTTTGTTCATCTTTCATCAACAAATACACGTAAACTTCCTCCCTGAAGCAGACATATAGTTTACATCATGGAAATCATGTATAATTAAAACCAAACCCATCCACTTAAAGTGATACTTTTCCAACTTTTTAAACAAATATTCCCTTTTCTGCTTTTTTCCTACATAATCAGGCTGTCAAGACACTTTCTATGATTCTACATTTTGGTGTAAAATATTGCTATTCTGAAACCACATGGTGGAGTAGACAACAAGGATACACTTAAAGAACGAGCATTACAGGTGAAACATGAATTGAAAACAGTTCAGAGACCAGCAGAGGAAATCTAAAGGAATTATGGGTCCCATTTATAAACGTGGTGAATGTCACTTTTCACACAAAGGTTGTGATCTATGAAATGCTGGTGAGCCGTAGCTGTAACTAAGGACCTTACAAATAAAAAAAAGCCAACTTGCTTGGCTATGAGCCAAAGAAAATCTTAAATCAAAGTCATTACAACATTTCATCAAAGTTTTCTCACCATCACTTTCCTCTCCTTGGCTGATCATCAGAGTGATTTGGACCACAGATCAACTCTTACACTGTGACGAGGTGTGAGGCAGTCAGACTGATGGCTGTAAGCATTTAAAAGCTGTGGTGACACTTGAGCATAATGTTGCACAATGGATGCACTGGCGCTGCAGGAAGATCTTGAAAACTGAAGAATCAGGAGGGAATCCATTTTCAGGGATCACCATCATTTCCTGCCTATTAATGTCACATTGACTGTGATTCCTTATTCTTTCGTGTGAGTTTGAGCAATCCTTGAATCTCCCATGGCAACCACTCAGGGTGTTTTTTAACACCTGCTCATGCAAAGCGCTGTCTTTTTCCCCAAAGCTCCTCCTCTGAGCTGCAGTCCCCAGCCTAGTTCCCCACAGAGCAGCCCTCCCCCACTCACCTCCTGCAGACTAGCGTCAGCATCAGTTAGCAAACAGGAGCATTGTTGTGATAACATGCTGAACAGGGAAAAGAGCAGGAGTGTGATAAAGACACAGAGCCCAATTTTGAGGCATCAGAAACAGCTAAGATGGAAAGTCAAATGTCTTTTAAGTTGTTTTTTATATATGCAGCATTTTCATAACTGAAGGTAACATAGTCACCAGTCTGTCCTGTAAATTGGCTCTATGTGCCTGGAAAACAACTGACTCAGAACATATTGAACTTTGGCCTAACCTTCCTGCAGCAACAACGTCCATCCACACTGAAGAGTGTTGTTAATGCTGACTGTGATACATTGTCAGTGAATCTCTTATGTTTTGTGTATCTATTCTATTGTCTCAGGTATCTCCTGTAAAACAGATCTTAAACATTTAAACTGATTAAACTTGTTCACTGAAAATATATATAACCATATTTTACTTTTTCGATTTTTTTAGTCTCTATCTCATGAAAGTGAAATTATTAACAAACCTTATTGTGTTATTTACATTTCCCCAGTCTAATCAATTGTATCAAATCAGCAGTTGGTTCCTGTAAATGCTACTGGTTTGAGTTCCAGTTTAAGTGGTTAATGTTTTTTTTTGTTTGTTTTTTTGTTTTTTTTAACCAAAAACTATTTAAAAATAAGAATAATTCTAACTATTCTTTACTATTGCTCAGCCTGTAATTCATCCACCTCATGAGGAAAATGTCTAGAATCCAGTGAAAGTAATCTGGGCTGAAGCTTTAGTCCATGAATTAATGATGCACAAACATAAATAGCTAAAAACGTTCAGTGTCTCCTCATTTATATTTCCTGTCAAATCTCGCAGACCCCCCCGCCGACCCTACTCCCCCTCCCAACACACACACACACGCACATTACAGCAGTGGCCGTCTGTTGATGTGTGTATTATTTATCAGGAGTGAGGCGAGTCGGTGCGGATTGTTTGTGGCCTGGTGTGTAAACAGCTGTGTGTTGCTTGACATGCTTTTGCACTCTCAGCTCAGCGCTAACTGGGTCTGCTGGTGCTGATCAGACCGGAGCCGAGGCGACAGGACAGCCTGCCAGGCAACAACCACCAGCCGGGCACCACCCCGCCATGCCCTGCCCCACCCCACCCACCTCAGCCTCCCCTTAATACACACACACACAGGGCAACAGGCACTTAAATTGTCACATAAATTGACAGAACATTGTATGGATGAATATGAAGCTGAGCCTGGGTAACAAATCAACACGGCTTTGCAGTGATACATAAATAAAGAAAGAAACCTGCAGTCCGTCTTGCTTTCTGTTTGGAGGTACATGGCGCCTATCAGCTTGCTCTGTTTCCAGCAGGGGCGTGACTAACCTTTTAGGACAAGCAGGAGCTCAGGCCCCCCAGGGGACACACAGCAAACGTGAGCAAACGTTTTGGGCTTTTGTGCAGTTCCACCAGGTGTCTGCTGTCCTCTCAAGCAGCAACAAAAATGCAAGAAACTCCTTTTCACTTTTAAAGGGGCCGTGCCCTGTGTTTTCCAGCCACATAGGGGCATTTTTTAGAGCACAGTCTCGTAGCTATGTCAACCTAAGTTGTTAGAAAAATGTCAAATATGACTTAAAAGACATTTGATTTAGTAATTTAACACCTTTAAATTGGCCTCTGTCACTTTAAGAAACGCCTGCTCTTTCTGAAACTCCGCCTTCAAGAAGTCATCACAACATGGCTCCTCTGTTTATCCTCTAACATTTTTTTTTTACCAGCATTTCACTGAGAAGTAGCTCCTATAATTAGCTCAGCAGATAAGCAGTTCCACCAGGTGTTTGCTAATTGCTAATGGCTAATCTGAAGGAGCAGGAGGGCAGGAGGTGCTGCTCTGTGAGGAGGAAGCCCTGCATGAAAGAGTGAAGGCAAGAATGATGCAAAGTTGTTTTTTATTTTAAAAAAATAGTGTTTTAAAGAACATTTATGAAAACCTTTATTCTTGTATCATCTACTGAACAATTCTAGCCATATTTAATATCTAAACTAAAGTAAAGGGAAACGGACACTTTTATGTTATTATTTATTTAAGTTCACCACCCACCAATGAAAAGCAGAAATAATAACAACAAAGAACCACCAAATTATTTATTGGGGCCTGAGAATATTTTTGGAGCCTCCCTAAATTAGGCCTAGTGACGCAACTGGTTTCCAGTGGTAATGACAGACACTCCCAATTTTAGCTGATGACATAAAAATGTCAGTCAAAGCAAGAAGAAATGAGAAAAGACAAAGAGTATATCATTTCCAGATATGCCTGAAGCGTAATGCTCTGTTGTGTTCCCACTTTTTTTGAAAAATAACAATTCTTTTTTTTTTTTAAAGTAGGTAACATTTGCCTTCTTTCGCTGCTATTTTATTTTTGTACATTATGATTGAAGTGAATCTGAGACTGATCATACCCATGGAGACAGATTTCTTTTCTTCTCAGGTGATATGCATTCAGCTCATCTCCCTCACAGACCGCTGCACTTTGGCCACCAGGCAATCAGACCAAACTCCCTCAAACAAGCAGGAATTGTGTGTTCTATCGGTGACATCCCAACTTCGCAGGCATCTTTTTGTCATCAGCTTCATTTAAATTGACATGGCGAGCAGTCGTTATCTTTAAGTGTCTCTAAGAGCTGAAAAGGACTGAGGGTGACTGACAGCAAGAGAACAAGAGGAGAAGATTAAAGAGTAAAGGCGGAAGTTCAGTCAGAGGAGCAGAACAAAAGCTGGAGAGGCGACGTTTGGAGAGAAAGATTCAAATCGATGTGGGGGCTAATGTATTCAATGCCCACTCTGTTTACAGAGCGCAGAGCAGGCCTGATGATATCCAGACTTTTTGGCCACAATCGAATAAAAGCAGCCCTCCACCAACTGCTGCTCACATCTGAGAGACCGGAGTCAGAAACCTTCATGAAAGTCAAGCTGCTTTAGCACATAAACAGGGACTCGCTGTTATTCACCCATTAAGGTATGAAGCATAATAAAAACCAAACAACACATTTCAAATATCCAACTTTGACAACAATGTTGTGCTTGTCTGAAGAGCTTAGGATGGATCTACGGTCCACACAAAACATCTTCTTTACCTTTTTTTGCACCAAATTGTTCGTAGGTCATGAAATTTGAGTCAGTTCCGCCTGCTTTGCATTCCTTTCAGAAGGAGCTTTTTTAGGGTCTCTGAAAAGCAGAATTGGATCCTCCTGCACAACCAATAACAATACAGCAATTAGTTTTCTTATCTTTCTAAAATCATTTTTACCAAAAATGTATTTATTTATTTTTTCTTGGCAAAAATCACCACCTTTTTCTTATCAAATAGTGATTTAGACAAAAAAAATGTTTTTGGCAATTAAATCACTTAGACCATTATTTTAGGATGTGAACAAAAAAATGCTTGCCTTTTCCAGGAGACATTGTGCAGCTCCTACAACAGTAAAACCAGCTGACCAAACATGTTGGAACTTTGCTGAGGTTGCTAGGTGATGGTGCAGTGCACGTCAACCCAACAATCTGGAAGTTTCTGAAACTGCTTATTTTCAAGACACTAAAAAAACAACAACAAAAAAATCCACTTATTACCAAGAAAAGAACTTGGGCTGTTTTTGGAAGCAATAAAACCCCAAAAGAAGTATAAAAACATGCAAAAAGTACATTTTGAACAACAGATCCCCTTTAAGAACATTTACGAAAACCGTTTTTCTTTTCATCCTCTGAAGGGGATTAGATCATCAGTTCAGGTTTTGCCATTTCAGTTCATCCCTCTGTATTTGGTTTCTTAGTTTATTATTTCCTTTCAGTTGATGACTTGAAACAAACAAACTAAATTTTTTTAAAGTTGGATCACACGTTTTATTTTTTCACTGCACTCAGCAGCGAACCGGTCTCAAGTTTGAAAACGTTTTACAACAAATTGTTTGTCCATCTCATACGCCGCCCTTCTTTATCTTGATCTCAGCAGCTGATTTACAAAGCAGATAAATCTAATGATAAGGCGGTGCAACTGACCCATCAAACACACCAGATGGAATATAGGTTAATTTTGTAGCAAGTCATAAATGCCTTCACTTCACAGTCTAATCATAGCTCTTGTTCCCAAGCACAAGAGCTCAGATAACAAAATGTTTCCTCATAGCTATTTCGATGAGAAAAGCTTCACGTTTACATCTGTTGAGTAATTTGCTCAGCAGATCTTTGTATGGGATGGTGAATCAGATGAACATGCAGACTCTGGTGTGCAGATATTAGCATTTAAAATAAAATGAATACTGGGCACATTCAGTGGCTCCAGGCAACAACAATGCAAACTGTAGATGCAAACTGTAGATTTTTTTTAACCTAATCAAAAACTTTAAAAGGCCAGTGTTATGTAAAATTTTATATTTTTAAGCTTTACAAGAAACTGCAGCTCCTCCTCTGAGCTTCAGGTATCAAACTTTCAAACCCTTCCCCATGACTTCCCTGCTCAGCTCTTTCAGACTAGCCAGCAGCAATTAGCTGGTGGAACTGAGCATCTGCTGAGCTCAATAAAGGAGCTGCTTCTCAGTGAAATATTGGTTACATTGTTAAATAGGAGCCACGATGTGGAGGCATAGTTTCAAAAAGAACTGGAGTTTTTAAAGTAACAGACACCCCTTTTCTAGCCATTAAATTACAAAGTAAGATTGCCTTTAAGTCATATTTGATATATATAGCATCTTTCTAACAAATTAAGTTAACATAGTTATTAAATTGTGTTATAAATTGGTACTATGTGCCTGGAAAACACACAATTCTGCCCATCTAAATGTCGTTTTACCTGTGGAGTGGCGAATTGATGTACTTCTGGTTTGTTTACGTGTCAATCTGCCCTTTGGGTAAAACTAGGCAAGTTAAATGGAAATGAAAGACAACAGGATCAACTTTTACCCCAAAATAATGTCTGACACCCCAATCCTAACCCTAACCCCAAATAGTACAGCTCAACAAATTAGCCTAGATAAAAACTGATCTTTTGAGTTAAAAGGTGATAGGTTTTACAGTTTGAGGGACACTTATGACCTGGGCAATAAACTCAGACTTGAAAATATTAGTCAGCCCCAACTTTAAATGACAAGCCTGAATAAACAGGACTGTAAATATTCAGAGTAGTCGTGTCGAAGGTGAGCCAACAAACAAAGCTCTGTAATCTGAACAGATCCAGGAAGTACCTTTCAGCATCATTAGCTAATTGAATCCAGCATTGATCCTCTATCAGTAATAAGTGATATATGGGGCTCATATTAGTTTTATTAGGTTAAATAGGCAGCCATAAGGTCATGTCCATAAGACATTTCATATTCAGTCATAAATTGATCTGCCATCTTTTATTAGATTGGTGGGTTGCAGTTGCTGCGTAGCATACTTATTAAAAGCCGAATGTCGCTGATGCAGTCCTGCAGGAACTGCACACATTTTCACAATGAATGCTTTTGGATCTTATTTTTTTTCTGTTTTGCCACATTATCTTCAATATACCCAAAGTTCTCTTTAACGTTTGCTTTTCAAATTTAGAGGTAAATCAAACATAATCAAGTCCAAGAAAATCAAGCAATATTTGAAGAAACTGTTATCGCTAACATATAACCTCACAAAAATGAATCAGCAAAAGTCAGAAGTGTGACTGTAACATTTCCACCTGACTTGACCTGTTTTCAACAATCTGTGGTCAGCACTGGTTAGACTTCAATTTTATTAGTTGAGACTCTTTAAAAAATAAAAATAAAAATCTCATAAAGAATTAGCCTTCTGATACCGTCGTTGTAATTTCAGTCATTTTTTATTGGCTGGTCAAGGTTTAAAGCGCGTAATAACCAGCGCAGCAATGTGTTTTCCATGTTTTTATGACAGTGGAGTGTGATGTATTGGCAAACGACAGTGTAGTTAATGACAGCGCTGTTTATGAGCGGTGTCACTTGTCAATGCAGCGCAAAGCCACACTTTGACCTCTGATGGGGGTAACACAAATAGAGAAAATCGTCGGCTGCTATGTGTGTGAGCGGAAATGGAAAGTTGTGAGTTGTGTGTGTGTGTGTGTGTGTGTGTGTGTGTGTGTGTGTGCGGCCGTAATGTTCGACGTTGGGCTTTAATCAGTGTTGCTGAAACGTAATGTGGCCATTTGTAAGCATTACTGGATTAGCGCGCCCAATTATCTGCCATCGTCAGCACTGATATGAACGAATGCCGAATCCATAACCTGGACTTAATAGACGTATGTTGGGTTGATGTATAATGCTGCTAATTTTGTGATTACATTTTCAGTGACCAGACCTTTTCCTGTCTGCTAATTGCAGCAGGTTAAGTAGGCAACAAGGCAATGTGAATCTATCAGGTCCTGTTCTAAACGCAAGCTCTGTTTCTGTGTGTACCCATCAGTCCTCACGGATCTGCACTGTGTGTGTGCGTGTGTGTGTACGTGTGTGTGTGTGTGTGTGTGCGTGCGTGCGTGTTTGTGTGTGTTTGCACATCCATCCTCTGTGAACTCTCGCCTTATCCTATTGATGGCTCATATGACCGCCCTCCATAAAGCAAGCATCACCATTAAAATGAAATACATGTTCAGCAGGTACTTTTTTATAACTCCAGTAAAAATATAAGTGTTTTACAGCGTTATTGTTTTCAGGAGGTGGGTAATGACAGTGAGGAGGAGGTATTTTATGGAGATTTTTATGGGGGTCTTCTCTTTATGGAAGATCTGGTCGTTAGAGATTCTCACGCTATCGTTTGACCCATTGAGATGAGGAGTCTTGTTGGAAAGTTTTAAAAACAAAGAAAATGTTTGGATGAGTCGGTTCAGATATCACGTTTTGCTTAGAAATCATTTGGCAAGATGGGCAACCATTTCGGTTTTTGTTTTCAAAGTTATTATTATTTGCAAATATGATAGGGATATACTTCAGAAATTTGAATGCAGCAAATGGTGGTTGGGATGCACGTTCACTCCACACTTTTCAGAGGTTCCCCGAATGTTTCCTGAATCTTTTCCTTCCTCTTCACAATTGTCCACTGCTTCACGTTGTGTTCCACAAACAGATAGAATACAATGAAGTTTGTGTGAAAAAGTTTGTGGAGTTTGAATCGTTTATTTCAGCCTTTTACTGACCACAACCTGTGATGAGTTCTCCTCAATCAAAATTATCCCTTTTTCTTTTTCCATATATCGGGATTCTGATCAGACGCTCTGAGTTGTCGGACATGTCTGCCTGTGGTGCATATTTACAGGTGTCTCTCTGCTAGTTTATATGTACCAGACAAAAATCATATCAATAACTCCAGCAGCTAGGCAGACGATATCAAAAGGAATGGAGAAGCCTCTAATGCTTCTATCAATGTGTTCATGTATTTTTCACCAAAGAAAACATGCAGTATTTAAATAATCCTCGTAAAACCAGCTTCCAAATCTGCATGAATTAATGACAAGCATCAATGATCAAACCTCTGATTCAAAGCGAATGCATTAATCAGCATTATTTAATTTATACTCATGCAAAATGAAACAAACCGATAGATGATTATGAATGTCCATCATTAGCATTAGTCTATCATTTTAAAATTATAATAAACACTTATTCATAAGGAATGAGAGCTGAGCTGGGTGGATCTGAGATGTGCGGATTCTGAGTAAAGTACAAGATAATGAGGGATTGACGTCCGCTTCATAAAGTAAGTCATTCACTAATTTATACAGCTGCTTCTTCGGTTTCTCTGCCACCTTTATGTTGCATAATCATTAACAGGAATGTTTAATGAAAAACCTTCTAAATACTGAAAGCTTGAGAGTTAAGATGAAACGGTTTCAATGTTCTTGGCCAAATATTTTTGAGAAAAGTCTGACGTGAAATAACTGATTGTGTTGTTTCTTCTCCGGCTTGAAGCTGGACTCGCCTCAGAGTCCTATTGTCAACCCCACTTAGTCCTGGAGACCATAGGTGATGGATAGATGATGAATATTTATATCTATACTGTTTTTAAAAACAGTATAGATATACTTCAACCCAATCTTAATGGAAATACAATAAAAGCAACATTGAAAATAAGGGTGTAGTGATACATCTTGCTGGAGATACAGTACAAGAATCAACAAATGTTATAAAGAGTTAGCATTATGTTTTTTCCAGCCAAATGGTGCCATTTTATAGCACAAACAAGTGTTACCTTCAGTTCATATAAACACATTATTAATTCTGGTTATTAGTGAATCAAAAATTCACTCTTACAACTTTCTAGCTGAGTCAGATGGTGATGTTGATCCTGCTCTACACAGCAGTTCCCAGAAACATGCAAAACCTTGTCAATATCCTGCTAATGTTGAAAAAGCACAATTTTGCAATTGCTTTTATTAAATAAGAAGCACAATTAAAATCAAGTTTGTTCCGATAAGTTATTAAAAACACGATCCTCTAACTGCTTCCTGTCCTGTTCTTCTTCTTGGTTTGCACCAGTGGCAACATCTGGTTGTTGATCATATGACTCATGTGATGTGAAAAAAGTTTTTCTGTTGCAGTTTTGATAAACCATCTCACCTCAGCACCAATACTGTTTACTGAAAATAACCAGCGCAGGTTTTTAGAAATCACTTTGTTCCCATTGAACAAATTCATTTTTGTAATGTCAAATTAATCAAATGCATGTCAATAGAAACAAAGCTGACTGTCAGCTGGGTGTGGGCATGGCAGAGTGGTGAATCACAGTACAATCCTGTGGGTTCTAAGTCATGATCCGATTTGCACAAACCTGGATATGAAAGATCTTTGTTGAACTCCTGAGTTTATTAAAGTTTGACTCCACAGCGCCCACTAGACCATTTTTACAGCTACATCTCTCTAGTGTGGTAGATTGATGACATCACTTTAGCTCCTCTCACTCGGAGAAGGAAGTCCTTGGTTCATTTGGTGACCCATGCCACTAACAGCTGATAACCCCCAATTCGTGCTCCAAAGCCTACAGGAAGTCTTTGCCATCAAACAGGAAGTGGCAGAAACTCCTGTCTGAAGGACAGCTTTCAGCCAAACCTTCAATGTTTGCTGCTGGACTCACACTGAAAGAGACTGAATGCAAATTAGAAGGCACCGCCAAGTGGAGAAGTGTGGGGATGGCGTCATAGCGTTCGCCCTGTACCATGCCAAGCTTGTAGTTTTGCCTTTGAAAGTTTCTGTTTATTTTTCAAACTTTTTGTGGGTGGTAAAGTCTGAGTAATAAAGACTAAAGCAATTTTAATCAATATTTTCATAAAATATTTCAGGTCCTTTTGAATCATGCTACCGACAGTCTATGACCTTTTCTGTTAGTAGATGCTCAAGCACATGACTGGTTGAAATTGACAAAATAAAAAAAACTGCATTACTGGTGTTTTTGTGTGTTTGTGTGGATCCTTGTAGCTTGCTTCTGTCCGGCTGTTGGCAGATGCCAATAAGGCCTGCGGTCGGCTGCCTCCTCCTGTTCTCCTTCAGCTTCTATGTTATTGTCCAGTCTGTTTACACTCCACACGCTGCAGTGGACCAGAAAAGGCCCTCGCTTGGCTCGGACCGAAGGCGCCTCTGTGGGTCAGCTCTGATTCGCGCTCCCTCCCTTCCTGTACTTGACCACAGTCCTAGGACCGGCCTAACCTCTGCTGCAGACCAGCGTGAGCGCTGACTGAAGGAGCAAAGCGTGGGAACCAGCAGCTGGAACGGCCAGCAGGACATTAGGACAGGCAGGAGATGATGAAATACAGGCAAACCTCTGAGTAGTCCTGAGATATTTCCAAAATTCTGCTAATATTAAAAAAAAAACACACACAATTTTGTAATTGTTGTGTTTGCATTAGATAAAAAAAGAATGCCTTTAAGATCTCACGTGAATAAGGCTGCTCACACAATGTCATTAAAGAAACACTTCGTCATCCTCCTTGTCTTGTCTCCTTGTCTTCTTCTTCATGGTTTGTGCTAGTGGCACAATGGTGTTGTTGACACGTGATGTGAAAAAGGTGTTTCCATTGCAGTTTTGCAAAATAAACCACTTTCAATAATAATAATAAAAATAATAATAATAAAAATTTCATCCAACACCAAAACTTTTGATCAAAAAACCAAAATGAGGTGTTTTCATTAAGCCAAATTTTGAGGAATTTAGAAAAAAATGTATTGTAGTTTTGTAAAAAAAAAAAAAAAAAAGTATAAAATCACTTCATTCTAGAACCAAAACTATTTTAGCAAAAAAAAAAAAAAACAAGAATTGTTTCCAAAATTGGCATGTTTCCATAAAGCAAATTTATTTTCAAAATGTCAAATTACTCAGTTATATGGTTGGTGGAAATGCAGCTGAAGTTATCCAGCAGCATACACACATGCACACACACACGCAGACACGCGTACACGCACACACATGAGAATGAACAACATGACTGGATTTCATATCTAGGAATAGATAATGAATGCTCTCGAATGAACATTTTTATGAGTCACAGTAACATCTTGTTTCACTTTAAACTTAACAATCAACATTTTTACGCATTGAACTTGAACGCCACACAGCTGTCTGACTGGCTGATTACACCTCATTGTGTTTTTGTATGCAGAGGAGATCAGGCTCTTTTTAGAGACATGCTATCAATGATCATCTCCCAATAATCAGAAGGCTCATGCTGCGGTCGGATAATTTTCTATATTGTGTTCAATATATAAAAGGTAGGTTTGACTATGAGCGAGTCAAACCAACAATGGATTTGTACGCAACATCAGAAACCATGAATTCTGCTGCATAGCAGGAAATGTTTGATGGAGAAGGTCTGACCATCAGCCTGCGACCTTAAACTCTCTCAGCTTTGGTTTATGTGGCAGGACCAGAGGATCCCATCAGCAGCTCCACCTCTGGATGCTAAAATAGTTGTCTCTGGAATGTTCCACTCTGGATTTAAATCTAATTGAGATAATGTGTGGAGGCCTCACGCAGACCAGTTAAATCCTGAATTAAAACAATTCTGCAACAGAAAGATGATCAAAGTTTCTCCGAAGTGATAAGTTATCACAAAAGTGAGATGTCAAGGGTGAAATGCTGCAAAAACACAAAATCTTAGCAAATGTTCCTGGTCTAGATTTGGGTCAAATATCTCAGTACACTTAAAATATATAAAACTAACTTAGAAGTAACTTTTCAGGAAAAAAAAAAGCTTGCTTAGAGCCAATGATTCCTTAATATTGTTGAAAAGGTCTCAGTTCCACTGGCAGATTATTTATAACAGGACATTTTTACCATGTTATGATTGTTATATTGTAAAGGAGAAAATGACCGAACAGCAGATTCAGCAGAGATGAGGTTCCTGCCATTTTGCCTTCTGACCCTCTCAGAGTTAAACATGCGTTATAACAGCACAGATTAGCAGAGCAGGTGTGTTTAAACGGGATTTTAATGAAGAGGAATGACTGCTGTACAAAAACATGCAGTTTATGTGGACAAAGTCTTTGTTAAAAATGTTCTGTTTGACACCTGGAATGGATGAGAAGAGTGGAAAAAAATTGAAATTTTACCATATTAATAAGAAGAGGACAGTAATAAACTGATATAAATGATCTCATTAGGCTATTTAAAAACAACAGCAACTAAAGAATGATAGAACTTCTGGATTATTAAGAGTGGAAATGAATTCAAATTTCACAATGTAGATAGAACTTAGAACTGATTGTAGAACCAGAGTTTCAAGGTCTGATGAGGGTCTCCAGTTCTAATGGGCTGTACCAACCAGCAATGCAATTCATTCATTCATACAAGTCATGAAGTTTTTGAAACCCCTGACAAAATGTAAATTAAAATAAATTAAGTTGTTTGTCTCCAACAATAAAAATGAGGCATCTCTCAAAAGATAAAACAATGTAAAAGAAATATGAAAAAACAAATAAGCTGAGCATTATTTAATAATAATTACATCAATAATGAACATAGAAATCTTTCTTGGCATCACAACAATCTGACCCTTCCTGTGATTCCTGACCGTCTCCAAGTGTTTCGGGTTGAAAGGCCTCCTCACTGCAGGTTCCTCTATGTTCTCTATCTGAGTCAGTCTAAGAAACAAACTCAATCTCTGTAAAACGTAAATGTTACTAAAGGTCAGAAGAGCCGTTTTGGTCAAATGAAAAGATTTCCTGGAACCTCCGCCTGCCACCAGCGTGGATTTATGGCTGTGAGCTGGATGAGTGAAAATCAACTGGATTAAGTGCCTTGTGAACATGTTTAGTATTTTCTGTTGTGTGAGTTAATACTGATGTGTTCCAAACATCACAACATAAACCTGCAGACAGGGCAGAGATTTAGCTTTAATTAAACGGGATTTGCTTCACTTTACTGTGAAATGATTCAACTTCAGAGGCATGTTGTGGACATGTATTGATCTAAGATTTTACTCCATGCTTTAACAGTTTGATTCATTTGATTATTTTTTGACACCACCCGTACCTGGTTTGGTTTAGGCTCCGTTATCTGTCCTGTTTCCTTCAATATGCAGAAATATTCTCTGTCCACAAGAAGAGTCAGTTAAAGTTTGACCAAAGTGACGTTCTGCTTTCATCGGCTGAATCTGGAGTCAAAATGACAAATTAGTTCATCTTCTACAAAAATTACACAACTAGTTTTAAAGACAATTTGACACATTTTAAATGTTTTCTGTTAATTAATGATGTTGTCAAACTAACCACATATAAGAATATTAATTTAATCAAATCAATTGTAACTCTTGTTGCAATTCTAACTTTTTGTGGTTTTTGAAACCAAAATAAAAGCTTGGATAGTCTTCCTAAGATTAATCTAAAATTGAAATTGAATTAAAAAAAATTGAATTAAAATTTATTGTAAAAGGCAAAACATGAAGAATATTTTTGATTACCTAAATTTAAATGTGGCCGTTGCCTGGTGTTTTGCAGTTCATTCTTCAAATTCAGTTCTTACTTCTCTTTTGTCAAAGCAAAAGTTCACGAGAGTGAAGAGATCTAAAGTTAAACTGCCAAAAGAGGAAAGTGTGTGTCAAACACTGACATGCATGTTGAGGCTCCATAACATCCAGTCATGTTGGCTCTGCAGATCAACAGTCCGACACCCAGCAGACTGTTCACACACAAAGCCTCTCAAAAACAACAGGCATGCTTAGGCACACACACACACACACAAGCTGGGAAAGTAAACGCAGACTCACTGAGAGATGTTCCACAGCTCCTCTACTTCTCCTATAACACAATGTCTCTCTCACACACACACACACACACACACACCCGCACACAGACAGACTGTGGCCTGCAGGGTGAGGGTCAGGGCCTGAAAAGCCAGAGGTGAGGCCACGACTTTAACGAGGGTCTCTGCAGACTTTACCAGGCCTCTACTGCTCCCTGTTGGCCGCAGAGGGAACAGCAGGTCATCTCCATCTCAGGCTGAATGTTTTCAATGTTCCAACATTGTGAGCTTCTCTACTGACGTTCATCTTTTTACAACAGGTAGGGTGAATATTTATTACTAGTGAACTCTTCACTCAAATATTTTGAAGCACACTTCAAAACATTCAAACTAACCTTTAAAACACTGGAGTCAAAAAGTCGTTGATTCAAAACTACTCACGGGTCATGAAAACTTGTTTATTTCTTTTTTTCTTGTAGGAAAGGGATGTTATTCATTGTTGATCCAAAACTTAAAGGCATTTTGCGTGTTTCTTATTTTAAAAGAAAATCATCTAGATGTCAAATATTTCTGACTCACTTTGCTCCATTTAGCTAAAATTAATATATGAAACAAAAGTTCATTTGCGTGTCTGGATGGACTTTATTCAACGTGACTTGTTAAGTGTCACATTTAACATTTTCCATTATATAAAAATTTTGTTGGTAATAGTTTTATGCTGATTAAAAATAATTCTCCATCTGCATCAAGTACCTGAGCTGGACAGGTCAGGTGGAGGACACACAATCTCAGTTCAGGGGCTACAAATGGCCCCCGAGCCACACTTTGGACACCATGCCTTAAAACATGCTAGGTTTTATGTGCTTAAATTAACTCGTGTCCGAAGCGTAAAATGTGACATTAATAATTGCAAAAATAGACCCTCTCACTTCAGGAATGTTGTTCACATGTTGCTCATATCACTGAAAAATAAGCTGTTCCATTTAAATATAAATATAAGTTGACATGCATGTTTTCTGTTCTGCTGACTTCTGGCACAAACCATTCGAATTCATCAGTAGAAGTCTAGATCAGCAATGAGCCAATCGCGTAGCTGCTTTGTGCAACGTGCTTATGTGTTTTCCATAATGCAATTTTATACCAACATCAAGTAACTATTCAGTTATTATAAAAATGCCACATATATCAGAGATGGTAATAATAAATTTGACTTTGTAATTTAATGCCTTAAGGCTTCAAGAGCCTCTGTCTCTTTAAGAAATTTCCTAAAACTGCAAGGCATCACAACATGGCTCCTCTATTAAACCTTCCACAATAATTTACCAGGTGCTCTGAGTCATAGCTCCTATAATGAGCTCAGCAGCTTCACCAGGTGTTTGCTAATAGCTTCTGGCTAGTCTGAAGGAGCTGAGTGGGAGAGTCATGGTGAAAGACTGCTCTGGGAGGTGGAAACTACAGCTGAATGAAGGCGGTGCTAAGTCCACCCAAGTGTTCTGCACAGCTGAATAGTTGCCATAGAGATTAAAGGATATCTTAAACATGCATGAAAGAATCAAATGTTTTTGATGAGAGAATAACATTCTAACATGACGTGAAGCTCAGAAAGGTCCATTTTACATAACACTTCCCCTTTAAGAGCATCTGACGCTACGTGCAGCTGCCACACTAGGTCAAAACCTGCTGAGCTGTTTCTCCAAGGACCCCCCAAAAAACTGTAGACGGTTTATTTGATTGCTGGTCACGATCTGTGGTGCGACTGTGGAATAACAAGTCCCCGTCTCAGAGAGCCCCGCTGCCCTCCGCGCTCATCCACACACGCAGATCGAGTTACAGCCACCGACCGCCGCAGCCTCTTATTCAGGCCTCGCTGCTGTAAACACGCCGCGTCTCTGTGCTTCGCTCCCTTTCATCTCATCCTCCCTGTGATTGTTGTGGAGAGGTGATCTGGAGAGGATAACCCCAATGTACACACACACACGCATACACACACACACAACACACACTCACTGGTCCCCGCTCTGGGAAGGCCAGAGCGCAGATATGCACTCTCCAGCTCAAATATAAACACAGGACCCATGAAAGGCTGTGTAGTTGTTTAGATTTTTGTAACATGCAACGCAATCAGCAACGTTCAACTCTGCAGCAAACACTCAGCCACAGTCCTATAGAGTTACATTTAGTTATGGTAGAAAGTGGTGGCAGACCAAACATCTGGAGGAACATACCTGTCCAGACTGAACTCTCACCACGGCGCACTTAGGTCATTTTAAATATGAAAAAAAGGAGTACATTTCTGCTATAAAAAAAATAAAAATTAGAAATTTTGAGATTAATTTAAGAAAAAGTTTTTAGAAAAAATCTTCAAAACGCCAGAGAGTTTGGAAAGTCAAACATTTGGTGGAGCATTCGTTCAGAAATCTCTACATTTCCTTCTAGAACTTTTCTGAGATTAATCTTGAACATTTAGAGTTTTGGTAGGAAATTTGTAACTTTTCAGGCTCAGAAACTTTCAACAATTTTCTAGAAAATAAAAACTTTCAAAATTTCTCAACTATTTTTGGCAAAATGTATTCCTCTTCTTCAATCAATCAATCAATCAATTGTCCTGTCAAGTTCATTTCTGTGGCACATGTCAGCGGCAAAGTGGTTCAAGGTGCTTTGCACAATAAAAACACAACATTACAAAGTTATAAAGAATACATTATAAAGTCAAAAACTTAACAAACATGACATTTAATGAGAGCCATGCACATCAAATATGTCAATATATATACCAACAGAACAATATCCAGGAGGTCCTGCTTCAGATCCTCAACTTCTGTGGTTTAGATTCCTCAATTTGAATGATTAAAAAAAATAACTACAAATGCTACGGGCATTAATAAACATTTCTGCAAATATTTCAGCTATAATTTGGCTAATAATTTTCAGCCTTTAGGGCAAATATAATGAGGACTGACACATTAAAATACAATGTTCCTGCATTTTGACACGTTTTTATGTCAATGTGAAAATTATCAGTCGTAGGAAGTGACAGAATGTTTGGTGGAGTTTTGGGATCAAGTTTCAGAACATAACGACAACAACTTTGGCTTCATTCACATCAAGTTTTCACTCACTTTATTTAATAATTACAAATTTGCCTCAAAGTAACATTTTCTTTGCAACGTTTTTGTTTTGCTATACGAACTGCAGCTGGATTGTAGTTCTCTGGTTTTGATGCTCATTGTCATAATTTGTGGATTTCAGTGTTGGACAGGACGTCCTCCGTTCTGTTTGTTGAATAAAAGAAAAACTGTAGAACTTTACAAATGTCAAATATAACAATTCATGTCCAAAAACACAAAAGAAGCTGCAATATCATTTAAAGACATTGCAGATAATATATGAATAATAATTATGATATAAATCACTGATTGATGTAAAAGCTGTTATGAAAGCAGGAAGGTGCTTAATGTAGCAGGAATTAATTATTCCTGATTTAAATTTTTTTTTGGTTAGATTTTTTTTTTAACGAAATGATCATAACATAAGTTTCATATAGAATCATGAAGGACATTATTGACTTACAAATCAAATATTTTTGTAAACTGAGTTTGTGACGTTTCACATTTGTCTCAGTAGAAACAAACCTCCAGATGAAGAGGAGCAGCGAGTCTTACTGGTTTCATCCGCTTCTTGTTTTGCCACATAAGTTTAAAACGTGGTTGAGTTTTGTCTCTGGGTTCTTCGCTGCAGCAGCCCGGATGTTTTCAGGTGTGTTAGAGCTTCACTGAACTGAATGATTTATGCCGTGGAAATCTGCTTTTCACACTCCCACAGAGTCGCTCACTTTAACTCCCTGTTTAACACGCGCACAGATTTCAGCCCAGCTGCTGCGGCTTTAAAAACAGTCCCAGTCGGACGGATTTCACGGAGAAGCTGACATGACCAAACTTCTCGAACAGCGAAGTAGACGGAGTTCCAAACACTGAATCAACTCACGCAAAGCTTTTAACAAGACAAAATTAAAATGAGTTTAAGTAACCAAGGCGATGTGATTATCTGTTTCAGATGGGACTAAATGTTTGTAATAAGGCATGACTGCAAAGGCTCCAAACTCTTTTAGCTTTCAACACTCAAAATAATTCTTTTGGAGATATGACACTTCTTATGATTATTAAAGGCATTAAGAGGAGAACAGGGACAGTGTGTGTGGGGGCGTCTTTCTGTGTGTGTGTGAGGTGAAGGTAAAAGAAGATATTGAGTCAGAGTGATTCGGTGACATGTGTTATTTATTTTCCTCGTGTAAACAATGAGAGAAGGCAGACATAATCAATAAGAAACTCCAGATTGTAAATAGTCAGCTCTAATAGCCTAAACACCGGGTGCTATGGTTACACTCCCAGACACGCATATCACACTACACATGCACAGATGATGGACAGACGGATAACAAAGATGTCAGAGTGCAAGAGATGATACAGCGCAGAAAGAGAGAGAGAGAGGGCGAGCGAAGGGGCCGGCTCAACAGGACCCCTGTATTTACCAATAAAGGGCCCTGATGAGAAGATAAACACACAGGAGACAGTCTGGGCAGAGGCAGGGAGGGAAGGAGAGCAGAGCGGAGCGTTCAGCCCCCCAGCCCTCCGTGGGTCACAGGACGGAGTGAGACGTTACAAAAAAAGTGAAAACACATCTGAGTTATTAATCTGCTGCTGCCAATCTTGCTGCAGAATGATAGGCAGCAAAATGATGTTACATAAATGTAAACATGAACTGAATAACATTACGTGGACCGCTATGAAGTATGTGTAGCTTTTGTTGCTGATTGAGTTTTACTAAAAACCCCTGACCTCCTCTCCACCGGGTCACTGAGACCGCCGGCTTCACAGGACACAGAGGAGCTTGGAGGCAGGCTGGGGGCCTCAGGGTGTCATTGTGAATAACATATTTTTTTAAAGTGTGAATTAAACAACACAGTCTGTGTGCTTGTACTAAAGAGTTTGAAGAAGTGCAACTGTTGTCTTTTATTTGGGAAAGAAAATCTACAATTACAAAACTATAGAGTTTTTTCTTTGAATTCTATTTCACAACACATAAACACTTTTGCACTGATTATGCCTCCATAGAGGAGGGCCTTTTTTGTTCCGTCAGCTTCTAACACTCCTTTGGTGATTCTTGTCTTCTTATTTTTGGTGCTTATTTTTTGGTTGTTGTTTGTTTCAAATGATTGTTTAGGTTTGTGCAGCTTCTCTCTGCCTTCAAGTAGAATAAATAGAGTTGACTTGAACTGAAAGGAACTGAACTGAATTGAATGGAACTGGTCAAACAATTGTTAGCCAAAATAATCAGAGAGTAGAGCTCCCTGCTGATGAATGAAATCTTCATAGGCGCTGACAGAGCTCTGCGTGACATGGCACGAGATCAAATAACATTATTATTACTTTCAGGTCACTGAAGTGATGTTTGTGATGCAGATGCTTAAAGTCTGAAGTTGTGCTAATATGACATACACATAGTGTTCTATGATACAGTGTTACATGTTACATGTGCAGCTGCTCAGAGCAAGATGTAGATGGATGCTGATTCAGCATATGTCTGCTTGCAATTGAAACGTAAAATGTTGCATTAATGAAGGATACACCTGGACTTCTGTCGCTTCCAGTGTTGTAATGGACGAGCAGAAGCAACATGTCTCCCTGTGCTAACTCAGACATAAACAATCAAAACATGATTAACATGAAATAAATGTTAAAACAATTACCAGTCTCTAACTACTATAAACAATCTTAGTCAGAAAAGTAACATTAAACAAAAATGCATTTAAAAAAAAACTCATTTAAACTTATTCATCTGTTTAATACGTCATTCTGTGGCTTTTTAACTTCCAAGGCCAAAGTAATCGATGGTAGATCACTAGATCAGCAATCGCAGCGTATATTATTTCTGTGAATTTTCATTATTATTATTATCATCACTATAATTACTTGATGGTTGTTTTAATGTTACAGTTAATTTATTCAGTTCATCATAATTGATTATGAAGCGCATGGTCATTAATATTCATTTATGAACTAATGCAAGTATTTTTTTTCATTAATGTAATGTAATGTTGCTATATGTAATAAATAAAAAAAACAGAGAAATGTTGTATTCTCAAAAAGCAAATTGTAGCCTTCTTTGTTTTCATCTTCTTTTTCCCATCAGGCATTAATCTCTCTGGGTTGGAGTGTTGTTAAGAACATATATCATAAAGTACATGATTACATTTCATTCTTAATTGCAGCGCTTGGGCCCGGTGTGATCAGGCATAACTAGTACGTAAAATGAGACCGGTCTCGCCCAGAGCCTCAAATTACTGCTAATTTGGTGACGTGATTAGAGAGGAAACTTCCTGTAAACACCGAGCTGGAGTCTCATGTTGACCCATTAATTGTTTCTAACAGCTACCTAAAATAGCCTTTCACTTTGAGCCTCGCTATCGTTTGTAGAGCGAGAGCACGGACTTCTGCAGGACAGTATCAGTGCAGAATCTCTTCGTGGAAGTGGCTTTCTGTGTTCATGAAATGAAATCCTTTGTATTTGTGTGCGTGTGTGTGCATGTGTGTGTGGTTTTGGTTGCACAGGCGGTGTCACAAGTCATCAGGGTGAGGCTGAGCGGCGACCCCGTGACCCCCATCAGAGATCAGAAGTGAAGCACTTAGCGGTTGCCCCCCTCCAGCCCCCCATCGCCCTTCTTCCTTCCTCAATGATCTGCACAGACAGCCTTCTCTGATTCCACCGCTGTTGCTAATAAAGGCAGCGGGAGGCTAATTCAAGTCAACAGATGAAGGGGAGTCCTTGAGTGGGGAAGCAAAAGCTAATGGCCATGCTGTCACTCAGCTGGCAGCTCTGCCTTCTTTAAACAACTGATATTATTCCAAAAGTGAAACAGGAAATTGATTCCAACTGGACAAATGGGAAGCAGATGCCATAAGTGGAGGCAACAATAATAAAACAGTTTTTTTAGATATTCCTGCAGGAGTAAATGTTTTCTGAATTTGGTGAAAACTTAAGAAGGAGGGAGGCGGAATGACGTTTTAATCAGGACATAATCGGTTGGATTCGGTTTTGTTGTCCACTGATTCTCTACAGACCAGAGAAATGCAGTGAACTCAACACAAACAGAACAACTCAATTCAACCAACAACTCAACTCAGCTGAATGTCGCAGTTTGATGTAAGATTCTGCTTTTTTTTTTTACATCAATTTTATAATATTATTCCCTCATCAAAAGTATATCTGGAGTGTTGCTTTGATTCTTTCATCCTTCAGTCTCCATGGCAACCACTCATTTTCCCCGTGACTCCTCCACTCAGCTCCTTCAGACTAGCCAGCAGCAATTGGCAAACACCTGGTGGAACTTCACATCTGCTGAGGAGTCTGTGATGACTTCCTGAAGGCGGAGCTTCAGAAAGAGCAGGTGCTCCTGAAAGAGAAAGAGGCCCAATTACAAAGCGTTAAATTATGAAGTCAAATTTCTTTTAAGTCATATTTGATATATATATAAAACATTTTTAAATCAACTAATTACACATGCAGAGAATATAATGTAAACAGCACTATCAGATATGCAATAAGTTGCAATAAAGTGTGCAAATGATCTAATATTCTAACTGTTGATTCCAGCCGGTCCACATTATTACCAGAACTAGACGGCCCCAAAACCAAATTTCGCTTATGGCCCCATGGAGGCTTGGGCCAGCTCTGTTTTCAGCACCGGTGTTAACTCTATAAAACGAACACTCTGTATGGCAGGGGTCCCCAAAGTTGGTCCTGGAGGGCCGGCATCCTGCATGTTTTAGTTCTCTCTCTGATTTAACCCACCTGGATCAAATGGTGGCTCATTACAAGCCTAAGCAGAACATTGACATTCTGAAAAGGTTGTCACTACCACCAAGGAGAGAACCGACACATGCAGGATGCCGGCCCTCGAGGACCCACTTTGGGGACCCCTGCTCTATGGCATCACCCATGGAAGGATTTCTTTATTTAAAATGGTTCATGATGCAGTTGTTTCCTATTTCTTTCTGTAACTGCACTTCCACCCTCCGGGATGAATCAGTTCAGTTCAGCAGCATGTAGATTTAAGAGATAACCAACAGAACGCTGACCAGCCAATCACATGTTTTCCTGAAACATGTGGGACATTACCTCATCTCAGCAGTAGGTTGACTTTTTAAAGCTCTTCATAACCTCTCAAACCATCCTGATAAAAAAATGAATCAAATGTACCTTAGACTATTTTAACTCCAAGTTTCAACACCCTGTGGGATAAATCTTCTGATCAACGTCTCACTGACCATTTTCACGACTCTTCTGATCAATTTCTCGGTAAATAACTCATATAAGTATCTCAAGGTTGTTGTTGGTGAGGAGTGGAATAAGCACAGTTAAAGACTTGTTGGTAAATTAAGTTGTTCCCATGTTACAGATGGGGAACAGATTATTTCAGTTAGCTAAAATATATGGTTCCCCCCTCATAACTTTGTCAAATAAAGAGCAAATGTTTTCAAACTTCCATGATTTATTGTTGATCGATTCCAGCATTAGAGCTACTACTTTTAGTGGGATTTGGAGTTACCATGGCGATGTAAATAGCAAAAAACAACACCCCAAAAGTCAATGTACGTCAACAAAAAAAATGCACTGTAAACTCGGGTTAAATAACCCACCTCGTTTATGCTAATATTGCTCATCATCGCTCCCTCAAACCACGCCCACACACACACACACACTGGAGCTCGAGGCAAGGCCATCCTGATTGGATGAATCCTGTGGTAGTGGGCTGGCCCTGGGCTGCAAACCCAGGGCCAGGAGGCGTGGCTAGACGCCTGCCAATCATTCTGAGTCGTGACAGACAGTAAGGCTGAGTGGGGCTGTCAGAAGTTAACCCTTCGAAAAGACCCTGATGTTTGACACAAGGTTTGTTGAAAATTTCACAAAATGTGATACATCATTTCTAAAATGTTTTTATTTTTAGGTAGTTACTTTGAAGTTGTTTATTTTAACAACTTTATTGTAAATGTCAGGGAGGGCTTAGCCCTACTAGTCCACATACACCAGACATCCCTGATGATACAGGGACGGCTGATGGAAAATAATTCCAATAGTTGTGCACATTTAACTTGTGTCAAAATGTGCACAAGTTAAATGTACATGAAGAACGTTGCTAAACATTACAAAACTGCTCAGTGAGAGTGGAAGCAGGCCACAGTGGCACACTGAATGCTTAAAAAAATGTCCAGTGCGTTGTACAGTGGTGTACGGAAAGCCACTCTGCTCTCTGGAGGTTGCTGTCTACCACCATTAAGTGTTGCTACTTCACGGGACTGTGGGAGCCGATGTCTGTTTCCCTCCACTGGAATGCCGGCTTCATTAAACTGACTGAGCCGGCCCGGTTTTGAGGAGAAAAAGATGATAGTTTGGAGGGGTAATAACAGGTCTCAGGGTGAGCTATGTTTAACAGGGCACCACAATGGCTACCCAGCGCTCTCATGACCCTGGCTGCTGGGGACGGCGCTGGCCAGACACAATTAGTGGTCACAGATACCTAGGTGTGCGTGTGTGTATGTGTTTGCATCTGTGGGTGAATTCTCGAATGGATGGGTGTGTGTATATATTTGTTTGTGTATTTGTAGCCCCATAAAACCCAGGTTCCACAGTTAGTATCAGGGTGAGTGGGCGGGCTTGGCCTTTCTGACTGTGTCAAAGTCTGCTGAGCCATCTGCCATCTCACATTCCTGGTCAATTTTCCATTTTTAATTGATCCGGGCTCACCGTGAGCGACTATCTGTGGTTTGGTCTAATCTCACGAAGGAACGCACCAACACTTGTTTTCTTTTCCTATAACAATATCTGAGGGTCAGCATTGGCCGATACCGATCTGAAACAGTAAAAACAGTTCAGGATTGACTGAAGTCGCTTCTTTTTTTTCTTTTTTTAAATGGACATAGATCAATTACAAATGTATTTGATACCTCTTGCACCAGTACAGCACAATTAATACACCAACAGCTTCACAGGCTGCTTCATGGAAAAACAACTTTGATCTGTAAAGATGGTGCAGTTAGGAGTAGAACAGCAAATGTAGAACTAAAAATAAATAAACTGAAACTGACAAAAACAATAGATTCACTATATTGGTCAAATATTTAAAAATAAACTGTAAGAAACCTTCTATCAAATTATTCAGAAAGTGCAATTAGGAATTCCATCTATCATGTAAAACAAATTTCAGGCAAGGCGCATAGAATAGATCTGTCCTTATGGATCGGGCACATCATCATCAATACCCAATGTAGAATTTATTCAATATGAACACCGATACAGATATATCAGACTGGTGAATGTCTTCTCTGAAACCTGAGATTTAAATGACATTCTAGTCTAAAACAATCCCAAGTTTTTTTTTCTATGGGATCTGATTCCTGAAGCACTCTTTGTCACTGATATAGCAGACACATTAAAACTGCTCAGCAACTTTCTCACTGATGCCCAAATGAAACACATTTTGTGACGAATAATATCACACATATTTTCAAAGCATATGTGGAGAAAACAAATTCCTTTGTGATTGTGATCATCTTTCACACAGCCATTTACATCCTTTTTAAGGTGTAATTTAATGCGCCATGATTACTCACCATTATGACTAAAGTCTTTTGCATTCTATGATTTCAAACTGTCTTCAGCTCTTCTTTGGGTTCTCCCATCGTGTTTTTACGATACGATCATCAAAGCAGAAGGTTTCATCACAAAGGAACATGAGGAGAAATGGAGTTAAGTGTGAGCTGCAGGGGGTCTAATCTGGCAAATTTGGCCTTGCTGGAGATGGAGGAGTGATGATTTACGTGTCTGTGCCCGTGTGTGTGTGTGTGTGTGTGTGTGGTGTGTGTGTGTGTGTGGGTGTGTGTGTGTGTGTGTGTGCGTGTGTGTGTGTGTGTGTGTGTGTGTGTGTGTGTGTGTGTGTGTGTGTGTGTGTGTGTGTGTGTGTGTGTGTGGGGGGGGGGGTGTGTGTGAGAAATCAGCAAGGTGGAGGGGAGTTTTAGAAACTTATGTGTGTTGATGTCTTTAAGTCCTGTTCTTCCTTTCAGCTAAAACTGAAGTGTAAACTCTTTCTGTTTTCTTTAATGCGGGTTTGCAGAACTTTGCTGCTTATATGGTCAACAATTTTACTCTTCTTCTTTTTGTTTTTTTTCTATTTTTTTCTAGTATTTTATATTTTTTTAAAAAATTAATAAATTAAATGAAAAAGTGCAAAATATGTCAATTTGTTTCATTTTCAGCAACAGTACAGGTGGGAATTTCTAATGCCAGGTTTCTTGTGAAAACTAATTGAAAAATCAATAGAGATAGTAAACATCATCTTCTCCTCTCACATGCCTCCCTGATCAATGTTAATGCACTACAGTTACGGTGCATTAAGCTGTCTGCAAAGAGTGTAAACAAACCAGAGGACTATGGGTGTTGTGTCCCAAATGTTCTCTCTCTTCAGCCACTTTGCTCTTCATGACATCACCATTCCCATCTTTAATCATGTTTATTGCTTGGACTGGTGTTGACCAGACTGATGCTGGTGATGTTGGCTGGACCACAGGTTTAGCATTGCCAAGGTCCAGATATGAACAAAAACACAGAGTGTTTTAGGGGTACTAGTCGTACTTATCACTGGTGGTGAAAGGAGCAGGATGATGTGTTTCCAGCCACATTTGTGGAGCCATTTTGTGGCACAATCAAGTAACTATGTTACCTTCAGTTGTTATAAAAATGCTATGTACATAAAATATATCAAAAGTAATTTTGCTTAGTAATTTAACACCCTGAAATTGGGCTAAAAAAAGTCTTTGAAGCAAGGAACTTCTTTTCTACCATCTCTGCTATCTCAACTATCCCTGCTGCAGGGCTAATACCAGCTTATATCAGCTTCATTCAAAAATACTTTATCTCAAAGGAATTAAATTAAACAAAATACATATCCAAGAAGGCAGAAAAAAAGAAAGTGAGTCTCTGTCTCTTTAAAAGCTCCAGCTCTTTCTGAAACTCCGGCCTCAGGAAGTCATCACAACATGGCTCCTCTATGAACCCTTTAACAATGTATTTTTTTTTGTTTTGCTTTTGTTTTTTACCAATGTTTCACTGAGAAGTTGCTCCTGTAATGAGCTCAGCAGCATCTGCTTAGTTTGCTAATTGCTGCTGGCTAGTCTGAAGGAGCTGATTGGGAGAGGGCTGCTCTGTGAGGAAGAAGTTTAGAAACTGCAGCTCAGAGGAGGAGCTTCATCTTGAAGGCACAGTCAGGTTCTCCCAGGGCCTTTGCACACTTGAATGGTTGCCAAGGGAGATTGAAATATTTCTCAAACATGCATGATGGAATTAAGACATTCCAGGTACGTTTTTAATGAGATAGTAGCATTCTGACATGATGTTAGGCTTAAAAAAGGTGGATTTCCATAATACTGCCCCTTTAAAATTGCACTAATGTGGTATTTTCAAACAAGCAGCTTAGCATTTTGCTCTGTGACCCGCATTCAGATCACCAGGAACCTCTGGTTTGCCTCACTGTACTGGGTCAGAACCAGAGGCTCTCTGAGACCTCATACACACACACGCACACACACACTGCAGTTTATGGCAGTTCTATTGGGGCTCCTCACATTGTCCAGACGGCCCAGTGTCAGGCAGTGAAATGAATGGCTGTTTATATTAGAGAGTTGCTTTAATGAATTAGAGCCACTGTGACTGCAGGTCCACACCAGGCACACAGAGGCCAGACCCCGTGCTCCTACTGCCCATTACGCCAGGGCGACACCCTGATTGGGTCCTCTGGGACGGGCCAGTCAGGACGCCCAACGGCGCCCCTAGGAGGACTGCGCTTATTTACAAAGGGCATCTGGCAGAGCATGGCCTCCCTCTCTCTCGCCAGCCTCACCCATCACATCTCCCCCAAGGCCTCGTCCAGCCTGTTTATATACACGTGTGGGAGACTGAGCCGAGCGGCGGAGGATTACTGCACAACACACACCAGTTTGAACAAATATATATACAGCATGAGGTTTGCCACCCAGCCGAACGCATATACAGGCCTTCCATGAGACCCACCAAGGTTGCTGTTGGCTCTGTGTGAGTGGGTCCAGTGGGGAGGGGGGGAAACCCCAAAAACCCGTCAACTTACATCTTTGTCAACGGAATGAGAAGTGGAGCTTCAGCGAGCGCACTGCATGACAGCCACAGACCAACAGGAGAGTTATGAAAACCAAATTCAGATCAGTTCCACCTGCTTCAGATGTTATCAGCCCATTAAATGGCTGCTGTTATCATCCCCATGGGTCATCTTCAGACTGTTCCTCTGAGCATGCCCAGTAGGTTTTATCATCAAATTATAAGGTGGATCACTGCTTGGTCGCTGCTTTAACCGACTATGATAAATCCAGACTCTAGTTCTGACATATTCTGATTTACACAGGAGTGTAAAACCGTTTGGTTTATACCAACAAACTGCTGCCTTTCCATAGCAGGTAACTATCAAAATGTGTATGTCATCATTTGGAGCGATGTATTGTTATGAACGTTATTATAATGTAACTGTGGAACTTTAGTATGTTATTCTAGTTTAGTAGGAAAAATGTGTGCCACTTTTGTGTTAAGAGTACTGATATTTTCTCAGTCTGTTAGAAAAACTAAAATATGGAAAAAGCAAGAAGCACTGTTCAGACAAAAACAAACAAGATATCATTTGTCCTATCAGTACATTCCCATTGACCATATAATTCCACAAATTGGAATTACAAAAAAAAAGTGCTTAATGGAAACATCCCAATAAAAAAAAAAAAAAACGTTTTTAGATTAACAGTTCTGCAGTAGGATGAGTTGGTTTTCTGGCTGTATTGAAATTACTGTATTTTGCAAAACTGCAATAAAAACACTTTTGTTTTGCATTATTTGGGTCATATGGTCAACAACGAGATCAATAAAACATGGTGACATGGTGACAGTTTCTACAAATAAGTAAGAAAAAAAAGTTATTTAATGGAAACAATTGTGAAATTGTGAGTTTTTTTCTCTACATTTAGGGAACATCGACAAAAGTTTTGCGCACGCATTTGCGACAGAAGCAGCTCCCGGTTTCCCGTCAGGCAGCGCGTCCTGCCGCCCACTGCTCCACCAGCCACGCGCTACGAAATGACTCCATCTCTTCTTCTCCTCACAAAACCCGGTAATCATCTTTCTTTGGCGCTCATCTCTCATTTTCCTTTTGTTGTCTCCCCCTGCTCCCGCTCGTCCTCCGTCTCTAATTTAGCCGGCGCCCCGCGGCGCTCAAATTGCTTTTGTCCATTTGCGTACGAGGCCGTGGACGGTGTGTGTGCGCTTGGCGGCTCGCGTGAAAGCAGTCTGCAGCAGCAGGGTGGTTGGTTGAGATTGCTGTAATCATGAAGTGCTACCTGTTCATTAAACACGCAGTGGGAACCCTGCCTGCAGCGTTTAGGAACCAATTAAAGAGGCACAAGTTATTAACATTAGCAACGTTAGCTAGGAGGAGCGTGCGCGCGCGTAGGTCTTTAGCGACAGGAAGAGCAATGCGATTAAAATGTAGGTTTTCAAGCTGCAAAAAAAAAAAAAATTAAATTCTGGAGATCTCTCCCCATTTCCCTGGTGGGAAGAATCAACGCAATAAAAATGTTTTTTCTCCCTCAGATCCTTTATCTGTTTCAAAATATTCCCATTTTTCTACCCAAGAAATTTTTTAAGAAACTTGATTCCATAATCGTCCCATTTCTCTGGGACTATAAAATGCATCGAATTAGCAAAGCTCATCTTTGCAGGGTAAAACTGGAGGGTGGACTAGCCTTTCCAAATTTCTCTTTTTACTATTACTCTTGGACGCTTCGCATCATCACAATTTGGCTAGATCACAATTTTACACAATCCGAATGGATCACAATGGAAAAAGAAGACTGCAGCCCTCATGAAATTGGTGCTCTTATTCTATCACCAACAAGTATAGATAACTTGGCATACAACAATAACCGCATCATTCACAATACTATATGTATTTGGAAACAGATTAAATCCCAGTTTGGTATTGAATCTATATCTTTATTTTTACCAATAGCAAAAAATCCCTCATTTGTCCCTTCCACTTTAGATTCAGGTTATACACAATGGAAAGATTTAGGCCTCAGGACATTTGGTGACCTGTTGGTGGTAATTTTGCCTCTTTCTCTCAGCTTCAGGCCAAATTTGGTCTCCATGAACATAATCATTTTAGATACCTACAGGTCAGGGTATATGCCAAAACACACATGCACACTTCAGAGAATATGAAACCTAGTGAATTTGATGAACTTTTTAACCTTGGTGGTGGGGAAGGACATCTAATCTCCCAGATTTATAATGTGTTATTATCCAGATCCTCACCGTCCATGCAGGGCCTCAAAGCAGGCTGGGAGCAGGAATTAGGAACGGAGAGAAGCGATGAACCCTAGAAGGCTGCACTAGAGAATATTGACAAGTGCTCTGCCAACTCTAGACACTGTCTTATGCAATTTAAAATTATTCACAGGCTTCATTACTGTAAGGTGAGGTTACATAAAATTTTCCCTACCACATCCCCACTGTGTGACAAATACCATATTAAAGAAGCCACACTTCTCCATTCTTAAGCCTTGTGTACTAAATTAACCCCATTTTGATCTGGCACATTCAAAACTTTGTCAGATATGTTTCATACAGAGTTAAGGCTGGACCCGCTTCTGATTTTCACAATTTAATAAATACCAACAGCAACTTTTAGCTTATGCCTTCATCAGAGGAAAAAAGCTAGTGCTGATGTTTTGGGAAAAATCTGAGGCTCCATCAGTCAAATTGTGGCTGGAAGAACTGGTAAGGCTCTCTCATCTGGAAAGAACACGGCTTTCACTAACAAATAACTTAAAGCAATTCAATAACCCCTTCGACAATATATTGATAACTCCACTTGAAAAGAATCTGATTTGACTCTCTGTGTGATAAGATGTAAGTCCTAGGGAATGGGGAGGTAGGTGGGTTTTGAGATGGTCCTTGTTTATGTTACCTTTGTTTTGACTTTGTATTGTCTTTCTGCTTTATGCTCACATCAAAAAGAGGACGGACTTGTATTGTTTGTTCCAATCTTCATGTTTGATTCCTCAATAAAACTGTTTGACAAAAATGTAGGTTTTCAAGCAGCTGTGAAGAGATGAAGGTAAAATCTCAGTGTCTGGTTCACAGTCGGATATAAACGGGTTCTGCTGGATGTTTTGGGCGAAACCTTTCACTCTGCAAAAACCACAAAATCCTCCTGAGTAGTTTGGGTCTGGTTCCTGGCACATATGAATTAAGATCAAATGATCAAATAGATATTTGTTCAGCAAGATATAGGAGCTTGTTTTTAGTCAATAATTCTGAAAGAGAACTAGATCTATTGAGAGATTATTTCACTTTCAACATGAGAAAAATGTCTTGCTACAGTGAAATATTCTGACAATGGAGCTAATACTTTTTCATCAATATTAAGGAATTAATACAAGCTCCTATATGTTGCTTAAAATGTACTTGTAAGTTAGTTTTCAATTGTGGTAGAGTATTTGAACTGCAAACTAGACCAAAAATGTTTTTGTGTTTTTGCAGTGCAGAGTTAGAACAAAGTGTTTCTGTGTAAAACGGGCCAACGCGTCTATAAGGGCACAATCGAGTTAAAAATGAAACGAACAGAGTTGGGAAGGTGGGGATAATTCAGGAGGTTGAGAACAGGACGTACATTTCAAACTTTGCCGAGTTGTGAATGGCTGTGATTATGATACAATGACTGTAAAGATGGAGAGTGATTGCTCAGGTAGGGAGGCAGGACTTCTCAGCTCTCAGCTGTAATTATCCATGCCTTTCTCTGCGACTTTGCACAATAGAAGGTGATTTGACGGAGATGAGTCGTCTTGACAGGACCTCATTGATTACATGCCAAAGTGGTTGAAGCCGATTGTGTTCCTGTTTCACTGAGATCAGTGCAGGAATGAATGGACTTGTGAGGCACAAACTGCTGGCTGTTTTATCAGTTTTCTTTTCAGTTAAGTTGTTGAAACCAAGAGTGATTTTGAATACTCAAGACAATTTTTTTTTAAACAGTGAAACATGCAGGATAGATTGATTAGAACTGACCTTAAATGCAGGTTATTATGGATAGCAGAAATAACAAAGGAAGGAAAACTGAGATTAAGAAACATTTTTAACAGAAATAAATTAGAACAGTAATTAATTCCAAAACATCATAACTAACTAACTAAACTATTATAACTCATCTGTAATGTCACCAAGAAACAGCAGCTCTCAGTCATAAATGACATTCCAGTCGATGCTTCTCTGAATTACCGAAGATCCAAATGCGTATATGTACATTAAGTCTTCTTACAAATCACAAACAGAACACACATTGAAGACATATGGAAAATATTGTCCGAACCTCTTGTACACTGGGAACGTTTATAGAAAGGAAGGCTGTAAGGTGAACAGCAACCACTCAAAGGAGACAAGGGAATGTGACGTTCCAGAGAGGCAGTTCCTGAAGCATTAACTTCCTCCTAAAAACAAGATCCAAGCTATCAGCACATACCAACTGAAACCAGGTAGCCGTCTGGCCGAGAAGGCTCCATTCATGTGAAAACTGGAAAGTTCCTCACAATGTGCAGAGGGAGTCTGAGGATGAGGAAGTGCCGGGAGCTGCCATAACTGGGCAGTAGATTTGGAAGAAAGTTCATTATGAAGAATGACCGCGTACAGGAGGACAACTGATAGGACCCATCATCCAAAGGTCATCCCCAGTTCATACCAGTCCATTCAACTGTCCACCCAAACCTGAGACCTGTCACATTAATCTGGTCATTTATTCTTGACCAGTTAGCAACAAACTCAGTTAGCAACAAACCAGTTAGCTAGAACTCTTTGTGGACCCGATTTTAGAGCTGACTGTGTGCCTGGTTTTGTCCTCATAATCAGAAGACTGAAAATGTTATTTATGCTCATTGTGAAGAAACAGTCCAGGGATCTCTGCTGTTTGTTCTGTGTGCAGCCCAAGTACAAATAAACTGTGTTGATATTCTGGTAAGAATTGATTTATGCTTTATTTGTTGTGGTTTTCTGCGTTGACGCTACCATATTGCATCCATATCTCTGGATGTGGTATTATCATTAGGATCAGCTAATGAAAGCTATAAATGGGTGAAGGGGTAAACTGTGTGACCCACATATGGAGGCCTTGGTCCTGGAAGCAGCCGTCACTGGTTCAACCTTTGCCACATGTTTTTCCTCTGACTGCCTTCCTGTCTGACCACTGTCATATGAAGCAAAAACAAACCCTTCAAAACAGGCAATGAGTATGAGTTGGTACCGCTGATTATTATTTTTCTTATTTGTTTGTTTTAAATATCCAAAATACTCCCAAACTGTTGACATAGCTTTTCCTCTTTTATCCACCAGCTCCTCCCTGAGTTCCCAGATTCAAGAACTTATTTATTAAAGACATATGTATGGATTAAAAGGTCCATCCTCCTACTGAACATTTTCAAGTCATCTCTTCCTCCAGACAACTTTGTTCATGTGGGTCAGACGGTCAACAGAATCGAGACACCAGGTGATTCCAGGAACTTTGGAGATCCAGTCACATCCATTTTCATTCCTATTTATATCTGCTTCTGTTTGAATTTGTTTTGTGTATTTCTTATTTTGTTTGTTGAAGCACTTTGTCATTTTTATCTTGAAAGGTGCTATATGAATAAAGGTTTACTAACAGAATGAAGGGCTTTCCATCACAGCCAGATGACCCTCAAGTAAAATCGCTGGTCTGGGAAATTAAGAAGATCATACACAATCAACTCTGAAAAGCATGTGTAATACATTTCATGGCAATCTGTCCAACCTCAGCCGCTTCTGATTGACTAAATGGAGTCTGTTGTTCTCTGGTTGCAGCTTAGGCAGCAGGTTTGGTCAGAGCGCTTGTTGGCATGATGCCACTTATTGTGAAGCAAAAGGAAAAATAAATGTATTTTTTAAAAGTTCACGCAAGCTAATTTCCTTCGTCTTAACTTTTCCATCAAAGGTCTGACTCTGCGTTATCTCCAGGGCGCCATATTTAATAACCAACAATGAAGCAGATAATGTCTGAGGTATAATTGTTCGCCAGGAGAGGTAGAACCATGCAGTGCCATTGTCTGTCTGCCTTTTGTAGTTAGTTAAAAGGTGGATAAATAAGATGCAATTTAGAGACTTTTAAGATGGGATTTTTTTTCCCGTTGCCTTAATCACTGTGAAATTACCTCTGGGTGAGGGCTGTCATTAAAACAGAAGAGGCACTTGCTTCTTGGATGCTAGAGGCGAGCATGAAGCGCTAATAGCAAAGTGCCTCAGTGGCGTTGAGGGTTTTAGCGGTCTGTGTGTCACCCTGCTGCGCCCGCCTGCCTGCCTTCGCCTCCCGCTCACACAAGATGTCTTATGATGGCCTATTTGCAGCTGTTTACTGTGATAATCACACACAGACGTAAAGCCAGGTAACCAGACTTTAAATGTATTGTTCTGATAGTCTTACAGCACACACATACACACACACACACACACACACATCATGACCCACTTAGACAAGTTTCTTCTCTGACACTTTTGAGTTGCTGCTAAGTTAGGTATTATCCCCACCGCCATCTTCTGTTCCTCGTCTTCCTCCTGACGCTGAAGGCGATGCCGTGCACAGGCAGCCATGAGTGCTGTGGCTCCCCATCTCGGGGGGCCAGTGTTCGGCCCCGGGTGTGCGTCCCTAAGGGCGCCTCGTGGCCCGAGGCTAGAAGACCCTGAAGTGACATGGCCAACAACCTCCAGATGTTAGCATGCATTAAGGCCTGACAGCTCGTCATGTCGCCGCCTACACTACCACACAGTTCCATCACCTCCCATCTGCTGGCCGACACTTCCTGAGGGAAGAGGAGGAGGCAGGGAGAGAGAGAGCACCGGCCGTCAACCATCATAAACACTGACTGATAGGTCACCATGCCCAGGGTTTACCATACAGCTGCTCACATCAACATGTTTATATCCTCATTTGATTTGAGAGACAAGGAGATGCATCTGATTGGTCCCTCATTGCTCCTCCAACAGGAACAAGGACCTCGACTTGAAGCCAATGGCCAAGAAGTGTGCAGTAGCCACTTAGTACTCTACTTATAGATGCAGTACGTAACTTTTACAAGAAAAAGTTCTTTACATATTTGTTCAAACTGTCACCAGATTATCTGTCTCAATATGATATGAGACAGATAATCTGTTCAGTTTGTGCTTTAGGCTAAATGAACCAATCATAGCACCATTGGTGATTCTTATTAAGTGGCACTTCATATCACTTTGTACTGCTTGGGTTATAAGATAAATCAGATCACAGAGACTTGCTAGATATCCAATAGTATGATTTGGTTTTGAGATTCAGTTTTTTCAAAGTTTTTTTTTTCTAGCAGTGACCTTTCTATTTGCAAAAATACGTCTGTCATCTGAAACTGATGGAACGTCCTCCACACGTCATGGTTTCATAAATACTGGCAAATTTAGACCAACTGAAAATTAGTAACAGACATAATAGTTATCACTTATGTAATTTATTACATGTATCAAAATGTCTACTTCTACATGCATTCATAAAATATGTGTAACTGAGCGCAGACTGACATTTTCATCAAGACGTTTTGACGACAGAAATAATAAATACAATATAAACACAGTTATTCCACTTCTTGAGTTTCCGCTAAAATCTGTTTGTGCTCTATTATATTTAATAAAATATAGTTCAAATTTAGGCTCAGATTTGAATTTTGTTTGTTTCTGATAGAAAATGGCACAGGCATATCTGGAAATATAAAACTACATGCAGGAGGTGCCGTTTGTGAGAAAAACTATTCTTGTTTACATTTGATCACAATTTAAACAATAAATTACTTAAAAGAAATTATATGCTTCTCAATAACAGCCTTCCTTGATATTTCATCAATCAAAATGCTGGCAAACTCGTTGCCACTGCTATTATTAACCTATTCATCTTTAGCAAAGAACTCCATGTCTTCAGCAGGTCATAAAAACATGTGCCATAAAAAAACACTCTATCAGATTTCAATAAGATCAATCCTGATGGGGCAATTTAATGTATTTTTTAACACTTCCAGTAAGAAGAAACATTTTGGTCAAATTAAATAATTATTTTAAGTTTTTCACTTTTGCTTTAAGTTACAGCTGAAGGACACGAAGTTTGGATGTTCTACTTGTGTATGCGTATGTCTATATATCCTAACATTCCCAAAATATACATGTTGTCATTGAATGGATGGTACTATTTAACATCTCAGACTTTGGTTTTTTGAAGTGATTGAAAATGAGTGGATGACAGCAGATTGTGAGGAGTTTGAGACGATATGGTGATGTTTGCCTCCCTCTCCTGGTGAGACAGGGTTACATCAAGCAGAGTTATTCTTGTTAGTGTAGATCAGGGGTGGGCACTCCTGGTCCTCGAGGGCCGGTCTCCTGCAACTTTTAGATGTATCTCTACTTCAACACACCTGAGTCAAATGATGAGGTTATTAGCAAGGCTCTGGAGAACTTGATTGCATTTAGGAGGTGATTCAGCTATTGGATTCAGGTGTGTTGGACCAGGGAGACAACCAAGAGTTGCAGGACACCGGCCCTCGAGGACCAGGAGTGCCCACCCCTGGTGTAGATTCTACACTGCAGAAGATACTAACTTGCCTCAGGTCTGCTATCAGGAAGAAGCTGGAGGGCAATGAGCAGCCACATGCAAGGTTGAAAAAATATTTCAGCTTTAAAGAACATCTTCCTACAATGACAATGAATGGCAGAGAGAAAAGAAAACAAGATGACTTGAGGAAAAAAAAGAACTTTATTCTTATCATTCTGGAATAAATACTTTTGTTATATTTGATTATTTCTATCAGATAGAAAACACAGTAGCTTTAAAATAAAAACAAGATCTAGTTAATTCATTATATTTATTTGTCATTTAAACACACTTCAATAAATAGCTTTGCTTCTTCTTTTGTTCTTTAATTATACAAAAAAACAAACTGTGAGAACAGCGGAGGGAACAACACCGGGTTAAAGGTCAGCAGGGTAGACACGGGTCGACACAAACACCTGCAGAGGCCACGGCGACACACGGACTAAAAACCGTTACAGATTTCAAAAATGTTCACACACGTTAGTCCACAGCACGATGGCAGCTACACACCACGTTCCAGTGAGTCTATTAGAGCATGAGTCTGCACAGAGATGTGTCGGCGTACAGCACACTGAAGAACACAACCAGCGAGTCCATAAGACACAGGGCAAACAGAGAGGCTGCGGCACCCCGACCTCATCCTCCCAACACCCCGACCTCATCCTCCCAACATAGATGCATTTTCTGGTTTACTCAGCTTGATGTGCTTCCCATCTGTGTGTGTGTGTGTGTGTGTGTGTGTGTGTGTGTGTGTGTGTGTGTGTGTGTGTGTGTGTGTGTGTGTGTGTGTGTGTGTGTGTGTGTGTGTGTGTGTGTGTGTGTGCCTGTGTGTGCATGTTTGCTGTGAGATTAAAGTTGAACAGATTTGCAATTCCCAACACAATAACAAGGTCAATAGCCATCAACATGATTAACATCATCAATAAGTCTCATTTATGTGAGGTAACTTAGTTGACATGCAATGATCAAACCTCACTCAAAGAAGCCCAATAATGACCCAATAAAAAGAGACAGGTTCATATCTAATCTAACATTTTTGGTAGAGACCAAGTACAGTTTTGTTTTAATTAATAAATGCGTTTTTGTGACAAGACATTTTTAACAACAGTACCGAGACTGGACTCCCCCTTTACCCTGAATGACAAATCTACAGTTTCCTAACTGCATATTAGTGTATTATTGAATCTGGACACTGCCTTTCGCGTGCCTGATCATAAATATTGGATTTGCAATTAAAATTTTGGAGTTGAATAAAAGTCAGATGTGGAAATCCTGTGAGTTCATTCTTGGGTTACTTTTGTATTCAATTTCTACAGGTTAGATTATGCAATATTACAGCATCTCTATCTAGGCTAATGACATGCAGCTTCATATTTTGTATTATTGCAGAATCATCATTTGCAGTGACTCAGTATTTGGCTTCATGAAACTAAAGAGTTAGAAATTTCTCTAGTTTCATGCAGAAATGCAGAAATCGACAATTTTGGAGTTAATAGAGAAAGATTTGAAATGCTAAGAATGATCTAAGCTGATCCTTAATTCTGGAATAAACTTCATAAAAAAAACCGAAGACTGTGATGCTTATTGTTTATGCGTCATTCATTTATTAATTTATTGAAGGTTTCTATTCCTTAATTGTGTAAATGTATTTCTTTTCATGTATTTCCTTGCTTCTGTCTTTTGTGCTGATTGGTATATAAGTCGTGCTTTAGAGAACACAGACATCTCTTATTTTACCAGTAGAGAGGAATGTGCATCATTAATGCAAACACAACAATCTCACCGATAGGAAGCTCACCAGGGTGAAAAAAACCTCACTGATCTCACAGTTTCACGTCAATCTGCTGCTTTCATACGGATTAGCAGCGAGGCGCCTCGGGGGTTGGGGTGCGTCAGTCAGTTACAGGTGAAACACAGAAATATATTCAGTCACTGAGGCAGAAAAGCACTGCACTCAGCTGCAGACCAGGGTTTATTTTTTTAATCAAAAATACTGCAGAGAACGTGTGTCCAACCAAAAAATGTGCGACTGTTTGTTAGTTTGTGTGAGAGTCCGAGAGCTGGAGAGACGATGCTTTTTCTAGCATGAAAACAACTGAACTGCAGCTGTGATGAAATATGCTCTGATTCTCCTGGGTTGCACATTTTTACACCAAGAGTTTTGGGAATTTAAACCCAACCATGTGATTGGTAGTCCACTGTCCACTGTGTGAGTGAATTTATGGTCAAAGTAGCTAAAGATGTGTTCGGTCTGCCTTTCATCCAGCAGCCACACGAAAAGTTAAGCTAACCAACGTTTGAAAACCATTAAACTACAGCTTCACCAAGTACTGTGTTGGCAACCAGAACTAGATGATTTTAAACTGTATTCATGCTGAACGATGGCTGGTCATTCTGAACTGATCCAACAGAGCAGGACATCGACTGGTCATTTGGTAAAGGAGCTCTCTGCCACTGTGGCAACTCAGTCTTGGCACGATGAAAAGGGAAATGGCATCACACCCCGGAAACAGACATTGTGTTGCATGCACTATGGCAGCTCTGAGCGTCCACTCCTGGTGAAGTGTAACCATTCTGGCTGCTCAGGATCAGAGTTGTAGAAATTTACCATTTTTTACGAAGGGCGTTTAATTTGATGATGGAGATGGGAGATGTTTCACATTAGGCACACCTTGTTGCTAATGCTGCACAGCTACTGGTCACTGAGGCACTTCAGTGTGTCGGTGACAACATGACATCCCTCCACTGAACAACTGCCGTTGGCTGACCAAAGTATATCCTTCAGTTGCTCCAAAACCCACAAAATTTGTAATACAACAAAGAAAAAACATAAAGCAAAGTTATTAGAATAACCAAATGATTTCTATATGCGTTTTTTCTTTTTGATATGAGTTCTGATGTGCCGCAGAACCAGGGGGTGTTCTATCACTACTTCCACCACCGTCTCTCCAACACATCACAGGTCTGACTGGTAGCTTCCAAGTCCAGTATGAACTTCGGCATGGCTTTTTTGGGCGTCCATATTGGTGAACTGACACTGAGCTTCCATCAGCAGATAACAGACAGGCTGAACAATTTAAGACTTGGTTGCTTGGTTTGGAACCGTCCATGTTCTCAAGAGAAAAGAGACTATTAGCTGTTTTTAATGCTAATAGCAAAATGCAACTGTAAAAACTTAAAAAGAAGTATTCTCTCACATCAGGTAAAATTAGCATCAGTAGGTTGAAATTGAATGAAAAACACTCCAGAAATCATTGATATCAGTGTTTTTGGATTCCATTCATTTTTCAGTAGCTGTCACTACTGAAACACTGAGCTCTCTCTCTCTCATTTGTCACACTTCATTTTGCTTCTCCTCTCTCTAAACTGAAAAATGACTGAAAATGAGCTCAACTTTAACTGGAAATTTTCTAATTACTGTCCCCCCAGCAGCCACCAGTCTTCCCTCGCTGCCCCTGAGGCGAAGGTGAACCGCCATCGTTTTCTCGGTCTCCACCAGCGGGCGCCCCCAGAACAACATGGTAGGTTAACATTGCAGAGGAACAGCTCTGTGTGAGCTCCAGAAGCCTCCCGTCCTCCTGGAAAGCCGCCTCGCCTCGCCGCTGCAGGTTCAGTGGAGGTCTCCCAAACATTTCTCTGCTTCGCTGAGTCGGAGAGCAAATAAACCCGGCAGCGGCTGGCAGCCGGAAATCACGGCGGACGCGAGCGCAGCTGCACGAGTGCACGACCCCAGGCCTCCAGTGAGTCAGGATGGTATTAATAGACCAGAACCAGCAGGTGCTGTCACTCTGTCTACTGCTCACAGCCAATTATGAAGCCCTGCAGGTCCACCTGCAGACTAACACAACCCAGCAGAAGTTGATCTGCAGTGAGTTCCATCGCCTTCTTCCTGTTATCACCTTTGCTCTGCCTCCATTGTGTGCTTTCTGCTTTCATCCTCCTCGCAGTCTTGGCACGAATTACAGGAGGCGATTATGTAAAAGCGCATGCGCGTTCAGTGCCATCCCCCTGTACCGCGCATAGGGTAAAGAGCCTGCAGTGTCAAATGGATCCCGTCTCTTACGATCGCGGGAGGGTAAAAAAGCTTCCTAAACACAGACAGACACACACACATTATCAGGTCAGGGTCATGTGGTGGCTGTGAGTCAGTACATCAGCTCAGTCTCTGCTGCCTCAGCCTCAGGCAGCGAGGCGATGGAGAGAGCGGCGTTTCAGCCCGGGGGTTAAAAACAATGCTTTGAAATGCCACCAACCCAGCATCTTCCACAGTAAATCTGTTCAGTTCCACTGTTGTGCAATTACTTACACAACAGTAATTTAATTATATATATATTTTTTATATCATTACATTCCCCCTAAAGCTATTCATTTAACTTTTACAAAGTGTTTTTCTTCCATATTCATTAAAACTGTCACCATGTCATGACTTCATGTTATGAGACAGATAATCTGTGACAAAAATTGAACTCCATGTCCTCAGAGAGCTACTGTTGTGGTCTGCAAAAATGCCCCGATTTTTTTCACATTGTCTGTCTCAGATCATAGTGATAGCTTCCACAAATAATTTTAAAAAAAAACATTCCTTTCTAAAAGTTACATACCGCAGCTTTATTTATGAAATATGTGACTTTTATAAAAGAACGTCGCTGGATGTTTGTATGTTTGTGAAGGCAGAGAAAAGCCTAATGAAAACAATTCTTTGTGTACACTTAACATGTTCTGTTATACTTGTGCTAAAGAAACTTCAAAAAGTGTCCATCTGCACCACCTCCATATGCTGCAAGGCCAGGTTTGTACTGTTACTGAACTGAGATTGTGGAACGTCACATCATTTATTCCTAATACTTTGGACACGTCTTCCTCTTGCTGCTTTCTGTGCAACTCTCTATTTTTGGCATGTGACGATCATTTGGTCCACAGAGACATGTTAGAGTGAGGTTCAGTTTGGTTCTGAGTCGAGTTTGGTTAAAGCACATCAATGTAAGAGTAGAAAAGTTACCGCATTAAAAAGACGCACACATGATTCACGTTGGCTCAAAGGTCCAGAAACACGGCCGGAGGTAACACACCATCCACACACACACACACACACACACACACACACACACACACACACACACACACACACACACACACACACACACACACACACTGCAGCAGACATGCAGTTCTGTGATTCTGGCTAACCGCGAAATAATTTCATGAGGAAGTGGACTGATCCACCAACAGCCCAGATGATGCCTTCAGAGCCCGTTAGTAAATTTAAGTTATTCTCCAAACCTTGTTGGTGATTCCTGATATGTTACATAATGTTTAGGAGAATATATAAATATATATATAGTACCTTGCAAATGTATGCATTTTTGACCAGTACTCTAATACCCCACACTGTAAATGACTCTAAACACACCACCTACATGATAACATGGCCTTATGGATTGGATGTTTTCTTCTAGTGGGACGTCCGATTTGACTGAGCTTCATAAATTTTGCAAAGATAGAGAATAATTTTAGTCTAGACGCCTAAAGCTGGTGGAGACACACTGCTGAATACTTTATGATGTAGCCGAAGGTTCAACATTGACCTGAACACCAACACACACTTTAGATCTGAAACGTTGAATAACTATGAAATACTCTGTGTTGTTCTGTCCGGTGTAAACCCAATAGAATGCATCCGAGTGGCTGGAATGTGGCAAAACAGGAACATGAATACTTTTGCAAGGCACTGTGAACCTGAAAGCTTCGCCTTCATTTCAGTGAAATCCTAACAGAACAGAGAGGGTTAGTTATGTCGCTAACGGCTAATGCTGATGTCAGTAACCGGGTTCTGTTCTCAGTGTTAAGCATCAACTGCATCAAAAACAGAAACCTGTGAGTGAAGGAGTTAAGCAGTGAAAGTCTTCAGTCTGTTCTCACATTGACAACACAATGAGGACACACAGGTAGATCTGGACAGCTGAGGCCGCTCTACATTCATCTCCAACACCCTGACCTGATCACCGCTCCACCTCTGTAAGTGCCCCCTGCTGGCCGGCCAGTCACCACCACAGTAAGGCTTCAGTCTACCACACGGCTTAAAGGGATACTCCGCTAGAAAGCATAAACCCCACCCCACCCCGGGTCCTTCACGAGTTTCTTTTCATCGACATGTTTAAATACAGGTGTCAGACACGTCCGTTGCCGTGGGTGCTACTCCGTCGCCCCGACGCCGGGTGGGAGGAGTAGTGCAGCTCGGCGGTGGAGAAGCTGTTGGAGGAGTTGGAGGAGGAGGAGGTGAGTCCGCAGGCTTCGCAGGCCAGAGCCAGCTGCCGCAGGGCGTCCAGGGAGTCCATCTTAGCTCCACGCAGCAGGTCGCTCTGACCCTGAAACAAAGAGACATAACTCAACTCTGGTTGGAGAAAAATGACTCAAGTCTTTTCCAAGACTTTTTCTTAGCATTTGCGAACACAAACTTCAGTGTATTTAAAGGAGGGAAGAGGAAGATGACATAATTTTAAGTCAGAATGGAAGGAGAACTACTAGAAACATCAATTTTTATGTATTTATTTGTGTGATTGCGTGTGTGTGCATTCTGTGAACACACACAGGTCTACTTTTTGCCAAAAGTAATTTTTTTGTTTTGTTTTTATTTTATTTTTACCCAAAGATGATTTGGACAGAGAAAACACTTTTAACAAAAATGACTTAAAAGATTATTTTAGAAAAGTTGTGATATAAACCGCTATTGGAAATCGTTTGAGTTTTTTTCGAATGTCATAAAAACTCAGAAGAAGAAAAAAGGAAAAAAGAAAGGTGGGGGGAGGAAAAGAAGGAGAGAGAATGAAAAACAACATCCTAAAAGTCTGCTGCAAGAATGAGAGAAAAAGGAAAACACAAAACTGAGAAACATCATATTCATATATATATAGTGTGTGTGATAATAACCACACTCTAATAAATATTTCAAAAACTGTAAATATGGCAGAAATATCAATAAAATTGTCATAAGCGTTAGCTAGGCTGCTTCATTTGTTAGCATTTGGACAGCAGATATAGATATGCTAGAGAGAAATGTAATTTTCTATATTAATTCTGCAACATTTGTCATGTTCTGTAATATATTGGTCATATTGTGTTTTTTTTTTACTGAATAATGTCAAATATAGTAACTTAAGTATTAAAATTAGCTACCAAAACATGTTTAATAGGTAATTTTACAGTTGCAGCCTGCATGTGTCTCAACGTATCTATTTCCTTTAATTACTTTCCTCTCAGCTTTTCAGTCTGCTTCACTTAATATGTTTAGTTAAATTTACTTGATTAATGTAGTAATTTGACTTAGGTGGTTCATTCAGATGTAGTTGAAAATATCACTTACAATATCACTAATTAAAAATATTTTTCTTATAACCTCTTTAAGGGCATTAAAATGAACTCAATATTTTTAGGTGTAAAAATGTTGAACTGATTCAATTAAGTTTAACATTGAATCATTACTTTTTAAGAGTGTTTAACAGATATATTTTTAAATCTTGCCATAAATTCTGAATAAGACTTAGGTCTGGACCTTGACTAGGACGTTGCGACATGATTATGATGTGATCTGAGCCATGCTTCTCTGTCTGTACAGAGAAGCATCCAGACAGGAAGGTGACCCATAAAGGAGGGTAAAATGGACTAAAGATTTTAGATTTTGTAGTATTATTGAGATAACATCAAAAGTTATGATTTAAAAAACATGCATTGTTTCTTTTTTAGGTAACTGACTTCATTGCGCCTCAAAAATAAATGCTGCTCTTGAAACAAGTAACATTCTGAAATGTGATTTATGTCACTAACTTTGTATTGACAGTATTTAATCTCTATAAATAAATCTCAAATTTACTAAGACTTAGCGATACTCTCATGGATAAAAAAGACAGTAGATGAGAAAGTAAAAAATTTTAGTCTGTTTTTTTTTTTCTTCTTTTTTTTCCATTACTGGAATTTATCGTGACAATAATAAATCAAATATCTTGTACAGACAAGAAATGTTTCAATTTAAATGATGAGTTACGACAAACAATCCGGGCCTCACAGTCAGGAGAACTTGTCAAGTTTTCTGTCAAATTGGGATTTACATGTAGGCTGAAAAGTTCAGTTTCAGCCTCATCTGAGGCGGCCATCTTCCTTCACATGTTTAATGATTATGTCTTCTGCAACTACAATCAAACATGACTTTATTGATCTTGTGCTGCCTCACTATTTCTGCCACCACTTGGAGGCAGCACACCAGTTGTTTCTGCAGCTTCTCCTCTCTCTCTCTGTCTCTCTCTGTCTCTCTCTCTCTCTCTCTGTCTCTCTCTCTCTCTCTCTCTCCTCAGCCTCCCTGACTGTGACCTGGATATCTGGATGTGAGCTGAATATTTGGATGGATTTCTCAGTTCCTAAAATGCATGTGGCGGAAGGAGCACTGAGATTAGAGGAGGCTTACTGCAGGCACTCAAAACCAGGATATATCAGTGCGCCTCCAACAGCAGTATTTTCAGCATCCATAACATCTAAAGGGCAACTTCACAAATTTCATTTCACGCTTATTTGACAGAAATAACCACATGCAGCTCTCCGGAGGAGCAACTGTCACGTCTTCTCTTGGTTATTTTGATTTCCACCAGCTTCTGAATTTCCAGCCTCTCCATATTTTTGAATATTTGTCATTTGGTGTTTCAACTGGCAGCAAAGAGGCGCTGCATATAGAGTTTAGGAACAGAATTCATCTGCCGAAAACTGCATGCCACATTTTTTTCTGTTACAACCACAAAGTCTTAGGGAATGTTTTTATGATAGACCATCACAATGTAGTGCAGGGCGTCCAAACTTGATGTAAAATGGGACAAAATCATCAACTCAAGAGCACTCAGGTCCAAAACACTAAACATTTTTAAAAAGCTAAAATCACACAAATAAATCAATCACATCACAACAACCTCAACAATAAATTAAACATGTCATGTTTCTGTCATGATTTAATTGTGCTAACTAAAGTTTAGTTAGCACCTTTAGTTAGTAACTTGTCAACTTTATTTAGAAAGTTACTAAACTCACAGAAACTATCACTGAGGTTTTACAGTGATAAAACCTCTTGAGGTTTTACAGTGTTCCTGTGTGTTCCACAGGAACAATGAGTTCCTGTGTGTAATGAAGCACACAGGATCTCATTGTGTATTGATGGTGTATTAAGCTGGTGCACTAAGCCCTCCACTCAGACTGCACCTCCCTTCCTCCCAGTTTGTGTGCTGGTACCTTAAGCACGGTGATGTTCCAGGTGAAACTCTCCACTGCCTTGTTCAGCTTGCGTCCCTTCAGCCCCTCCTTCTCACAGAGCCGGGACAGATCCTCATGGAGCTCCATTCCTGACAAACACAACCGGGAGATAATGATGAAAATAACACACATATAACAGCAGCACGTTGTCATAGGAAACTGTTAGTGTATCTGACATTTGCAGAAACACTAGCAAGGTCAGCTTCATCAGTAAGTGGGTTTAAAAGCTCATGCCCTGTCATTAGCTGAATAAGTAAGTGCACCTGTGTAGCTTCATGTGGAAACATCGCAGCATGGCGACACACACAGCTTCCTGCTGGAGGCCAACGATGAGATGACCGCTACTGGTTTTAGCTGATTAGTTATATATAATATATAACATATAGCCTGATATACATTAACACAGGGACTAATTGTCAACGCTATGACAACTAGATAACAAGGTCAGGAAAAAGTTTTTGTTAAAAAAAAAATATTGAGGAAGAGGGGAGAAGGTCAGTTATGCTAGCTTGACTTTGATAACCTTCAAATGTAGATGTGCTGCAGAATTCTGTTAGTTTTGGTCCAATTAAAAAAAAGGTGATCCTCACACAGATTAGCAGTAGAGTAGGGGATTAAATTAGCTAAGCTACCACAGAGATCACTTATTAATAATCGCAAAAATAAACATCGAAACTGGAAACTGAAAACTGTGACGGACTGAATGTTCTGTTCTTTGTGTGGGAAATGTTTGCATGTTTTTTGGTGTCGACCCCTGATCCATTTGTGACAACAATGCTGTAAATCTATCAGTTGACTGTTGTCAGTCAGTTACTATGTCAACGAGTCTGTGTGTAGCATAGCTGACACAGAGACAGAAAAAAGGAGAAAACGAGTGGTTTTCAGTTGTTATTAAATGGTTTGTTTGTGTTATTTGCCCTTTGTGGTGCACTGCACTAAATGAGTAACACTGACCTCTCCAGGTTTCATTTTGTTATCAGCATTGTTCCACTTCGGCAGCCCGGCTGTGGATGCACATAAAGGAATCGTCTTTTTGCTTTCCGCAAATTGTGCATGTGCGAAATTTCCGGATGTAAATAGTAACATGCAACATGCCTAGAGCACTTACTGCACGTCTGTCCAGCAGAGCTGGGAATACATTCATGACCCATTCATTTCTGTGGGTGTTGCTACAAGCAGAGTTTTATATCTTCAGGCTTTACCTTCCCTGTGCACCTGGTCGATCCTCTCCTGAACACCGTCTGCGTTCTCAATCAGCTGCTTCTGGGCGGAGATCATCTGAACAGGAGAACAGAGAGCCAGGTTGAGCTCACAGAACATTTAGTTTGGTGTTGATTCAGAGGACCCGCTTAACTGATCAACAAGAATGTGAAGTCTTATTCTGTTTCCCTGGCAAATATGTTATTATTTTTAACAATTTTATCCTTTCTGTTCATCCGTTACTTTCTCTTTCTTTTAGAGTCCCATCATCGGGTAGGAGTGCCGTAAATGGTGTTGTGGGAATAAACTTGTCTTGCCTTAACCGAGTTTTGTGGACGGAAATAAAAAGACAAAGTTCCGGCACACACACACACACACACACAAAGGAGATTGTAATCCAGTACACTCAGGAAGGGTGAAGAGTTGTTTTCTAAGAGTGCAGGTGACACCAGCCACTGCTTCCTGACACTGACCTGCTGGCTTCACATCTATCAAACACACACACACACACACACACACACACACACACACACACACACACACACACACACACACACACACACACACACACACACACTGCTAACTGAGCAGCTACAGCAGGCTGCTCAGGAAGGGAAGCTCTGTGTGTTCTGAGGTGTGTGTAGGTGTGAATAACTGACAACAGGTGGGAGAGACTCGGCTGCAGCAGGAGATGGAGGGAGTAGGAAGAGGTGCAGCTGGCAGTCCCACTGTGTGTGTGTGTATGTGTGTGCATGCGTGGGTGTATGCGTGTGTGTGTGTGTGTGTGTGTGTGAAAAAGGGTGAAGTGTTTTTCTAAAAGGCCTGATAATGTGTTTCATTCATCTTCTGGATCCAGCAAAGTTTCATTCGAAACAAATCCAGGGCTGTCATTAGCTAGAGTGACTGGTAGTCAGACTGCTGGAGCTTGAGAAAACAAGCACATCATTAGGCGTACGGCGGACCCCAAAGTAAAGTCAAATTAGGGGCTTTAGTGGCTTAAATGGAATAAATTGCAGCCTGTGGAACTGATTACTTGTTTCCATTCCTCTGTCGGTCCATTTTAGGCAAACCTCAAAAACTATTCTGACGATGTGAAGTGAAGTGATTTGATTTGAAACTCTTTTACTCCTACAGAGATCAACAGTTTTAAGAAGAACTGAAAGCCACAAAAAGGGGCAGTTTGAATGTTTTGCTAGGGGTTTTATGATAGATTTTAGGCCAGGTTTACACTCTAGCTGGAAACAGCACACCTCTGTCGACCATGAACAACAAAATGCTGATGTAACACACGTGTATCTAATGAATGGATCATTGACCAACATCATTTTTTTATGTTTTCCTCGCTTCATCTCGAAGGCAGAGCAAGGTCCACTCAGGCATTTTGCACACTTGAATGGTTATCATGGAGATTAAAGGGTTTCTCAACATGAATGAAAGAATCAAAGCAACTGTCCAGGCATGTTTTGATGAGAGAATAACATTATAACATGATGCATAGCTCAAAAAAGTTGATTTTATTTGATACTGCCCCTTTAAGGTTTAGGTTTGAGGTCTTTCTGGGTAATACGATTCCTCAAGGTGACTCAACCTTTATAAAGTTGGAATTAACCATGTATACTAATAATCTGATGGAAAAGCCTTCATCTGTGTGAAAAGTTCTTTCCATCAGAGGAGATAAAAAAAAATCTTTGCAAAGCGGCTTTCGATCTGTATTAGTCATGGCTTTTCTATGTAAGAACCTTCATCCTTACTGAGAAACTGGAATCATAACAGCTCAAAACAAACACAAAGCACCAGCTGGAATTGTCTCTTTTTTACTATTACTACCTATCAAGACTGGTCAACGTTTTTCGTCACCATGCTCCTAAAAGTGACTGTCTAACAAAACACAGAACAAGTTTCTGGCTGTCAAACGGGGAACAGTCAAGGATATTTAAATGGTCGCCTGTGGCAGGTTTTCTGTGTGACCTCACAGTGACCAATGATTCAATCAACAATTGCCAAAAATCTGTTTCCCTTTTTCTCATGTAAATGTCTGTCACTGGTTGTAGTGACAGGGCTGCATATACCTCGACAGAGGCCATTGCAGTTCATTCAACTCAAAACCTGACAGCCCTGAGCAGAGCTTTGTGTCCTCAGTCTGATCAGAAACACTTTCTTCAAACTCTCTTTGGCAGCCGGCAGAATTAAAAGCAGGATCTGGGTTGTTATGGATGCGTTCTGACATACTGACCGTGTCGTAGGCAGAGAGAAGCTTCCGAATCGCCTCAGACAGGCTGACCTGAGGCTCCAGACAGGGGTAACCCTCCCTCAGCACCATGGTGGCCCCCATTGCCCCGTCGGGGCTCTGGAGCCTTGTTGCCAGACTCTGGATGCACTGCTTCAGTTTGGCCACAGTGGGGAGCCCACACTGGTCCTTGAAACCGGCGGTGGAGCACTGGGGAAGAAGAGTGGGACAGAGCTGGATCAGGTGTGCTTCTCCTCCAACAGAACTATGCTGAGTGACGACAGGAAAAAAGCTTGACACACACACTCACACACACGCACACTTTATACTACAAACATCTGCTGCTTCACTTGCAAATCAAATCAGTTTCACTTCACCTGTGAAATCAGACTTGACCCAGATAGATTTATCAGAACAATTTGACCTCAAGCTGCAACAGAAAATCAACACATTTTAGACTGTAAAAAAACTTACCAAGTAGTGTTGGTCTAATTTTTAGAGCAAATGTCTTGAATTAAGACAAACATAACATAAAAGTAAACTTTAAGGAAAGAAGTTGTTGCATTAATTGATATTATTGTTTTGAAACAGTTTTCAAGTAACATAATGGTGATTTCATAATAATACAAGAGCACAATCTCAAAGTACCAATAAACATTCAATTCTAATGTACATTTAATACTGGAACTGGAAGACATATTAAATATCCAAAATAATACCAAAAAGCAAGCAACAAATAAAATCTATCACTAAGTCTCTAAGCAAAATTGTCCTTCAAAAAAATGACTAGATTATGCCAAAGCACCAAGCTGAAAACTTTTTTTATAAAGTCTTTGGTATAAAAAAAAAGAAAAAATTATGAATCATGCAAATGGAGATTATTGTGCTAATTTTAATTTATTATGTGATAAATTCATTTATTGCTTACTGCAACAGACTGATTTGTAACAAGACATTTTTCCCCATGTTAGAAGTGAAACAAAAATCTGCCAGTGGAAATATGTTTTCATCAACATTAAGGAATTATTGACTTAAAATAAGGTGCTATATCTTACTTAAAAGTTACTTATATTTTGTTTTTGTCTTATTTCAAGTGTGCTGATATATTTGCATTAAAAACCAGACCAAAAATACTCAGGAACATTTTGTGTTTTTGTAGTGTACCTGTTTTTAATTTGAAGTCGGTGCAGCAGAAGTGGAAAACGAGTTTCTGTAACATTCAGCTGCTAATGAACAAAGTGACTTCAGGCCTCAAACAGAAAAACTCTGCCACTGTGACTGAACGGTTTTGTCAACAGAAAAAGCTCCGACATGGCGGCTAATTATTACAGCCTACCTTCACTGAAGGGTATGTGTGTGTGTGTGTGTGTGTGTGTGTGTGTGTGTGTGTGTGTGTGTGTGTGTGTGTGTGTGTGTGTGTGTGTGTGTGTGTGTGTGTGTGTGTGTGTGTGTGTGTGTGTGTGTGTGTGTGTGTGTGTGTGTGTGTGTGTGTGTGTGTGTGTGTGTGTGTGTGCGTGTGTGTGTGTGCATGTGTGTGTGTGTGTGTGCGCATGTTTGTGCAACAGTAAGAGAAGTGTTATGGATGTTAAGTGACCCTGGCAGATGAGCGCACAGCCTTAGCAGCTTTAAGCTTTAAGTGAGACAAAGCAAAAGGACAAAAAAGCAGAAGAGCGGTGATAGGAGCTGCTAGCTAAAGAGTGAACAGTGTTTCTGTTCAAGACCTGGTGTGTAGACATGTGTGAGCAGGAAGCCTCTGCAGCTGAAGATGACTTATATTTGTTTTTCTTTCCACATAAGAACTGTACTTTACCCTTTAGCCGTTGCTAATTTTGTAAATTTCATCTTTGTCAGTCCTGCTACTGACAATATTAAAGGGGCAGTGTTATGGTGTCATAGCACATATCAAAAATCTGATACCTTCCATTGTTACTAAAATGCTATATAAATATGATATGACTTAAAAGAAATTGGATTTTGTAATTTAACGTGTTAAAATTGGGCCTTTGTCCCTTTAAAATTCCTCTTTCTGAAACTCCACTTTCAGGAAGTCATCACAGCATTGCTCCTCTATTAACTCTTTAACGCTTTTATCAGCGTTTCACTAAAAAGCAGCTTGTATGATGAGCTCAGTAGATATTCCATCAGAGGTCTGCCATTTGCTGCTGGCTAGTCTGAAGGGGCTGAGTGGGGGCTGCTCTGTGAGGCAGAAGCTTGGAAACTGCAGATCAAAAGAGGAGAATTATAACATTTCTCAAAGATGCTTTTGTTTGAATTCTCTTGTGTGCAGTGCCAATGAATGGTGGAGAGCTGTTTTCTAACATAACCTTCTAGGTTTATGTTGCTATTATATAAGGGAAGCATAAGCTTTATGAAAAGAAGCAATAATTCATGGCAGTTCACATAGCTAGATAAATGAGCGCCCTGCAGCCCAGCGATGGCATTCTGTGCTGTCTCTTTAAAGCAGCTCTGCAAAAGTGAGCCAGTACAGACTGTGTGGTCCAAAAGCCATGTTGGCCAGTCGGAAGACCTGGATCAGTCTCAGCTCTGGGATTCTCACCAGGATCTCAGAGATTCTGGCTTGTTTATAGAATTAGCCTGACCTTCTGCATTTGCATTATTTTGGAGTCAAACAGTTGTTGGCTACCTGTGGAAGGAGCTGGAAAGGGCTAAGGTCAGGCTCTGTGCTGGACTGATAAGCAGGAAAAAATGTCTTTATGGCCTTGGAAGCAGTCTGTGATGCAGACGCTGGAGAGGTCATGCAGTATTCATTGTTTCCCAGCACATATACAGGGTTTACTGTTGGGCCTCTAGCTATGTGAAGGTCTAAAAACTACAAGGAGGCTGTGATAAGAACTATCATTTCCACAAACTGTCACTTTAAGCAGAAATAGGATATTCACTGCATGAATATGTGATATGCTAACAATGATGAGACGCTGAAGGAGCTTTTTGTCTCTTCTGCACTTTGGGGACCTTCCGATGAAACTTCCTCTACTATTTCACCAGTGAAAGGAGGACTGCTGCTGCTGAGATGAAGCCCTGAATTTCATTCAGTCTGTCGTGTGTGCATCCAACATCTGTATTCCACATGCAGGAACAGTCAAGTGAAGTAAACTTTATCATCCGCATATAGATAAGCTTTGATCCTGCTTTACTCATAATTCTTCAAAAGGAATCGTCTTGTGATCGGAAGGTTGTAGGTTCGATTCCTCCTGCCGCATATTGATGTGCTCTGGGAAAGGAACATTGCCTACCTGGTGTATAAATGCGTGTGCCTTTGTGAGCGTGAATCTAGGAATGTGATATTATATTACTCTTATTCTCAGCTGTTTGAGAATGCAGAATATATTCTGGTACTAGTGCATTCTTACTGTTTTACTTTTAGTCATTTATTCATCATTCTTTCATCTTTTACTAAGTCGTTTGGTTGAGCGTTACCAGCTTAGTGAGTTTGGTGATTAAAATAATAAACCTGAAGGTCGAGTTCCTTTTTTTCATAAACTCTCGTATATTGGAGAGAAGTTATTTGTCTATATCCCTTACATCTTCAGCTCTAGATTTATGCATTGATCTATTGTTATTTTAATACCTTTACATTTAAAGACAACAACTGAGACTGAAATATTTGGCCGTCATTTTCCTAATAATCAGGTGGTGCTCCAACTTGGTAACTTTGATATAAGTTAATAATTTTGATAATAATTACAATCATTTCTAGGTATTTGTAGCCAAACCAGACCTGTTGTTGCACACAAATACAAACAAGCACAGTAAGAACACATGTAGTTCTTCTTTTCACATTGCCCACCAGTTCATGTTAGTGTTCAGCGATAGAACTGGTGGCTGCTGCACGGCCAGCCTTCACTTCTCCTGGTATTTATAGAAGCTTTATTGTCCTCCTCCACTCTTCTCACCGACTATTGCTTTTTTGTCACGCCTCCTCCGCCTCCTCCTCTCTGATTCGGCCCACAAAGGAGTCTCAGGTAGCGGCTGACTGCAGCTCCTGCACCTCAGCCACACACTCACAGATCCTTTTAACACACGGAAAGTTCACAGGCATATACAGTCTATCTGGGCTGTTCGGTTCAGGGCTGAGTGGAAGTGTGTTTGTGTTTGCAGACAATACAAATAAAGTTGGCTTAATATTATAGAATTCCCCAAGTGAATCTCTTTCTTTATTACTTCACACACACTATAATAATGAAATTTCATGTTTGTCTGGTGAAGCCAATAAAAATGAGATCTGTTTCGCTCATTTTACAAACATCATTTTGTTTGTAAATCGTGATAATTTTTTCTACATCATGTGAACAAAACACATATACACATATAGATCAGAGCAAAATTACAAAGAAATGTGATAAAAAATGCAGTGTGGTTTGTATTTCTTGAGGTTTTGTTTTTAACTTAAAATGAAATATTAGGATCATATAATTGTCATGAACAGATAATACATGTTTGTGCTTTTTATTCCTTACTTACTTCTTCATAAAATGTAAACAAAAATGAATTACAATCAGGTTTTAGCTAGTAAAAAAGAGAACTCCTATTTTCTCTTTTGTCCTTTGTTGAAGACCACCAGTCACTCCTCCTGCTATAGCAATATTCTAACTATAGTCCACTTCCTGCTTTTGGAGCGATCTGTTGTTCACATTTGCATTTGAACCGCGCCAGAGTTCACTTCTTTTCACACGGATCAGAGTTTGATTATATATTCCCACCAAAGAAGTTGGACTTTCAAGACAAACGGACCGGAGTTGGACTAACACCAACCCTGTTGGATTCACAATCCAGCCTTAAGGACAAATACATCAGTCACACTTTAGGCCAAAAGAGAGAGTGATCCTGCTCTCTAAAAGCAGTGTAATATAAACCCCGCCCATTCCCTTGTCTCACCTGAGCATCCTCTCGTAAGTCCGTGGCCTCCTTTAGGGGTCCGCCGGCCTGTTTGAAAACCTCATCCAGAGTTTTGATGCCGGTGTGACGCAGAGAGACGTACTCCCTCCCTCGCCGGCCCACCCTGCGCACCGACAGGCCCCGCCGCTGGGCCTTCCCTCCGCCTCGCCGGTTGGTGATAGCCACGTGAACAAAAAGGCTGGTGTGTGGTAAGGGGTCTCCCGCCAGGCCCAGCAGGGGCACGTTACGGTACCCCGGCTGAAGGCACTCGAAGGCCACGCTGTACTGGCCGATGAAATCGTCTCCGATGTAGTCGTCGTCTAGCACCACGAAGCGCAGCAAGGCCAGCTCAGGCATGTTGACCTGCACACAGGATGTGGAGCGAGGCATTACACAAGCACACACACCTACATGCACACACACCCAAAGTCATCCAGCACATTACATGTTTGGACTTAATGGAAGAGGTGCAGGAGCCTTCGCACACTATACCAGATTGTAGAACTGTTTCTTCCATCAGGCAGTGAGGAGGCTGAATTCTCTCTCACCACTTTAGAATCCACTCAGTGAGAAAAACAATATTAATCCGTAAGGGACGTAGAAGGCCAGACAATTTGCAAATGGACTGAAGGACAAAGACCTTAAACATGTTCTGTGGTCTAAATTAATTGAAAACGTTTCTCTCATTCTTCTTGCATTTAAGAAAAAGAACTGAATTTTCTTCATCTAACTGACTCAAAAGAAGCTTACTCTGATTTTACACAAGACAGCTAGAAAAAAACGGTTCTGCATTTCTTTTGATGCAGTGCATGTACAATATCTGATTTCAAATGGAACGTTATCTGACATGTTTTTGAGGGAACGGTTGGGGGTGAGTGTGTGGGGGGAGTTGGGGTTGCACCAACTGGCTGATTTTAAACTTTGTGATTCTTTGCTCTGCTTTGACATTTTATAATTAACATCAACCAGCCGCTATCACGCGATGAAAGGGATTTTTCCAAGAAGATGGAAGATGAGGAACAAGGAGATGCAATCCACGGAAGCTTGAATTGTATAAAAATGTAGAGTAATTTATACAGCAAAACTGCAAACTCTGGCAAAGGCAACAGAACTACTGTGCGATATGAAGTCAGGCCCTTTTTCATCCGTCCAACTGATTTCCAACAGCAGCATCAGACTGCATATTAAAGCTCCTAACCTGCTCTTATAAAAACAGTTTGACGACATCTGGAAGTGTAGTTCAAGCTGCATTCTGATCATCTGACAGGGTCTATCACTGCTGTCAACATGTCAGTTCGTAACAGACCAGGCAGAGAGCAGGTCAATACATGAAAATACATTTGGAAAAGTGGAAAAATGAAACACAAAGTGATTTATTTGTTTGCATATTTAGAGGGGGAAAAAAACCTATATTAACGTATGATTTCCTCCTAAGAAACCCATGTCTACGTGTTTGTCTCCCTGTGCATGTAACATCCAGAGCAGAGTTCCTGAGCCACTTTGACTCACCTGGCTCTGAACTTGTCAATTCAACCGAAGCCAACTCATAAAAGCTGTTATAAACAAGCTGCTGGCAGTGAACGCAGCACTGAAACATTATGGCCTGCTGACATTTAAACAAACTTCAAAGCTGCACATTACAACAATCTTTACAAAAGCATAAGACTGGTGACTGACTTTTAAGAGTCAATAAACAGGAAGCTGACGTTTAATTTAAGGTGATTAGAGAGAAATATACAAGTGCAATTCATCCATCTATTTTCTATAGCAGCTTTGTCCTGTTCACAACATCGTAAGTCTGATACAGTCCAAGTTCATTTAATTATAATGTGATTGGACTCAACACAGATTGTTTGTAAAATGTTGCCCAAACAATGAAGTGAATGGGTTACTTTGTTGGTTGGGGGAACTTCACAAAAATCTGGAACGGCTTGATTAGAGTTCCAGCTCAAACTTTACAACTACAGTTCAATACTTCCTGTTCTGTACGACCTGAACAGGTCAGATGAGAACTGACTGATGTGACGTATTAGCTAAGCAGACGCACTGGAGCAGCAGAGCTGATGCACACTGAGGTTCAGCTGCAGTTTGAAACATTTCTTCAGGCTGAGTTGTCAATCTGTAATAACAGATTTGATCTTCTGATGCAAGATCCAAAGAAAAGCAGGACAACTGAGCATCTGAAACTGTGTCCACAAGATGGAACATCATCTAGGGTGCATGAGCACGGCTTCACACATTAAATAACAGGCTCATGTTGTCTCAGGTCACGTTCAAGAAGTTCTATTTCAAAGGATATTGTTTTTTTCAGAAAATAAATGTATAAAAACAGGTCTCTGTGTTCCTTGGCCTTTATGATTCCAATATTCTCTAACAAACTTCTGAGAATCCTGAGAATACATTACACACAGAGGGGCTGTATACTTGACATCTGAGGGTGAGTTTTTCAATTTGGATGTTATTTTTAGCTTTGAGAAAACTGAAAAAAAAATTCAATCTAACCATATGATAAGTTATGTTGCTTTGCCAGTTTAAAAGTTACCATTTCAACCACTGTCAGGTTTTTGGGGGTCACCAAAGGTTGAAGCAGAGTCCAGCTCCATCAGGGTAGAGTTTTGTTTTCGCCTGTGCTGCTTCTTAACGAGCCGCAGATGAATTCGAAACGTCTGAATAATCCCATTCATCCACGTAATTATGAGAGATGATTACAGAGACGTTTTTTAATCCGGCTCCTCTCTTCATTCTTTCATTCTGCCTGAGAGGTCCAGCAGAATCATTTCTTGTTCCGATCCAAGGTGAAACAGAACTGGTTCGGAAGGGAGGATTTCAGATGAACAGTGTTCGCAAAAAAGTTTGACCTGGAGAGAGGTGCTTTATTTTAGCAAAACATACAATAAAAAATAATCTGTTGGAATAATTAAAAAATATAAATCCTGACATACCAATCAGATAAAAAAATAAATCTACAGTTTGTGGTTTCAGGACTGTATGTTAACATTTGTTAACTTGATGAATTTATAGAATAGAGCAGAAAGTAAATTATATTTTCTCCCAACCAAATGCAGTGCAGTTCGCCTCTTAAACAATAAATATAAGGCGCAATGAATGAACACGTAAACAAATATTTGGTTTCCTGGATCTCCCTCAGCCAGATCAAACCGTCAATAATCTCCCGATCTTCCTCTCCATCTTCATCCTCCGTACAACCTGTCCTCCCTCCTACACTGTCACTGCTCAACCTGCTCCAGCCTCCATGTTTTATTCACTCAACCTGCTCCAACCCCCCCGGACCCTCGCAGCGGACATCCTAACGTCAGTCAGTAACATTAATCTCACTCTGTCCAGCCTTCAGATTGATATTCCTCACAGATGAACTGATATCTCATCTGTTCCATCTAACACTAGTAGATACCAAGACCTCTACATTATTCATGTCATTGTGACATAAACTTTTTAAAACTTTTCCTTGGTCTCCCGAGAATAATCATGCATGTGGGTCAGAAGCTCATCTAAAACCACGACAACTTGTTGCAGTTGTGTTTATAATGGATGTGAAATGCATAAATACGCACCATGTATTGTGTTTTCTACTGAACATATAGGTCCTCAAAGTTTTGCAACTTAAATTGTTATCAACTTTAGTTTGAAGCATAATGCAGGGGTGAATTATGTATTACATTCTACAGCTGGAGGTAATGCTAATTTGGTCGACAAAATGGTTGATTTGTCAGTGATTATAATCCGCCACAGCATTCTGCAGCTGCACCTTCTGTTCTGAATTTATTAAGATGTCTACATTATCCCAAACTCCCACCAATTAAAATGAATCTACAAATGTAAAGCTGACGAGTTTAATCAGATGAGGTCATACTCACTAGAGGATGACCAGTGAAAAGATCAATCTCCTCCACCAATAAGGAGGAGGATTGGTTGTTTTTTCTGATCAAAAACAATCAGAGTCAGGAGGAGGGTCATGGTGCTGTCTATCAACATGACATACTCGCTGCTAAGTATGCTAATGGTGGAGAAACAACTTACTACTACAGGAAAACCGTTTATCAGCCGTCAAAACACTGTCAGCATAGTAGTGGCTATGCTAACTCGCCTAGCATTCAGCACAGGACCTGCTGATGGGGAAAAGCCGGAGCAATAGCAGACAAGAACGGGGGGAAGAAATACAGGTGAAAGTATCTCTCCCTCTTTGCAGACCGCTCCAGACGTTTGTTTTCAGACCTCATTGCTTCAAATGTCATTCACATTTTGGGGAAATATAAGGTTTTACACAGCTTTCAGTTCTTAAAACTGACTGTGGAGAATTGAAATAAATCTAATTTAATTTCAGTTGTCAGCAGGCGTTTCTAAAACCATGAAAGCAGCCAGTTTGTTTCACTCTGCTTGCCACGTCCTTCTCATGCTACATCAGTTTAGATGAAGCAATCCCGACTTCCAAATTAGGGACCGAGTGAGAATAAAAGACGTGGAGCTCCTGGCTCAACGGACACAGGTTGTTTTTCTCTCAGAAGTTTTACTTTAGAAGCAGCTTAAACTTTTCATGAGGAGCCCCTCAGCCTAGCTGCCTGACTACAAAGGTCCAATTTAGTTGATCTCACTATCTCTCATCATGATGTTTTGAAACAACCTATTATGCTGGTTTTCCTACAAACATATAATCTGCAGTGCAGGGAGTGTAACAAACAAGTACAGTCATGGTAAAAGCAAACTGCCCCCTCCTTCTGAATCAGGGCATAAAGAAGCTCTGGTGGTTTAAAGCTGCAGTATTCAAGTTTTATTAAAATACATGTTTATACATGTTTGTTAAAGTTATTGTTATTTTGGGACAGTGTAATACAGATAATCTGCCAAAAAAAATACCTTTTTTGCTTTCTCCCAGTGTTCCCAGTGCTACACCACAGAAAAACTCAGACAGAAACCAGGAGGAGGGTCTTACCACTGTCAATCACCCTCACGCCTCAGTTGGTTCACCACAGAGACTGCCATGAAAGCTAAGACTAGTTGGCATGCTAATCAATGACAATAGGTAGACAGTTTCCCTGAACCAGTAAGTTGTTTCTCTGCCATTAAAACATTTCACATTGTCTTCATGAGGCTCATTGACAGCACTAAGCCCCTCCTCATGGCTTGATGAGGAGGGGCTTAGTGGTTGATTTTAACTGTTTTTGCAGATGGCAAATAGTTTCTCAGGGAAGAGGTGGAGGAACTTGATTGTTTTTCCTTACATTATGACTCATATTACACAGTCCAATTCAAATTCAAAAATACTTTATTGATCCCAACATGAAATTGAATAATAAATTTGATAATTGTCACAACATGCTAACAGTTTTAACAAATATGTAATAAACAGTGGTGCTCATTGGGGGTAGATAGTGGGGCTGTATAAAAGACCCCGGGTCCCTGTAATAAATCATATTCGGTTCATTGAATCCAAACAGTCATCTTTTTCAATCAAGACAAAAATATAAAACTGCATAAATAAAGAGTAAATATAGAAATAAAAATATTTAACATTGTCCACTAATTTCAACAAACTGAGGCGGTGGCTCAATGAGCAACTGTACTTGTGGCCTCCACCTGTGGGAGGCGGTGATGTACCGTAACCAAGATGATAACACAATGAAGAGTCCAAGTTTTCTCAAGTTCCCAACTTCCACATTCTGTAAAAGCAGAAAGTGCAACGCAACACATGTCACACTCCCTAACACACACATACCTCTGACACACACACACGCACGCACATGCACACACACACACACACACACACACCTACACACACACACACACACACACACACACGCACATACGCACACCTACACACACACACACACATACGCACACACCACCTCTATGAGTGCTGACAGCTGAGGCAGCAGTTTCCTTTCAAAGCCCTGGATCTTAGTTCATCCTCAGCTTGGCCCCTGTGGCAGAGCCTCGGGGTCAAATGATTAAGACACACAGTCACACACACATACACACACACACGCAAACAGTATCTCCTTACCTGAGCTGTGTGTCTGACTGGGAGATGCTGTGTATGCTCTGTAATTCTGGGTGTCTGATGGGGCTGTTTGTGTGTGTGTGTGTGTAGTGTCTGACACACCTCCCTGTAGTCCCACTAAGCCCTGGGTTATACATTCTGCGTCTAATGAGTCAGGCTGACTTACACACCTGGTTTTTTGTTGTTGCCAAGAACTTTTCAGCGATGTTACTGATTACCTGACAGACTGAGGTTCCTGCAGCCACAGAAAGACACAACCAAGTAAGAAAACTACAGTTTGTACAAACGAAATGATGCTCAAGAAAAATGAAAATGAGTTGTGTGTTGTTTATAATGACAACACAGAAGCTTCTAAGCTGCAGTATCTCCTGAAAATATTTTTTATGTGTTGGTTGAAACTGTCACTGTGTTGTGACAAGTTTGGTATGAGACAGATAATCTGTGAAAAACTGAGCTCTTCCTGTTTTCCAGTCATATAGTGGAATTTTATAGCACAATTAAGTAACTATGTTGCCCTCAGTTGTTATAAAAATGATATATTTTTCAAATATAACTTAAAAGAAATTTGACTGTGTAATTCAATGCCTTGAAATTGGGCCACTGTCTCTCCTGCCCTTTCTGAAACTCCACCTTCAGAAAGTCATCACAACATGGCCCCTCTATTAACCCTTTCGCAATGTTTTTACCCTCGTTGCACTGAGAAGTAGCTCCTATAATGAACTCAGGAGATACGCAGTCCCACTAGGTGTTTGCTAATTACTCCCGGCTAGTCTGAAGGAGCTGAGTGGAGGAGATGTGGGAGGAGGACTGCTCTGTGAAGCGGAAGATTAGAAACTGCAGCTCTGAGAAAGAGATACGTCCTTGGAGGCGGGGCTAAATCCATCCAGGTGTTTTGCACAGCTGAATGGTTACTATGGAGATTAAAGGATTTCTCAAACACACGAAAGATTCCATGCATGTTCTTGATCACAGAATAATGTTATAACATGATGTAAAGCTAAAAAAAAAAAGGTCAATTTTACATAATACTTCCCCATTAAGATCCAGAGTAATGAAGGAGTTTCTCTCCACTGTCTGCCTGTCAGAAGCCTGGTTTAGTTGGTGACCCAGTTGCTACGGTATCAAATGTGCAGAGAGGCGACGCTGCAGCGTCATTTACCTGAGGCAGCGGATCTGTCTGTCACACTGAAATGAAAGGCAGGTTCACAATAACATGAGGTAACAACAAGATATTTTCTCTTCATATAAATTGAAGATTGTCACAGAACGGCGAACAGACCTTAACATGGCGACTCGCTCAACACCGCAGAGGAAAAATAAGGCTAACAAGAGTCTGAGAGGCGATGGAAAGGACAAAATAAAACCCTCATGTAGGTTATGAAAATGAACATAAAGTATCTGAACAAAACCAAGTGGACTTATACTGAGTGGCACACTCACACAGAGCTTCATACATGTGATTCACTAATGCACATGCACACACACGCTGCCGTCTCAGACAGACAAACCGTCCATTCAAATCTTATTTAAAGCCCGTCTCCTGCCAAACAGTCACTGCAATTACTGCCTACTGATTACAGGTATTATTCCAATCTTTTTCAGTCTTTGTGGAAGTACATTATGTCTGCAGGAAGCAACACAAACACACACACACACACCCCCACACACGCACACGCGCACACACACACACACACACACAATGGGAACACGAAGCGCATATGATTTGTGACTGTTCGCCATTGTGGCTCAGCTACAATTACGCAGGACTGTCTGTGAGGGACAACAAAGCTCAATCAGCAAGTCATCAAATGTCATCCGTTTTAATGTTTTAATGGATCTGCATCATACAGCAGTGTTTTCACAGGAGCACTTCATTTTGATCTTGATGGTCCCAACCCTGCCACCCGTCCGCCTGCCCCGTTCTGCTCTCCTGCAGGTGCGGAGCCGACACCAACCTCTCTAAATCCACAGAGACCTCTGTTGTTCCGTTCACACTTCTGTTCATCTTTCACCTTAAAGAGGCGAGTCCCGTTAAAAACACAATGTGTGGACCGCCGAGTTTAAACAGCTGAAGATTTCTGATATTAACGTCAATCACAGCGCACGACTTCATAAACCTTTTTTAGTCGCACAGAGCTGATAAACGTTTCTCAAACACCAACAAAGAGCCTTTGGTGGAAAGTCTAAGTAACATTAAGCAGTCTAAGCAGGATTATCATAAAGAGCCGCCATGCATTTATATAACAAGATTTAAAATTCAAGCTGTGTTTTTCTGCATTTGCTTTCAAAGGTTTATGAGCAGATGAGCACAACTGACCAATATCTGGCCCCCATCGAATTTATGAAGCTCCAGCTCAGGGTTATAATAAATTTTGGAAATGCTGCAAACTCAGTTTAGTGAAATCATGCAAAGCTTCATCATTTACAGTTTAAACAGGAAGTTTACAGGCAACAGAATTTTTTTTTTTCTTTGTGAAGTTAAATCAGACCAAACTACTCTTGATTCAGGACAGTTGGAATCACCAGAATTATTTATATTTGCTAAATGTCATAATAATGAGGTCAGATATTTATTTATTTTATTTATTTATTTATTAATGTCTTTGGCTTACCTGGAACTCAAAGGTCTCGTCAAACATGGGCTCGTCCTGGTTCTGAGCGGCAGTGCGTGTCCGCTGCTCTGCACAGTCAGCCGGGACCCCGTGCAGCTCCAGCACAACATACGGGTCAATGACCTCACCCTTGGCCCCTGACCCTTGAGGCTTGGGCAGATTGTGGGCACTGATCACCTGCTCAACAAAATACAGAGCAAATCATGTGAAGTTCATCAGAAAAAAAAATCTCTGAAGACAACCTTTATATCTAAGGCAGGTATGTCAAACTCCAGTCCTCAAGGGCCACTGTCCTGCAGTTTTTCAATGTGCCACAAGTACAAAACACAGGAATGAAATGGCTTGTGTATATAAGTTCTCCAGAGCCTTGGCAATCACCTAATTATTCTATTCAGGTGTGGTGCAGCAGAGGCACATCTAAAAGTTGCAGGAAAACCGGCCCTCGAGGACTGGATGTTGACACCCCTAATCTTAGGGGTTCAGCAGGGTCAAAGGGCAGGCTCACTGTATATCAGCTTCGCCATCAGTATCAGCCGATGTTATTTCAGTCATTGTTTAAATTATTGGTATCAGTCAGATAAGTAGAAATATGCTGATATTAACAGCCAATATTCATCATTGTGTTGGTTATGTGGTATTACTTTTGGTTATGTGACAGTGATAGTGATGCAACAGGATTTGGTGACATGGTATCATTTTACAGCACAACCAATTTCAAGTAACTATGTTACGTAAAATTATTACAAAGATCAAAGAAAGTTAACACAACTGCTTGAATTTGGGCCTATGTCTCTTTAAGAAACTCCTGCTCTTTCTGAAACTCCGCCTTCAGGAAGTCATGACAACATGGCTCCACTATTAATCCTTTAGCAACATTTTTTTTACCAGGAAAGGCAGTTTCACTGGGTGATAGCTAATTGCTTCTGGCTAGTTTGAAGGTACTGAGTGGAGGAAACTGCATCTCTAAAGATGAGCTTTGTCTGAAAGATGGCTGCTGAACAGTTGCCACAAAAAATTAATGGATTTCTCAGCCATGAAAAGATCAAGGCAACACTCCAGGTATGTTTTTGATACTATTATAATTAGAGGGAGTAACATTCTAATTTACATAGCTCTGCCCATTTAAGTATATGATACTGAAGTTTTAGTTATTAATTGTTGAGTATTAAAGTAAAAACAACAGAGCAGCTTCTGGACCTTAACGCGCAGAGTCTGAGGCGGGACTCCTGGCACGCAGCCGTGTGTGTGGGCGCTGAAGTACGACACCTCGTCCCTCATCACGGCGGGCCGGAGGACGTAGCCACTCCCCCCGTTCTGAGTGAAGCGGCCCCGGTGAAGGTCCAGCATGGCGCCTGGAGTCTGCTGGTTCAAGGCCACGAGCTGGACCCCTCCCTTCCAGTATCCCTGCGGGTTGGGGTTGCTGGAGTCCAGGCGCACTGAGCTGGGCCGTACCCTGGTCAGGGTGCGCTTGGTGAACACCACCAGGTCCTCCGGGCTCTCGCTGGTTAGCCGCCCGGCCTCTCCCTCGCCCAGGGAGCACATCGTCCAGTAAGGCAGCTCCGGGGAGACGGGCGAGCCGGGGGATGAGGGACTGCTGGTGGGGGATTGCTGCTGGGTCTGCTTGTAACTTCCCCTCTGGGTGTAGAAGCTGCGGCTGCTGGTCCGGACAATAGCCACCAGGTCCGACAGCTCCCTGTGGAGGCTGAGCTTTCTGGGCTGGGAAGGAGGTGGGACCACCAAGACCACGCCCAGTTCCTCCTCCCCAGGGATGGTCATCCTTCTTCCTGCCAGGGGCCCGCCCCCTCCGATCTCCTCGTCCTCCTCAGACACCTCCCCATCAGAGCCCTCCTCCTCTGGAGGGAGCTTCTTCCCCACTAGGAGGATCCTCCCCTTCAGTTGCTCGGGGGAGGGCAGAGTCGTGGCCCGCCCTCCCAGACTCACATGCTGGGCATCAGGGGTGTAAAGCCGGGACCCGAACACCTTCTTCAGGTGGTGGGCCATGGTGCGTTGCTGACCCGGGGAGCACCGGTGACACAGGTACAGCAGCAAAGGGTACTGGGAAGTCAGGAAGGCATATTTATTGACTACCTCCAGTGCAGAGCGAATGGTAACAGGCGCATGGTGGTGGTGGTGATGATGGTGGTGAGAGATGTCGGGCCCATAGTCGACCCCGAGCAGAGGCTCGCCCTCGGGGCCATCGGTCACACCCAGCTCCAAGCACCGGCAGCCGGACTGCAGGGCCTTGATGAGGCCGCCAAGGTCAGCTCTGCCGTGGACCTGGTCATCCAGCAGGTAGGAGCGGTATGAAGTACTGCAGAGGACACACACAGGCACGGCTCAGAAAACACACACACACAGAAAACACAACATGAAATCAGAAAACATAAGGACGGGTCAGTCATTAGGTGGTTGATATGGGCAATTAGTTGCAGTGAATTGTATTCATAGTTTTGAGGCTAAAGAGGAATGAATCTGTGTGTACAGATATTTCAAACATTGACTTTTGAAGAGTTTTATAAAACCATGTGATGAGAGCATCTAGTATTGCAAGACAAAACTATACAGATCAGAATAGTTCAGTACAAATCATAGTCATTTCTGTTGGTTACTACAGTGTTTTGTTCCAGGGCTTCCTATGATGCACAGAAAAAACAAAATCATCCAATTAGCTTTTCGCTTTGTCCAGAGGGTCAGAGCTCCCCGCTATCGAGAAACAATTGCTTCGACTGTGATGAAGTTTTCAATTTCACCCAATCACTAAAGTTTTCCCGAGTTGTATGTAATGCACCAGTATGACACTATGAAGCTTACTGGAAATAAACAACCATCCTCCACTGTGCAGAGAAAAGTGCAGATCTGAACCAGGTGGCTGCTAACGTTAATTTAATCATTTAGACGTGTGACCAGCACACTTGAACAGCTTCCTCCACTTCCTCTGTTGGCAGTGATAAAACTACAGGGAGACTGCAATTCTGAAACATCATCGACATCATCATTCATAAAGTTTTTTTCTGTTTGCTGATTGGCCTGTTAAAAAATCTACCAGAGAGAGTCCAAGTGAAAGATTTTATTTTATAAGAATTGCACAGGAAGGTAACAGCCGTACTAGGCTGCAGTGTGTCTTGTGTTTTATTTAGCACAAGTCACTCCACTACTCCCTGACCTCAACAGGTCAAGTTCCATGTCCTGTGGATCCTCAAACCTTAAACTCTCTGAACAAGTCCGTCTGGCTTGAATCTTTCTGTTCCTTAGAGGAACATCAGCTTATTATCCACCCCTAAACTGATTCCAGTCGTTATTTGTGGCACCATAAAAGTTGAATAAGCCACTAAGAGAGCGCGACTGCATGTAATTTGAAGATTAATCCAGTCATGGGACACCTGCTCTCTATGTGTTCTTCCTGCATGATGTCCTATAAAAACAACAAGTCGATCTGAGGAGTAGTTTTATGAGGCCTGTTTGGAGGAAGAGGAAAAATATTTCCATTTTCTTTTATCCGACTGTAAGCTGTAAAGGTCTGGCTTTTGCAAGAGCGCTTCACTGAGTAAGACGCGGCTTCAGATGACCTAACATAGCGTGTAACGTAAAACTGGCACAATAACTGCAACTTAATGTGCGTATTGGTTTCAAATGTTGGATTTAGTGCTGGCTCTCACACAGCCGTGAGTAAGCAGAACCATCTGGCAGATATGCAGAAAGCAGCCACTGAATGAACCCAGTGCAGAGTCATGTGTGGAGACTTTGCAACAGCGCAGAACAATATGTGCTTCTGGGAAATAAGTGTATCTACAAAAAAAAATTTCTTCGGTCAGCTAACCCTTCTACCAGTGTGACGGGATTTGTTGGTGGCGCTCATGCAGATAACTGAGAGTGCTCTAAAAAGTGAAAACAACCCCATACGCATGTCAGAAACAGAAAACCTAAACATGCATACATAACCAGCCACTGATCCAGCTGTGGTGTTAGGATTGATTGGTGTTTGAACTCCAGCAACACCTGTGATTACACAGAAACAGTGGACTTATTTATAATTAGTAAGCCGTGTTGTACAGACACAGCTGGAGAGCATTTTTGCTTTCCATCTCCAGTTTTGTATTATGTACAGGGCCTCGCAAAAATATGCAAACCCTTTAAGCTTTTTTGCATTTGGTCACATCACAAGCACACATCCACATCCAGGCTGAGCAGAGAACGGATCAGTCAGTGCAGCAGCCAAGGAGGTTTGTTTTCTATTTTCTCTCTTTCTACTAAAATCTGGATGAGAAAAGTTTTCAGTCTGGTGTTTTAGTCTCAACTAGCTCCACTTTCTGAAGGACAATTTTGTTTGCAGAAACTTCATAATTCATTTTATTTATTGTTTTTGTTGTTTTGTTTATTTATTTTGGATAATTTAAAATGTTTTCCAGTTCCAATGTTGAATGCTGACTAGAATTTAAAGTTTATTGATCTTTGAGAATGTGTTCTTGCATTATTATGCCTTACACTTATATTACCTGAAAACAATATTATTGTTTATCTCAATAACTTCTGAGTAAATTGATGATGATGCAGCAACATTTGTTATCATGACAGGCTGAGCCAGCACTAGGAAATGCAGTTCTCTATAGAATCTACATATTTTCTTGTTTTGCTCTTCTAGCAAAGTGAGCCGTCAAACCTGATGTAATAGTGTGACAGGGGCAGGTTCATGTCCTGGCAGACGCCCAGGTGTTCGGGGTCCAGAAGCTGACACTCGGGCGACTGCAGGTAGCGTGCGAACCCGTCCAGGCCCAGCAGGCCGCGCTCCCGGCCCTGCGCCGACGGCTCGTAGCGCCTCAGCAGCTCCCAGCAGCCCTCGGTTGTAGCCAGGGACAAGCCCTGCTCCGTCTCCAAGAAGAGGCGGAGGTCCTGAGGGTCCAGGCACTCGCGGTCCTGGGACAGCTGAACCAGCAGAAAGTAAACGTCGGGTCGAGTGCAGAGCTCACAGAAGGCCTCCTGGAATTCCTCCCGCGTCACATGGGAGGTGAGCTTCTCTTTGCTCCGCTGGATCTCCTTAAATCGCAGGCGGACCTGTGGAAAGAACAGAGAGCACGACCAGGCACCATCCGGTCAGTCTGAGTCACAGAAAACTCATTTAGGTGACAACTGACCCAACACCTAGCAAGCTAATTCAAAAAAAGAATAAACGTTCTATCTTTATTTCAGTGAAGCAAGATGCTGCAGATCTTCCCACAGTCTGTTGTTTCATCTTTTCATTCGTCATCTCTTTGGGCAGCAGCATCAGAGACCTGGAGGCTCAACAAGCTGATAAAGAAGGCTGGTTCTGATCTGGTTCTGTTCTAGGGATGACGGTGGAACCTCTGGAGATGATGGTGCAAAGAAGGATTTTACATCAAATCAACAAAACTATGGACAATCCTGAGCATCCTCTTCATGGCACTAGCTGCGTTTTGTTACAAATGTATGCAAAATTTTGTTGAAGTTTGCTACAACACAGTCCGCTACGATCTCTTCTTGTAGCTATAGTTCCATCTACAAGACTGATGAATTTTGAACTATGAGTTGCAACGATATTTTGTTTTCCTTTGGAATCAACAAAGCATTTTTAAATGAGAATTTTCAATAAGGATGTTTAAGTGAGCCACAGTGAATTATGAAACTCCTTCACAGTTCCTCTCTGCTCTCTCTATCATCCAATCTCTGCCCGTGCTTGCAGCAGTTCTCTTCTGATCTGATCTTGGCAAAGGTATGTTCCTGCTGGTTATCTCCTAAGCCCACAGATTCTTTTGGTTGCTTGTGATATGAAAATAATTCAGGACTGTGTCCTTCAGAAACTCTGGTCACGATGGACAAAATTTTCTGTAGTTCAGCAAAACACCCACTTCAAAAAACACTTTTTAACCCACTTTACGCCAGGACTCTGATCTGCTTGGATTCAATGTGAATTACAGCTCGTCACTTATCAGCTTCAGCGAAAAAAGGCCAACATTTAAATTCTTCATATGTAAAATTAGTTGTCGAAAACAGCACTAAAAGATCTATAATTGAAGAAAAATACAGCAATTTAACTTTTGTTTCAGCTGAAAGACTCTGATGATCTGATTCAGATCTGGATCAACTCACATTAATTTGTGGCAAAAGAATAAAACTGAGAAAAAACTTCAGACCCAGTGGGTAAAGCTGTTTTTATGAACTGTGCCATCACTTTGCCAATGGAAAATTACCCTGGAGGCACAAAGATCAAATTGAGAAAGTGTATGACTCCAGGTCCCGTCTTACCTTGGCCTCCTTGATGCCAGGGCACAACTTGCAGACTGTGGTGACGGCCACATCCTCTGATACGATCCCATAGCCATCCTCGTCAACCAGCGCGAACTCTGCTGCCAGCCACTCGCTCCTCATCTTGCTTCCCAGACTGCCTTCTACCGCCACACCGCCTCCATCGCCCGGCCCTCCTCCCACTACCCCACACCCTCCGCCAGCCCCGCCGATGATCGAAGGGTGGGCGAGAAGGTACCGCAAGCCCGTCACCCAGATGTTGGCCACATCAGCTGACAATGCCACCAAATCTAGAGACTGAAGAATGAAGGGAAAATATGTGGGATGGTTTTTTAAAAAAACTGGTGATGACATTTCAGAATTTCCTTTTCCAGAATAAAGGAAAAGGAAGTACCAGGAGTTACCTGGTACTCGTCTCCATGAATGATGGAGAATGCAGCTTCCTCTGCCAGGTGTTCAGACAGAGGACCGGTATGAAGAAACGTCTCTGTGCTTTTTCCAGTACGGACCTCCCTGATATTGGACACGTCCAGTCTGGCCCGCTCCGAGTCTTTTTTGGACGGCTCCCAGCGCAGGCAGCTCAGGTCTGTATCCAAGGTGTAGAAGCGAGAGTAGATCCTGCAATTGGGTCGAATCTTCTTCAGCTCACACCCACCTTGCATGAAAGCCAAGCAGTCCGCTGCACTGCTCACCTGCAACAACAGGTCACACAAATCTTAGACTAAGGGTCAAAGTGGAAACATGTTTCTGAAAAACCAACGGTTTCTAAAAATCCTTCCAATGTGGATTCTCTAAGTTCAAATAAAACGTTGAGTATCTCTTTTGTAATCTATTTCCCTTCATGAAACATGTAGAGTTCATGAAGAGTGTGATTGAAGGTCATTTTAGATTTTCACCATTAGCCAAATAATGACACCAAATGTTATCACCTTTTCACAGAGTTGCATGTGGCCCATCCCAACCTTGTACAGATCTGCAGCCATTAGGAGCTGAGATCAGGAGTATCCATAATTAACTGATTGACAGATAATTGTAATTTGTGAACCACACAGAGAAACAGCCTAATAACTGGCGTCAGAATTCCAGCGGGGCTGTAGGGGATCGAATACTCGCTCTGAATCAAATATTACATTTCCAGTGTCTGTGGATGATATTCAATTTTTAATCATACTTTCATTAAAACTTTAACTTCAAAAATGAGTAAGAGATCAAATATTTGGTCAAGAAAAGCAGTCAGTCCTAAAAGGACCTGGTTGGCCTTAGATTGGTTCAATATTGTGCTCAACATGAACCAGCCTGTCCTTCCTAGTGAAAAGCCTGAGAAGATGTTTAATAGCATGAAAGACATTGGTCTGGGGGTAATCTTTCTAGAGTTTCTCCTCATTGTCGTGTGATAGCATTCTACAGAACAGCTAAGGATCCTGTTGTCTGTTGCTCAAAACCCACCAGGTTCTGGAGAGTCTCCTAGAGTTAATGAACCCCAAGGTCACAGAGGGACGACAGTCCCTTCAACCTCAACCTGAACAAAACATGACGCAGAAACAATTTCTTTGTCCAATGTTTCAATGACTCTTTCTGACACTTTGTCTTCAGCTTGTCATGGCAACATTCTTCCATTCAGCCTTTAACAACATTACAATTGTTGGACTGAGAATGGACTGGAAGTAAGAATAGATGTTCCCTTTGTTTCTTGAAGAAGCTCCAGTCTTTCAATATTTTCTCCACATTGTTGCATTTCCTCTGAATATTAAGTGGCAGGGTATTATTTTCTGACTCCAAAAACTTCCACAAGTTGACAAAGTAAATTCGGGACATCTCTGCAGACTGTTTCAAAGGTTGCTGCACATAATGAACAACACCGCACACCGTCTGCATGTGAAATAAACAGTGACTTTAATCACAGACTTCTTCAGCTCCCTGGAATATGAGCTGATGCAGGGAATCCATTCAAATAAGCTTACAGAGGATTGTTTTGTGTCACATCAGGGAGGCTGTTTCTAGACAAAATGTATGAAGTGATCACATTATCTTTGATCTTTTTATGTTTTTTACATTCTAATTTTACTTTTTGCAGCAATCAATTTATTTCCACCCATACAGCGCATATTTATTACAGCAAGTCTTCAATCATTTATATTATTTAACATCCCTGACGCCTCGTTTCTGTGACTGCCCAGATTGACGGCACTAAGTCACTGTGAGTTGAAAGAAAAGCGGTCAGGATGTTCAGGACAAACTCTGGGACCACCGAGACCGCGATCCGCTGGAACGCCAGCGACACCATCCACAGTAAAGACAGTTTAACTTCAAGAATCTGGAATTGCTCCATAAACACAAACCAACACTGCTAAAGTTGACCTGCTAATATTCAACCTATGTACATAAACCTAATCAGTTCTGAAAAGAAGAGAGATCAAATATGCAGCCAGAATTAAAACAGAAACTGGAAAAAATGTGTCACAAAGATCCAACTTAACTCCATTGCATCAAATGTGACATTCGTGATCGTTGATAAGCGCTGATCACAAGGCCCGTGTTTAAGCTACCTTTTTCTCAGAGGGCATGCTGCTGAAGGACACCGTCTTCTTCCTACCTCCGCCCACCTTCTGCACCGACGGGTCCTGGGGAGACACAAGGACACCAAGCAACACTCAGAATCAGATTTTCTTTTCTTAAACAGATCCAGAGCAACAAATCAAAAGAAAGGTTGAGAAGGGGAAAGAAAGGGGATCTTGTAGCAGCAGATTTCTCTCTGACTTTCAGAAAATATCAAAGTTTATATGAAAATGAATATGAATATGATCGGTTTTAATTTAAAACAGAAAATTGACTAGTACTCCTGCTGCTGCTGCTGACGCACTATATTTATTAATATAGATAAACCATGCATATTGTTAACCTGGGACTGAAATACTTTAATCTACAGGGACAAAGTGGAGGAAAATGTCATGTCCTGTCCTTGGTTTATTGGACTCCAGAACCAGAACCAGGCTTAACTCCAGGTAGAAAATCCAAAATAAACACACTATTTCTAAAGACATGAATGTGTTTGTACCGGAGAAACAACAGAGCCGGTGAAGATCTCAGTCATGATGACAGAAGAGAAGTTCTGCTGTCTGCAGAATACCTGAGAATCTCCAACTGTTGTCCACCAAGTAACGTCTGAGAGCAGGTTACATAAAGCAGCCTATTTATGCCACAGTTACCACAGCAGCCAGCTGTATATTAACACATCAGTCGGTGTTAGAGCAACACACAGATTAGATGTAGGCGGCGGTAACCCCCATCGTCACAGCAGATGTACAGGTGCTAGAAGCACAGGCTGATTTTTAATAGCTCCTTACATTAAAATACCCATGTGTGACGTTATTATGTAATATATCACACATTTGTTTCTTGTTCTTATAAAAACTCATTTCTGAAACATCCTGGTAGTATTCGCATATTCTGGATATTCTGAAGCTCTGTGAAGGTCAGAAAAATAAATAAAAAGAAAAAAGATCCAAAGTATCAGTAAAAGAACATAATAAATATGTCTCATTCCATGTGGTGGAAACATTCTGTAACATGACAGTTTGCATTGATTTAACTGTGGTGTTACAATTTAAAGTAAAACCTAAACATTTAATTTTTACTTTTTTAAATAAGGTGAGTAACCGGCGTTCTAATAGAAAAGTGTTGTATAAGCAGGACGTTTAAATTGCTCCTCTTTAACCCTCCAGTGCTCTCAGAAATGGGGTCATTTGGACCCAACAAGCTTTCTATTTTCAGTGTGGTCCAGCAGGATTGCACTGAGTTTTTTGTGTGTGGATGTGTGGTTTCAGGAACTGATGGTCTGACGGGACAATCCCCTCCATGCCAGAAAAAAATGTCATATTTTGCTGAAGCGAAACCATTTCTGAGATACAAATTAATATGATATATTTAATCTACAATTAACTGAAACTAGAGTTCAAGGCTGGTGTGAATGTGTGCTTAGGATGAAGCCAGAGAGACTGCTGTCAGCAGTAAGGAGGGAATCACTTGTGTTGTGGTGTATCGTATTATGGCAAAAAAAAAAATAATATTGGGATGTTAGGTTTTCCTCATATCCCTCAGTCCTAGCTAAAACCTGCTTGGAACAGAAAAATGTCAGCTTCCTCTGCTAGACCTTCCAAACCTCAACTCCCATCAGCAGGATGCAGAGGACGGACACAGAACTCTCGTCTGACAAACGTGTGAGATTACCAATCTCACACAGAAAGTGTGATAAACCCGAGGTTATTCTGTCTTGGAATTGAAAGTGGCCTGGTGTTTTGTTTCACAGCAGGTAAAGTTCAGGAGAAATCAGGCGCAGTGTGAACCTGTCAGCTCGCTGTGACAGTGAGCAATCCCCAGCGCTGACAGTAACCCCCGCTGAGGGAGCTGCTTCCTGTCTCTGGCTGCACAGATACAGAAAGACAGTCGAGAGAAAATGTTGACGAGAAGTAAAGACTGTGAGGTCTGCACAGGGTTCGCCTGCAAACGGGTCATCTCTGGTGCAGAATGAGCTGCTGGCAGGACGGGACCAGCTGCATTTCCACTGACCAAACAAAGAGGTAAATTCACACTTCAAAAATACATATGATGGTCTCCATGCAGTGGCAGGTGGGTGGGATGTAACTCTGACTTGTTCTGCTTGTTTGTGCTGAGCAAAGCTTCAATGTCACATAAGAATGAGTAGAATATTTTCCGAATGTTGGTTAAAGAATATGGAGCAAAATGTCAGGATGTATTGTAGGGGTTTCAGGTGAACGGTTGGGGTCTTTCTGCACGTTCTCCGTGCACTTGCTAAGGATCTCTCCAGGTACTCTAACTTCCTCCCACAGTCCAAAATCATGTGAAATGGTATATTGGTTAGTCTAAATTTCCCTTAGGTACACATGTGCGTTTGTGTCTCTGTGTTGCCGTGATGACCTGTCCAGCGTGTCTCCCACATCAAGTCCAATGACAAGCGGACTTGGACTATGGATGCAGTTTGAGTTTGTCTTTATTTCTTTTATTTTTCTTTTTGCAAGCGCTAAGGGATTTTGTTGGCTAACAGTTGTCAAGGTGGCTCTGTAAGCTGTACAGCAAAAACATGTGCCAGAACAATAAACATTTAATCAGCAGTCAAAATGACTTTTTATGTGAAAGGAGCGCGCGGCGTCTGTGGCGGCCTGCTGGTTTGCAGAAGGCTGATGTGAGAACCTCCTGCAGCTCACAGCTGATCTATTGAGCAGGGAAAATGAATTAAAGAACATTGGCTGTGCCAGGCGCTTCAATTTGACAACTTTACCTCCTACACAACAGCAACCCACATAAACACTCTGGTAATTAAATCGCAAAGCAGGGCGGAAACTGTCAAACATCCTGTGAACCGGCAGGAGCGCGTTCTGGACCGGCTTACATCGAGTTACAGTTAAAGTTTATTTTCATGCTGTAGGTGCTGCAGAAATGTGTTTAAAGCAATAGAAAACTGATGATAAAATAAGATCAAAGCATGTCAATGTGCTAGAGTGGCCTAGTCAAAGACCAGACCTAAATCCAGGGACACGGGATACAACAGGAGAGGCTGACATGCAACTCAGGAGTATTTAATTTTGGAAAATGTGAACTTCTGCCTCCTCTTGAGCAAAGACAGTTTCAATTCAGTCATCTCTATTTCACTTAGGAAAGTCAAACCAGAAAGTTCTGCCACCTCATGACATCAGTTACCAGCCTCCAACTCCAGTCCTCATAAGCTATTGCCCAATAGGAACTGGCACAATCACACAACTGGCTGGACAATAAATTATCCCATAGGTTATTGTGATAAAGTACATTCTTGTCATTTTGAGACCATTTTTGAGTAAAATAATGGTAATGGCATAATAATATCATTTTATCATAACGGCGATACATTTTGATTTTCAAATAAATGGAATTGATAACATTGTTCACTGAAACTGTCTGTAATGTCAGGACTGGTAGTTCTGCTGTTTCCTCCTCTGTGTTCAAAGAAAGTAACAATAAACACCAAGAAATTTGAAGATATAATTAGATCCAGTTTAGCAACACAAATCACACTTCTTCATGTGACTGGTGTCCTCAGGTTAACTAAAAATGACATCATAAATAGTTCTTATTGTCACGTTTATTATTGTCACTCAATATTGTGCAAACACTTTAAGTTCATTTCACTCCTATTTCCTTGAACTTCTCAATTAAGTATTACTTCCTATTGGTCAAACACTTTATATATATATATATATATATATATATATATATATATATATATATATATATTATATATATATATATATATATATATATTATATATATATATATATATAATATATATAATATATATATATATATATTAATATATATATATATATATATATAAAAATGATAAAACATCATATATATATATATATATATATATATATATACATATATATATATATATATATATATATATATATATATATATATATATATATATATATATATATATATACACGCACTTTTAGAAATTATGATTTTTTCCAACAATTTTTTCCACCAGAAGGAAACTTTCAACAACGACGCTCTGATTTTAAAGACTCTGCTAACGTTGTCCAGAGGAGCAGGACCATGTGCAGGACGAAGTGTTCACAGAGCCCAGAGGACGGAAAAAATGGACAGTGATTATGTTCAAGAAAAGAAGCAGGGAACGCAGAAAGGAACAGAAATGGTTGACGACAATCGTTGCCCCTCAGCTTTCACGGCACAAACAGCAGATTGATTTCCGATTCAATTACCCAGACGGCGGGGCAGAAGGCGGGCCAGCAGGGTCAGAGTTTGCTTGGTTTTCTTGATTGACGCAACTGTCCCACTAAATGTCTTTTATATTAAGTTGCTCAGTGATAAAGCCGGACAGATGAGCTTAGAGAAAGCAGGTCAGCGGGTATTTAGGTAGAGTCCGGCTCGGACATTTGGGAACACTGACGTTGTTGTGGCTGTCGCTGCTAATCCGTTGTTGGGCTATTATATTTAAGTATGTTTCTACGGACGCCCTGACGTCTTGCCGCTGGACGCAGGACGCCACCCAGGAAACTGCAGCAAATGTCAAGCCTTTGATGTGAACTTTGGTTTGGAGTTAAAAAAAAAAAAACAGGCTTCATTCAGCTATAATCCACAGCCTCCATTAGGCTTTTTCCCTTTCCCCCCACCCCTCTTCTCTCTGCTTGTGAATATTGCCAGAGGAAGAAAAACCTTGGCACAGATGGAGAGACAGAAAAGAAAATGAGACCAACAGCTGCAGGGAAGAGGAGAGACACAAGAGGGGCCAGACAGAACGAGACAGGAGAATGGATTCAATATGAAGGGTGGCTTCAAGTGGACAAACCAGCAAACCAAAGAGAGCAGTAGTTGGTCCTCAAAGCGTCTGACGAAATGAATGAGCGAATGAGAGACGAAGGAGTGGCGACCCAGGAAGCAAAGGATTTAAAACAATAGGTTATTGTCACGGGAAGACATGAACAACCGGAGAGGCTCTTCACCCGGCAAACTCTTCGAACGGATGATGGCTGGATGCAGGAAACCCAGGAGATAAACGGACTCCAGTTCAAAGGTTAAGTTCACTGCAGCAGCACATAAACTGTCAACTGATAAGGATGAAGCAGAACGTACAGGTATCTACAGCAGTAAAGGAAATAGCTTGTGCTCTGACATTCTCTTTCTGCAGTCACATTCACAATCTGGAGAACGGGCAGACAGGCTTGAGATAACAGAAACACAGCATTAGCTCAAATAGCCACTTGCAACACTGAGGGAAACAGACTGACCCACTTTGGGCAGATGAGCATCACTGAAACACCTCAGCCTGCCTGAGTATTGCAGATGAGTCTTTTCAGTTGGAATATTCACAGATTAAATTCTCAGCTGACAAATCAGCAGAGCATCATATCAACATGAACCAAACTATCTCAGGATATTTCAACACCTTGTTGAATCTGTGCTATGAAGAAATACGGTGCTCCTAGGGACCACGCGCTTCTTCAGCGCTAGTATTGTATGAATAATAAAGTGACTGGTCACTGTTTATATTATTGCTACAGTGCTAACATTAGTGCATCTCAAATGTAACAGCCACAACCCAATAAAACACGTGTCAGATTCCAGAACTATCATAGTTAGCATAGTTGTGTGCATATTAAATATTATTTTCAACAGTCAAATCAAAGTTAGTTTTTATTTGTACAGTGCCAAATTACATCAGTGAGAAAGGATGTTATTTAATCTTAAGTAATCTTTACTAACAGGTTATTATTGGGTATTATTATCTATACCTTCTGGCACAACCAGCCCAGTGAGGATATTCATGACCTAAGTGAAAATGTTAAAGCATCACTTACTATGCTGATGCTCCATCTGCGCTTATACAGGCTCACTCACATCAGCATGTCAAATGCTTGAAGAATCACCAACAGCATGGCAGAGTGAGCAGATGCCAAATTACCTCAGCTAATTATTATAAGACCACATGGTGGTGCCAATAGACAGTGTATGAAGCAATCGCCTATCATCTCCAGATCACTAATCATTAAAATATAACAATAAAAACAGAGAGTGCATATTTCCTGCTATGTACCAAGGCCTGGCACTGGAACATGTGATTTATTTTATTTGTTTTACAATTTTTTTCCTGATTTTTAACACAACAATGAACACCACGTATAGAAAATCAAGTCCTACTTGAAACAATAATTTGGACAATAAACACAAACCAACTGTGTGTGTTTTGTTTTATTTTTGGTTCTTGTGAATTTAACATAATTAATCCCAATTCAAACTACACAAAATTTTGGAGATCAAAAGTGACACTACTTCATTAACAGAAGAGGATTGTTGTAAGTTACAACAATCTTGTAACGTTATGTTTCACAGAATAGACCTCATTCAGCTTTAGGTGCATCTAAAACATGTTTTGAAATGTTAACATACCATATATTTATTACATGTTAAGAAACAATGTGACAGCAGGTCATCTCCAGTTAAACAGAAATCAACAACTAATGGGTTTCTTCAAATGCCAAACACTTCCAGGCTTGTGTGATAGTGGAAAAAAATAAGGGATTACATTTTTTTTCCCTAAAACATTTAACTACAACAGCAAACATCATGTTTTTTTAACATGATGTTAAAAAACTACAAAGAAAATTGACATTCTTTGTAGTCATATAATTAGTGTTAAAAATTAATAGCTATCATGAAATGAGTAAATCATTTGGCATTTCATCAAAGCTTAACCCAATATTCCTCTGGCTGCTGGATTTGTCTCTCCTCCATATTTTGTTTTCTGTTAGCAACGGTTTCTGTGTGTGATCATCATGTGGAAAATTGCCTTTATAACCACCAGCCAACGGCTCTGAACACTGTAGTTTATTCACGGAGCTAATTGATGGAAACCAGTCTGATGCCTCGTCTGAAGAGAAAAGTTTTCACAGTTCATTCCAGGATGAAAGTACGGTTCAGTCATCTGCGCGTTTCTGCAGGCTGAGCTGGCTGACCGCGACGGTGTGCAGGTTGCTGAAAGAGAGCGCCAGATGTGAGCAGGGGAAGGCAGCCGAGGCTCTTTACACTGAACAGAAGAGGTTCAGGAAGACACTTCAGCTGCTTCAGCTGTCAGAGGGAAGAAGAGCGACGCTGTGCAGATTGTCCCAGATGGCCAAAACTCTGAGTGAACCTCAAGTTATTCCTTCCAAAACCTTGACACTGTCATCGGCTTTAGTTTTATCTGAGCCACGTTTGTTTGGGTGGCTTTTTTAATGTCTGTCTGTCCAACATAAGGCCAAAGAGCAGCTACAAATGTTTACGAAGATGAACAGCCACACATTCTAACCTGCTGCGCTGTGTGAAACATGAAATCAAAGCAGTGGCTTTACAGAATGCATGGATTTTTTTTTTCTTTTTTGCCAACATTCAATTTTTAGCTACATATGATTAATCATGTTGCGTCTATTTTTGTAGCAAGAAATTTTCCATCACAGAAGTTAAACAGGGACAAGTACTTTCTAAAATAAATACAAATATTTATGGAACCATTTAAAGGGAATCAGTTCACTTCACCCTACTCTATAAGATCCGGATCATCTTTTTCCACTGAAGAGAGCCACAGACCTGCAAAAAATACAAAATAAAAATAATCCATCTTATCTGAATGTCTTGTCCTGTACCAATATTTTATGTCAGAGTGTTTATTGTTGCTGACTGATGATATGTTGGTTAATACTGTGCATCGCTGCAGCATAAAGGAAGTTTTGCTTCTCTGAACATTTTTCCACCACAGTGTGTCTGCAGAAGGATTTTACTGTCAAAAGTCGTTTCATTCTGCAACTTTAAACACACTTAAAAACACAAAACCTAAGCTAGTATTTGTAGTCTAGTTTCTAGTGGAAATATTGCGAATCATATGAAATGAGAAAACTAACTTACAAGCAATTTTTCAGCAACATATGTGAGCCTGATTTAAGTGAATAACTCTGTAATATTAATGAAAAAGTCCTAGTTCCACTGGCAGATTATCTCACTTATATATAGGACATTTTCCCCATAAGTGAAATAATAAATAAGTTGTTCTACTATGAAGTGATACATGTATCATAGTTTGTAGTGACAATATTCCAGTTACCAAACATCAACTATGTAAACTTTGCAAAGTGCAGATCACTGAAAATCAAAATTAAAGTAAAGGAAATTACCCAAAAGCATCATCAGTTTGAAATAAATCAGGATTTGGCCCAGTTACAGCTAAAACTGTGGAAAACATTTTCGATCAAAGTAGGACAGTAAAAGCTGCAGAGCGGTGAATAACGCTCCATCCTGCAACCCCACTAAGAAAGCTGGAAGCTGTTTCCTGTCCAAGTGACCTTCAGCTGCAACATACTTGTGACAACTGGGACATTCATGTGAAAATCCATTAACGGTCCTCCTGTGCTGCACACGCTCTGCCATTCATTCATCTCTACCTGCAGCCCAGCTGACTGCTGCCGTCCACCGAACGCTGCCCAAACCTGCAGCAGGAACTCACAGCGTGCCGACACCTGGTGGTTCCATAAATCCAGCCCAATCTGATCCCATGATCTGGCTAATGATCCCTCAGCACACTGGCGGTAGATTACCTCAATAGATTACCGCGCTGCCGCCCACATCCACAGCACCACGGCCACTAATCCACAGCACAGGGCAGGTACAACATGTGTCACGCAACAATCAAGAAGGAAAACAAATATGGCAGCAGCAGCTTTAATTACACATTGTTGAGTTTTGTGTCATATTTCTTTGACTGTTTGTTTTTCATTATCTTTTGGTGGTTCTTCTATTGACACATGCGCCCTGTGTGTTTGTAGTTGTTGTTTCAGGGCGCTGCATGGTGGCTCTGTTGGTATCACTGCTGCCCTGCACCAAGGTGGTTCTGGGTTCATGCATGGCGTGTTCTCCACCATGCATGTGTGGATTCTCTCCCTCACAGCCAGTATTCCTTTTAGCATTCAATGTCATGCATGAAGATGATTTTGCTACTGAAGGTACGGCTTTTCATTTTGAACAATGAAAGAAAGTGATCAGTCAGAAAGTTTATATACTTTGATGCGGTCATTTTCACACCTTCATGGCCTCTGAAGGGCCCAACCAGCTCTCTCTCTCTCTCTCCACATGATTTCGGCCCAAAAACTGACTCTACCTCCTTCTTGCTGATGTCACAGCCGTGTTGGGACATGGTGTCCATCCAACACCATTCCACTACTGCGTCCATCTGGACCATCCAGATTTCAGCATTCAATGTCATGCATGATGTCATGCACGATGTCATGCGTCATGTACGGCTGCTGGGACCACTGCCACCATTTCTGCTTGTGAGCTCCGGTTAGGGGGGCCGAATAGTAGGTTCATGGACAACAAGCCTCTGGAGGATCCTACTGTTTGCTGCTTTGTAAGGACATTTTAACAGCTGCTCTCTTAATCCCATGAATTTGTCTATCAGAAACCTTCCTCATTATGCCTTTATCTATACAAACCACCTTTGTTCTGAATCAGCCACAAAACTCTTCACAGTACGATGAATACGCTTTAGTTTTCATTAAATATCTCACGTTTTCATATCTTGTCATACGGCACTACACTATCTGGTGATTTTCATCAGCAGAGATCCTTTCTCTCTCTCATGTTGCTTGAAACCTGTGGACTGCTTAATAATGTGGAACATCCTTCTGAAGTAGATTTTCTTTAATGTCAAGTACTTTGTGTCTATGAGTTTTATTTCAGAACTGAATAACTAAAAAACATACCTTTTTAATCATATTTTTTACATATTTAGATGACCCTGCATATTATGTAACATCAGAAAAACCATTTACTCAGCTCAACTCAGTCAGCGTTGCTGTAAACGTGAAAACCTGTTGCCTAGCAGGTGCTAAAACGTGATATGTCTTGTTTTAAAATAGCGCAGTAGAGTAAGAGCAGAATGAACGCAGGTGAGAGAGTTGGGACATGAACGAAAGCCTTCAAACAGGCAGAGCCTCTCGGCAGCCTTTTAACCCTCAGCTCCTGATTCTTATGCGCTCAGCTTTAACTTTCCCAGCATCAGCGCTGCACAAATACGCCTACTGTCAGATAAAAGCCAGCATGCTGAAGACGAAAACAACGTCGGAGTAAGGAAGACAGAAAAGGAGATAAGGGAAATAAATCAGATTAACACCGAGGGAGTAGTGTGAAAGCAGGATGATTAATTGACACCCGTGTCTGTGTGGGAGTATCCACAGATATGACATGCATTCCCAAGAGAGCATACATAAGTGAGTCGTTCGACAAAAGGTGTGTTTTTTTTCCGTTTATATTTAGATTTGTACTGTTCAATGTTTGACTTTCACTACTTCTGTGTTGCTCGATGCTTTTTGAGGAGCAGGAATTCTTTGCTGGACTCTGAAGGAAGTCTCCTATCAGTCTGTAAAGGTTCAGTTCCCAGGTTTTCTACGGACCTCATGGCTAAACCTCACACAATAAATCTTATGATATGGTCAAATGAGATCCATCATTTCCATGTTGCCAAAATCATTCCCCCTTTAATATCCGTTATGTTATCCACATGTTCCCCTTTAATATCACCATAAAGCTGACATTTTGAAAAATGCTGCAAAGTTTTGACTGTCAGTGTGAAGTGTTTGCCTGTTTTTCCTGTCAAAGCTGAATTGTTGATATTTTTGGAGCAGCAATTTTGGTTGCAGAGACTTCAGAATGTGTTTTAGTTATTATTGTTAGTTATTTAAGATCTACTGTTAAATGTTGCTCAGAAATCAACGTTTTTGATATTTGAGAGAGCATACTCGCATTAATTATTATTGGTGTCAAAATGACAATATTATCATTTATTGCAATCATTTCTGGGACGGTTTATCACCCAGTAAGTTTATGTCGACAGGCCTGGTCAGGGTGTGTGTAACTGATCCTGTGTGAAGCTGGTCATTAGGTTTCAGCCTCTATGTGTGTGTGTGTGTGTGTGTGTGTGTGTGTGTGTGTGTGTGTGTGTGTGTGTGTGTGTGTGTGTGTGTGTGTGTGTGTGTGTGTGTGTGTGTGTGTGTGTGTGTGTGTGTGTGTGTGTGTGTGTGTGTGTGTGTGTGTGTGTGGCGGTGTGTGTGTGTGTGTGTGTCACTGTGTAACACCGTCTGTCTCCAGGTTTCAGACTTCAGGTTATGCAAGAGCAAAAAACGAACTTTCAGGGCAGCGCTGCATTATGCATTTATGATCTCAAGTAATGGAAAGCAATAACCTCTTACCGCAACGACAGCTTTTTATTTCACCCTCCACTTGTCTGTCATTAATGAGGGGATTTCTGGGGAGGGAGAACTCTGACAGTTCCAGGTTTTACTCTCTGGTCTGAAGTGAACAAAAAGTGAATAAAAAGAGAAGAAAATAAGAATCTTCTCAAAATGTGATAACTCAGATTGGTTTTATTGTCAGGTCTCTTCAGAGGTTCGGCCTGGCGACTGTTGACTTCACTCTGATGTAGCAATGATTAGATTTAGGAATAACTACAGGTTGGGATGAAAAATCTACAACTCAACGTTTCATCCAGATGCTATTTAATCCCGTATAGCAGGAGTTGGCAGTCCTGGCCCTTGAGGGCCGGTGTCCTGCAACTCTTAGATGTCTCCCTGGTCTAACACACTTGAATCCAACAGCTGAATCACCTCCCAAGTGCAGTCAAGTTCTCCAGTCCTGCTAATGACCTCATTATTTGACTCAGGTGTGTTGAAGTAAAAGCATCTTGCAGTTGCAGGAGACCGGCCCTCCAGGCCTGGAGTTGCCCACTCCTGCTTTACAGTGATAGTTCTGGAACGCTTGGGCAAGTCGTCATTTTCCTTCAGGTTTTCCATCCAGCTCATCCGTCTAAGTTCAGTGGTATATACACAGACACACACACACACTCACATTCCTAAGGGTAATTTAGAATAACTAATTAGCCTAACAGTCATGTTTGTGGACAGTGGGAGGAAGCTGGAGTTCCCATCGGAGCCCCCGCACGCACTGGGAGAAAACACAAGCTCCATGCAAAGACCCCTGGCTCATGTGATTAATCAATTTTTTGTTCATGTGTATTGGCATAATTTGTTAGTTGGATTTTTGTTTATTTCGCGAAACTCCAAAGGGAACACTTTTTTTGGCATCACGAGTCACATGATCAACAATCGGATGTTGCCACTGGCACAAACCCCGAAGAAGACGACAGCAGGAAGAGCCTGGTGGAAGATGGTACTCCATGTTTGTTTCCTGATCTCATGAACAAACATGTGACTCTCATCGCGTTTCTTACATCGACTGCTTTGGCAAATTTGAGTTTTTTCCAACTCTGGACAAAGTCTTGCGAACGTTTGCAACGGAGATGCAGCTCCAGTGAAATTCTTCCCATTCCCATTCTGATGTGAATGTTCTCTGCAGCTCTTGTACCCACTGGCTCCTGCGAGGCAGAGCACATAAATTAAACTATTGTGGCATCAGAGGACAGACCAAACCCACCCAGGCAAACAGACAAGAGGACAGCGTCTCCTTCGTGTCTAGACCACTTCACGGTTTCACCTCGAAACCCGCCTGGCTCGCACTCTGCCGTTTCTTCCCATCCGTCTGCCTAATTTGATTAGACTCATCTCCGTTCCTTCACTTCCCCTTAACTCCCCATGAATCCCACCAGTAAGGGCCCCGCTGCACGGCTGATTGCCCCTCCTTGTTTTATCTCCCTCCTCCGTCGTTGCCCTTTTCCATCACTGCCATCTTTCCCCACTGCTTGCCTTTCATCTCTGTCCTCTCCCTCCATCCTTCTGTCCAGGCTTTAATGCTATCAGGGGAGCCCTGTAAATGTCTGTAGGCTGCAGCCACAGGGGCCCTTATCCAAAGCAATGACACACTTTCAAGTCAAGAGGACATTTGTTATGCAACAGCTTAAAGCTTCCCAGCTTCTCTGGTGGGCCTGGCAAGTGGCTGATATCTACAGACGAGCGTTCACACACGCACGGTTAAACACGAATACAAAACTGCGAGAAACAGGGGATGGGAGGGGTGGAAGGAGAGCGGGGGGGATTAGGGTGAGATCAGGAAGTGGCAGTAGGAAAAGGAAACGGGAAGGAGGAAGAAAATGGAACAAGATTGGAGAAAATCCAGGATGGCTAAAGGAGAGAATGAACACAGGAGATGTCAGAGGAGAGAGAAGAAATGAAAAGTAGGAGTGAAGATGAGAGAGAAAAGAAAACGTGGCACGAGAAGAGAAGAGCGTTGGAAGGCCCCCGTCAGAAAATGGCTTGATGAATCTTTCAGGCGGCGGGACAAGGAGGAGAACAGCAGCAGTGGAAGGCTCAATTTGAATAATTGAAAATAAAAGCTACTTACTGGAGACTTGTCTTCTCCAGAGGTTTATTCTTAAACACCACGTGTCATGTACGGTGGCTGTCAGGGGAACCAGTTTTACTTTGTAGTTTTAAGTGAAACAGTTTTGAGCTGAAATGCGTTGTGGTGATTTACAGGGACTGACTTTCAAAGAAACGCTTCAGGAACCAGTCCACACAAGTTCTGCACTCGTCAGACTGAAACGTCTGCTCAGAGCACAGCATCAGATAAAACTCAAAAAGAGATACAGAAAGATCCATTTACTGCCCCCTGGTGGTTGGCAGTGTAAATGATAAACCTCAGCGTCTCAGAGTCAGAAATCTGTCCAAGTGATTAAGGTTCTAGGAATTCATAAAAAGATAAAGCGCTGACCTGGTTTGATGGAATGATCCCAGCAGCAGGGATCATTCCTGCAGGAAGAGCATATCACTGCTGCGGATACAAGCTGAAGTGTAATACTTGTTAATGATATTACATATTAATATATGCCAAAGTGGTGGCAACATGGATTTAAAGTTTTGTTGTTTTTTTGCTTCTTTTTTATGACATTTTGTGGTACTGTTGTGATAACAATAAACGTCACCATAAAAACTATTTATCACTTCTGTTTTAGCTGTCAGGCTAACAGCAATAATAAATAAATATATAAATATGTGTGAACTTTGAGCTTACATCTTTGTGCTTAAAATACTTATTGATAACTGACTGATTTTTAGCCACTTATTAGTAAAACCAATTATTTCAGGTATTTGATACATTCTATTTGCCCTGCGACAGACTGGCGACCTGTCCAGGGTGAACCCCGCCTCTCGCCCGGAACGCAGCTGGAGATAGGCACCAGCAACTTCCGACCCCGTTAGGAAAGAAGGGTGCTCAGAAAATGGATGGATACATTCTATTCTTTTGAAAATTTTGGAAAAACATAAAATAGAATATATCCAGTTTGGCTGTAAAGTACACATGTATGGCACAGTGGCTACAGTTATTTCTACTAAGTTAGAAATAAATGATGATAAATATTGTTTACCTTGATTATGTATTTCTTTGTAATGCAAATCATATAAAATCTCACACAAGAGGTTGAAAGAAATAGAAATAGCCTTGTATCATTTCTGTGTAGAAGGCAAAAATTAATGGCCATGGAAGAGAAATGTTAATTTTTCCCACTGACTAATATTTCATTAATTTTGTTTTAACGGTCCAGCTGTTTATATGCATATCATAAAACTGATTATGATATATGCATATCATAAAACTGAAAGTGTTCAATGATAAAAAGCCATTCCATAATTCTCTACTATATGTTTGAGAATCCAGACTCTGTTCATAATATCACTGAGACACTGATGGTTCTGAATGTTTGCAGACTTCAGTTTCCAATTGTGTAAATTTTCTCCTAGAATTGTTTGACAAAGCGAAACACCGTCCCTTGGAGCTGACGCCGTTTAGATGAGGCTTTATGACTCCATTTAAGGGAAAACCCATCATGTCTGGTGAAGGACATTTCCAAGCATCAAAAGTTGAAAATTTACTGGGAAAAAAAACTGAAATTTTCTAGAAAAAACATGAAAATTTGTGAGGTTCATAAGTCTAAAATTTTAGACTACTTAGACTCACAAGTTTCTATTTTTCTTAGAACATTTTGAGATTAGTAATAAAGTTTCTGAAGTTTTGGACGTCAGTTTTCTCCTTTTTTCTATCTAAAATGGCCCTGATACGCTGCCGTACATGAGACACTAACACTTTCTGAGTTCGGGAACACTTTATTCAGTTGAAGAGTTTTACATCAATGATGAGACTTTTTCCACCGCTTCCTTATCTTCATCCTGGATTGAAACAGTAGACCGAATCAGACTACAGCTGGATTAAACAGGTCTGTATTGAAGTGTTTTGTATTGGATGAGTTAAATTTAGTTGGATTGTGGGGGATTAGATCTGGATTCCAGAGGGATAATGGCATTACATTAGATTTTATTCAAACTCAGTTTAGTGTTACTGTTTTGTAAGGAATGTGATCAATTTACAAGAAAATGAACAGAGCAGAAATTACTGCCGCAGACAAAGCAGAGTGAACAGAAAGTTGTTTTGCCCAAGAGAAGACCCTCACCTTAAAGAGCAACATGTAAGGTCAAGGCTCACAGGGAGGTCTGATTAACCTTTCCATCATTTCTCAGTCACATGTCACACCCAGTAGGGAAATAGAAAATAGTTATTGAAGAAGAGGTATTATGTAAAATTGACTTTTTTCAGCTTTACATCATGTTAAAATGTTAATCCCTCATTAAACAAACCTGGAATGTTGATTTGATTCATTCATGCATGTTTGAGAAATCACTTTAATCTCCATGGCGACCATAGGTGCTCCCGCCTCACAAGTCTCGCCGCCCCCTCAGCTCCTTCAGACTGACCAGCAGCCATTAGCAAACCCCTGGTGGAACATCTGCTGAGCTCATTACAGGAGCTGCTTCTCAGCGCCACGCTGGTAGAAATGCTTCAGAAAGAGCAGGAGTTTCTTAAAGAGACAGAGGCCCAACAGAGGTGTCAAATTACAAAGTCAAATTTCTTCAGTCCTATTTGATTTTCATAACAATTAAATGTAACAATTAATGGATTGTTCTATAAATTGGCTCTATGTGTCTGAAAAATACATAATAGTGTAAACGAAGAAAAACTCCAAGATGGAACAAAACTTGTTCCATACATTTGCATGGACAAATATTTGTACAATTGTTCATACAGTCATACAAATTAAGATTTGTATGAACAGAAAATTTGCTGTTCATACAAATTTCTTAGGATGAATAAATGATGATTTTCTTCATCCTAATTGTCAAGATGAAGAAAATTCTGACAATTAGGAAAGAACTTCATGACCTGCTGCCCTCACAGAAAGTCATATGCAACTCCATAAAACATGCGTCTGTCTGTGTGTGTGTGTGTGTGTGTGTGTGTGTGTGTGTGTGTGTGTGTGTGTGTGTGGGGGGGGGTGGTGTGTGCGTGTGTGTGTGTGTGTGTTGAGAAAAGTCAGCAGAAATGTCTCCACAAGGCTGAGCAGCAGACACTCAAACAATACCCTGACAGACACGCTGAGCAGTGGCTGAGACAGCCGTTATGCAACCCTGTCCAAAACACACGCTGTCAGGGCAGCGCCTGGCCTGCAAACAGGCTGCATTAAAAGCCCGATGTTTCTGTTACGCTTCTGTTTAAAATATGATGTCAGCCGCTGCCTAGCAACGGCAGGTGAAGGGCACCAGATGGGATAATGAAAATAATTGGTCTCGATTCTCGATTTTTTTCTTTCTTTTTTTTGGCCTGAACAAACAGAAAGAGGAGAGCAGAATTCGTTTGTGTTTGAGACCACAAATGTGTGGTCTCTGCTGTTCGGCATCACACCCGTTTCCTGTGCGAACGCCAGAGCCTGAAAGGATTTCCGCAACAAAACACGTGTAATTGAGCCCCTCTAATTTGTGCTCCATAAGAAAAAAAATCTGAAAAAGACACACGACCTCGGACCACCCTGTCTCCTGTCATTCATTGGTGATTCTCATTTCAAATAAGCGGCTGGAAGGACCGTTGTTTGCAGTAAAGTCGGTGTAGCTGTTTATGGCATAAACACAGGCCGTATTTTTGTGTGTTGAGCGTTTTAGTTCAGCTGGTCTTTAAAGGTTATTCCATTACATTGAGAACCGGTTCAGACAAGTTGTCAATACATTTATTGACGAATAAAAAAACAACTTTTTACATTCACTGAACTTTCATGGATATTTTTATCAGTCCATCCTGTGGCTACTTATTAAATGCTATCAAATATTTGAATCCAAGCAGTCAGCTGAATGAGCAGCAGTAGGGATCCCATGAATTGTGCAAGAGAACCAAAAAATACCATGAGAATTTAACCTTTTAACCCTTCTGTTGTGTCAACATTAAGCCTGGAAACCAGCAGCCAAACCTATAATCTGATCTTTTCCTGATCAGTGATCATGCAGCACTGAGCCGGCAGGTGCTGCAATAGACCTGTTAGCAATAGCTAGCTGACAATAGCTTCTGACAACACTCTTTGGTCCAGAAGCTCTTACTGCCAGAAGACTCAAAGTTAGCTATTTCTGTGTGTGATGCTTCATCAACACTTTGTTGATGAAATATGATGTGGCAAAGCAGACCAATGTCCAGTCAAAGCAAAGTTCTCCTCACCTCTCAACAAAGGGACAACGAGCTTCCAGAGAATAAAAAAGAGCTGGCACTTTTTATAGGCTTTAATTGGTCGAACGGTTGTACAAGTTAAAGGCTATGAAAGCAATCGGTGTGTGAAACTCTCCTTCAATCATCGGACAAAATCCAAGCTAGTGAGAAGCAAGTGGAAGCTGTATCCTTAGCAAAGGCAGCTCCTGATCTGGCCTTTGATAAGGTAGCACTGAAAACTGATAAGCTGGCAGAGGGAAATGGGAAGTAGGCTGATTCCTCCAGGGAGGCAACTCATGCACTTAACCCAGAAATGCTTAGACTAGACATGGATTCAGCACCTCATGTCATGACGCCCCAAAAATATCCATTTTATTATTATTAACCCACAGAGAAAGAACACACATTTTCAATGCATTTCATTTGAATTCAATACAATCAACAATTCAAAAGCCAAAACAGAAAAAATACCAACAAAAGAAGTGAAAATCAATGACAATGACAGGAAGAATAACGGCACCGCAAGCTCAGGAGACAAAGTAACACTGCCAGGAATTGAGAAAGTATAATTGAGAAAATATTTTAGCAATATTTCTGATTCACACCAGTCCTATTTAATTTGCTTCAATTAAAACTCATGTCTGTTTATCAAGAAAGCCTGGTTTGTTTGGTGAGGTGTGAATGCAGAAAGCATCCCATTCATTATCACTAAAATAGACCTACTTCCTTTCTTACCATCATGCATGGATCACACATCTTCATGTCCACTGCTCATAAAATATCTAACGCCTACTTCGCTGCATGAATTTACATGTTGAAATTATGGCTGCATAATAAATGAATAACAACATACATCCTCATAAACCTGTGATCAATATCAATAGATCATACAACGGACGGATTATTCAATGCATTCAATACCTTCCATCAAAACCATCAGAAAACAAACATTGTAGAGTGAAACAATTTCAGATACCGTCAATATCTGAAATTGACAGTATTTCAGATATTTAAAATAAAAATGAATCAATACGTATTAATATAGACAATTATCCAATATGAGCTTATATGGTGATATTATGTGAAGTTTTTCAGCCCTCGTTAGAAGCAGTGATCCATTTCTTGTAAGACAGATTTGACGGGTAACAAAAGGCAGCGACATTCCAGGGTAGATACGGAGGGAGTGTTTGCAGAATGGCTTTCTAAAGAAGTGCGGCTCTCTTCCTCCAGACAGAGTGACATTCAGCCCCGTCCTGTGGGTTAACCAGTCTCCGTGTTGTTGTGTCTGAAACTGGCTATAGCTGGATCAGCGACCCACTGCGTTAAAACCCTTCAGAACCAAAAGCTGCATATTTTTGAGATTGCCATGGGGGTCAGCAGTCAACATTCGGCTCCTCAACGGCGTTTTTGAGCAGCACAACACAAAGTCGGCAGGGTGCTGAAAATAATGAGTGGATCACAGGCTTACATATGACAGCTGTAACGCTGTAGAGCTGTGAGCCGTGATGATTTATAGGTCTGGTGCTACAAACAACAACAGCACAAGTCCTGGTAATGAGAAAGGGGAAGAAGAGAAAGATCAAGGAAGGTAAAGTTGTAATGAGACGATCTGAGCCGGAGAGCAGTGCCTGCTTTGAGAGGAAACTCTTACTTCCACATTGATGAGCGACTTTCAGCCCATTTGGGGGAAACTTGACAGACATCTTCTGTTTATTGGCTGAATGAGTAGAAAACACAGCGCTCCGGGGTCAGAGTTCAACTGAATTCAGGTTCGACCGAGTCACAGCGAGACGTTTTTCCGAGCGTTGCGCTGTAATTGCTCGGCACGGCAGCAAGCGGTTGCCGTGAACCACAGACGATACAGACGAATAGAACTTAGACCTAATTATTGAATTTTCAAACAATAACCATATTGTTGCAGCGCTTCAGAAAACAGGCTTTCTTCATATGTTTTACAAGTAAAAGAAGGTTATTGTTAAATTAATTAAATATTCCAAACAGAGAATTAAAGAATTAAAGAATTGAATATTTAATTAGCTTCCTCTGACATATACAATAGTATATGTTCTAGAAATTAACCAAAACGTTTCTAGTTTGCTTCAAAGCAAAAGAAACACTAATACCACTAATATCGTCTTCACTGTAAATGATTATTTATTTTACATTTTAAACTATCCTTTATCTTTACTTTCGATACAAGATATCTGTTCCAAACAAAGTATGGATTAAAATACATAACTGAAAGTCATAATTTCTAAAAAATAAAATAAAATACAAAAAATAAAAAACTCACCTCATAATTTTACTGGCATGGCATGAGCAGGTCATCAAAACATTAATAGATAATCTTCAGAGATTTATGTTCATGAGGGCAAAAAGAAAATAAGAGAAAAAAAAACACAGAAGGCCAAACATGAACCCAGCGTTTCACGTCTCAGAGGCAGCTTCACTAAAACCATTCAGTCCTGAACACAAAAGAAACAAACAGAAAAACCAACAAAAGGGCTGTAAACACATATTGGACTTTATTGTTACGCCAAAGTAAAGCAACAGGGAGTAAATCAAAATGAAGCAAATGGGGGGAACAAAGTTCTAGAAAGGCCAACAGTAGAATAAACACTTCTCATGGATAAACACATCAAAACAAACATCTCAGTATCTCTTTCAAAGCCTTAATTTTGGGAAGAACAAGGTGTTTGTTTCCGAGAGAGGGAAGACAGGGGAGGGCAAAAAGGGGGAGAGGACAAGGGAGAAATCCTGCTGCAAAACGTGAGGATAAAGGAGGAAATGGCCTTGAGATGGCGAGGAGAAACGGAGAACGGGGAGCAGCTGTTCTTATAAACAGGGAACGAAGAAACAAGGAAAACAGTTTCTTCTTCTTACACCAGCAACATGTCGACACAGGAGAACAAAGGTGCAGTTTTTCTTCTGCTCCACTGCATGAAGGTTTGACAGGACAGAAAAAACTTGTGAGGCTACAGAGTTTCATTTTAACGTTCCGAAAGATCAGTTTACCGGAGCAGCTTAGAGCTGAGCTCGAATGGCTCAGATGATTTTTTTTCCCCTCATTATTTCCCTTTAAAAGCTGCTGAAGACCAACAGGTTCCACCAAAAACAATAATAATAAAATAAAAACCTTAACTGAAACGATTCAAGAGTTTGCATCTTGAACCGAGTCAGAGCAGATTTTATGGGTACATGAACTCTAAAGCTGAGGCATAATGTGCTCATATTTGGAGAGCTTAAGAGAACATATTAAACCACAGGAGAATTAGAGCCTGGACCAGCGTTCACCAGCGGAGGAAGAAAACTGACCTACGACACCATTTCAAACAAAACTCATCCATTGACTGCCACGTAGAGATGACCGAGCCAAGAACCAGAGCAGGATACTGGGAATCATTTTAGTAAACACATGGCTTTAATAAAGGTTGTGGGTTAGAAACAGTGTACAGTTGTAGTGAAAAGATTTCACGCGGTCGCCATGGGGATGAAGACTTACTTTGGGGGCCTTTATGAACCCATTTTGATTCCTCCGTTCTCAAGAGTGAAATCAAATTATCCACAAGCGGGACACAGAAATGAATCCATGCATGTTCAGAGAGTTCAGGTGTGGAAAATCCTGATTTGTTCATTCCAGAACCAGTTCTGATGGGTCATAAACTGTTGCACGCTAGACACGTTTCAGTCGATCAAGTTTCAACCTTTGAAGCAGCTCTAGGTGAACCCAGGGCTCAGGCCTCAGGCGCTAACAGAGCTAGCATAAAGGCGCTAAATAGAAAGCTGTATTGAACCTTGTCAGTTGGAAACTCGGCCATACCAACATATGCGCTCCAGCAAAGCTTGTCAAAGAACGCACATCTGGCAGCCGAATATTGATATTCAATTGATCTGGCAGTGAAAATGGTGACAGGTGGCTGTGACCATTTTATTTGAAAACTTGGGAAAACAATCTGCCCTGTTCGCTCTGTTCACTACTCCCAACCGTCACTTCCGACATTCGTCATGGCACTTCAAATGATTAAGTGACGTAGTGGCAAAGAGTTAAATACAATTAAGCTATGCTAAGCTAAACAGGCTCAACATGACGCCAGAATAATTAGCATGTTGCAGAGAAAAGTGACTTTACAAGATGTACAACAGTTCAATGGGCTTATCGGTTCATATATGAACTGTTTCCCCAAGCATTGAATGTGCAAGGGAGTTTTTTTCTCCACTCCACTTTAAGGAAATGGAGAAACTTTGAGAAAAGGAAATTTAGAACTGTGACACTTCCATCAGTTTTATCTGCAGTGAGTGAAGAGAAAGCTAGGGGCTAGAAAAGCTTTTACTCTCATGCACCGTGAGAATAGCTGGCGTCTCTGCATGTGAGCGATTGCCTTCTTTGGCGACTGTTCTCTGGCTGTCATCGTCAGCACATGGACTGGAAGTCTCCAGCTCAGCACCTCCTACACAACCAGCAGTGACTTCACCAGAACTTTTACTCCTCTTCCTGCTTCGTTTTGCAGCTGCAGAATCCCAAAACAATAGATTTCACATTCACAGCATAGCTTGTTTGCATCAGAACGACACGGCAAGTCAGATAAACTTTGCAGGCAGTCAGTGAGAGCAAATATCAGGGGTTTCACCAGCCCAGACGGGGCTGAACGCAGTGTCCGCCTGCCAGTTTTAAGTGGGAGGTGTCCTCAACTGGGCCGAGGCGCTCGCAGAGGAGGAACATGCTGTGACCGACCCGCTGGGAGAAACTGTCTGCAAACCATGTGTCATCACCAAGACATAGCCCAGGCAACGTCAAGAGCCTCTGTGTCATTAATTAACTTCCACAAATCTAGTGAGTGTGTGTGTGTGTGTGTGTGTGTGTGACCGTGACTATGAAGTGGATATGACACACCTGCAAAAACAGATTTATGTGATGTCATGAAGTCTGTGTGACCTATAACCTGCTTATTTAATTGAAAGGTTAAACTAATGACCAAAATAATTATTGGAGTAATAATAATAATTACTGAATTAGTACTTAGTAATTAATCTGCCAGTGGAACTAGTACTTCATCAGTAATAAGGAAATATTGTCATAAACCAGCTCAGCTCCTAGATCTAGAGGAAAAGTTATTCGTAAGTTTGTCTTCAAAAACTAGACCAAAAACACCCGGTAAGATTTAATGTTTGTAGTGAAGAAACTCGGGTCACACTGAGGTCACACTGAGGTCAGACTGAGGTCAGACTGAGGTTATATTGAGGTCAGATTCGGATCAGACCTAGGTCAGACTGAAGTCAGATTCGGGTCAGTCTGAGGTCAGTCTGAGGTCAGACCCAGGCTAAACCCTGAGTTGTTCCTCCTCATCATCATCTTCAGCTTCAGAAATCTGCAGGTTTTATATCAGCTGATCACTGGAGCTGCTCTTCACTTGGCAAAAGACATTGCATGTACAACAGAAGGCACAGAGCATGATACTGTCCCTACCATGCGTCACCATGGGTATGTTGTTCTTTTGGTGCTTTTTTTTTTTTTTTTTTTTGCAACAAACATCAAACATTCCTGTTGATATTCTTCTTTTAAAGAAAATGACTGTTCCACATGAGTCACTTTTTCTTCCATTTTTGTGAACACTTTCACAAACATATGATTTTAATTTTCTCTTATTTCTTCCATCTAATAGCTTTCGTTGAATTGGAAGGGTCATAGGTCACATTAAAGGCAAAGCATGTTCTACAGTGACTCATCTCGGCCTGATATTTTCCCAATCACTTCAACTCGATAGTCAGACTCTTCATATCCACTGGATGTGTGTGGGAATCAGTCTCGCTCAGCCATGTTCCCATGTTACTCTGCAAGGCAACATAAACACACAGGGACATCCGGTGGACTGGTGGGGTCTCCACATCTGTGTGTGTGTGTGTGTGTGTGTGTGTGTGTGTGTGTGTGTGTGTGTGTGTGTGTGTGTGTGTGTGTGTGTGTGTGTGTGTGTGTGTGTGTGTGTGTGTGTGTGTGTGTGTGCAGAGCCGTTGCTCTCTGTGGAGACGGCAGGACTAAGTGCTGGTGCAGTCGGTGTTTGGAGCGCAGCACGTAGCAGAACAGCTGCTTGTTTTTGATTCGTCTTAGCACAGCCCGGCCTCGCATGACTTTGCAGCCCTGCATTTGTCTTAACAGCCGTGTGTGCGTGCATGTGTGTGTACATGCTTCCATGAGGTGACCTCAGTGTGTTACATAAGGAGATAAGGTTACATAATGTTTGTAGTTTTTTTTTTCTGTTGTTCTTTTTTTAATGGAAAGTAAACAAAGAATAGAGTCTCACACTTAAAAAAGTGTTTGTGTTTTTTTTAGTGTTAATATTTTTGAAATTAGACAGAACAAACTTACAAGTACGTTTTCATGAAGATGTAGGAGTTTCAGCCAATGATTCTTGAATGTTGATGAAAAAGTCCTAATTCCGTGTTGGCAGATTATTTCACTTATAACATGGAATAAATGTCATAAGTGAAATAATCTGCTAATGGAACTAAGACTTTTTCCATCCACATTAGGTGTCAGTATTATGTGTTTCCCAGGTACATAGTGCCATTTTATTGCACAGTCAAGTAACTATGTCAACTTCAGTTGTTCTAATATTGCTACAAATATCAAAATGACTTAAAGAAAAGTTTACTTCCTAATTTAATATCCTACTGAGAAGTTACTTATAAGTTGGTTTTGAAATAATTTGTCTTATCTCAGATATTCTCACGAGAAACTAGCCCAAAATCGCTTGGTGAGATTTTGTGTTTTTGCAGTGCATGGTGTGAGTTAGCTCACTGCAGAATGCAGCTGGCTAACTCCCGGCATCCTCCAACAACCTCTGGCTGTTTTCTTTTTTCCTCCCAAAAGCTGCTGTATGCCAGCATGCACATAAACACACACACACACACACACACACACACACACACACACACACACACACACACACACGCATGCACACACACACAGTTTGTCCTGCAGTTAGCACATGCTAGCAGCATGGTGAGGTGGGCACAGCTGGGCACTTCAGCTGGCCTCCTCTCCTCTTCCTGAGAAGCTTTTCTTTCTGTTAGACTATTTTAATCCCAGCCATACTTTGTCGAACATCAACACACATTCATCACACTTCCTCTTTTCTTCACTCATTTCCATCTGAGCTCACACCCCTTTAACTGCTGCATGCTACACTGAATGTCCTCAGAGGGATGTGCAGCAACAGATGTCAAGACAGATTAAGTCTCTTTGCCCCCCTTTCCCAATTTCATTGTTGTTGCCAGATTTCGTCTCGCTGAGGTAAACTGACAAACATCCAGCGCGTCCTTCAGCTGCAGCACCTGCTTCCACTTACTTCATGCACATTTTTTTATCTGGATGAATCCACTGTCGGGCCTTTTAAAATGTTTAACTTAATCATTTCTTAGCTGATGTTCAATTTCCTTCAGTTTTTTATCATCTTTGAAAGTAATTTAATTACATGTGTACGGCTAAAACGAATCTCGTTTTACCCATAAGTCAAAGATAACAACAAAGCCGTCTTTTCTAGCTGAGGGAAACGTTGATGCACCTTGCCTCCCAGTAGCTGCTGTTTCCCCATTAGAGTGAAAGAACTCCAGTTGTTTTCAGGTGAACATGGGCCTGGATTAGGTCAACTGACCTTTGACCTGCACACGAGATGCCAGAATACCCACAAAAAACTCAAACAAGGCTTCTTTGCATTAAAAGTATCTGTGAACAAAATATACTCTTTTTTACTAAACTACTCAATGGCACAATGTACCATAGTGTATTCTCTCCAGTGGGACAACAAGTTAGAAAGCTGTATTTCTTTAACACTTTATTTCAGACCCAAAGTGATCGTTCCCAGTGGTCCAACCACAACCAGAATTACATAGATATAATTTAGATCAAAGAACTACTGGCTGGGTTTCCTTTAAAAGTGTGTGCAAAACCTTGTCTACATTCCGCAAATGTTGAAAAAACTCAACTTTGCAATTGCTCAGTTTCCCTTATATAAGAAATTCAATTAAAATTGTGAATAGGTTTGTTCATGGGTTAATATAAGTCATTAAAACCCATGCAGCACCATCATCTTCCAGCTACTTCCTGTCATCTTCCTCTTCATGGTTTGCGCCAGTGGCAACGTCCGACTGCCAATCATGTGACTCGTGATGTGAATAAAGTGTTCCCATTGCAGTTTTGTCAGACAAACCAACGTTGATATGTCCAAAAATAAAAAAAAAACATCACCTCACTCTGGTGGCAAAACAAGAGGGTTTTTATGTGTGTTTCCATCAGGCAAATTTATTTTCAAGACGTCAAATTGCTCAATTATATGGTCCATCTATTGTCATGGTCTAACTTTAGGGTCAATAAGCAGAACTCACTCTCCACTACTAGTTTTCCACTATGTGTATTCTGAGTCATTGCAGACTCCATGGTCCAGGATTATTGAGGCTATACAATCAAGCGTATCGATTGCCTACGTTTCTCATGACAAGCTTCTTTAAATTCCTTTCTAGAATGAATGCAAGCAAGTTTGATGAGCTGGTTTGGCGCCTCGTCCCGTTGCTTCTCCACCAGGGCAGCCACTGTATGCTAGTCAGACAGGCATGATGACTAATGTAATGAGAAAACATTCCCGTAATTATTGCTATAAACAATTATTGCAATAATTATAATGAACAAAAATTGTCTTGAGACCAATTTCAAGTGAGACATTGATAATGACATAATAACGCGATGAGTAATAAACTTAAATTTTACAAAGAGTTTCCCACTGAGCAGTTTACTGAGTGACACCAAGTATGCCGTCATAAAAATGGACATTGACACCTAAGAATGTCGGAGCCCAACTTCAGCTCTAGGGTTTTACATAACCCTCAATCGAAAATAAAGACTGTAAAATATACTTATTTCTAACATCAGGTGTTTTTAAATGTGTCAGTCAGTTCAGAATACCTGCTGAAGAAACACAACACACTGACCGGGCTATCTGCGGCCCTCAGGGACACAGCAGTGACACTGTGTGTGTGTGTGTGTGTGTGTGTGTGTGTGTGTGTGTGTGTGTGTGTGTGTGTGTGTGTGTGTGTGTGTGTGTGTGTGTGTGTGTGTGTGTGTGTGTGTGTGTGTGTGTATGTGTGTGTGTTTTTAGTGTTTGATGACACACTTCTGGACGTGGCGCTCTACTAACCTCGAGCATACCTCCTCTTGCTCAGCTGCTCAATTCCTCTGCCTCAGTCTGGCCATTCGCCGCGCCGCTGTCCTACAATCTATCCAGACAATAATAAAATGACATTTATCTTAATCTGGATCCCTTTCTACCAGTCTCTCGTTTCTGTTTTACCACACAGAACTCTCTCTCCATGTATGGTCTCTAAATCCATCCATCCATCCATCTAGTTGAGTTTATCTTCTTTTTTGTGTGCGGTTTCAGCGGTTTAAAATATTTTGGTGTGTGCAGATCAGTGCAGCTGCTATCTGGGGAGATTAAATGAAAAGATGATTAACTCGTATCAGTGTGATTAGCACCGCGTTCCTTTAATGAAATCCAGCAGAGCACATATTGTCCTGTCATGCTTTAAGTCCTAAAGAGACAGATCCATGGCGCTTTAGAAATTCAGTAAAAACTAACACTACTCAGTTAACATTTTGTCCCAGAAAAGGTTGTTTCTGACATAAAAACCACGACCAGAAAGTGGAACAAATTTTACCTAAGGATGTTTTTTGCATCAGAATATTGTCTCAGGTTTGGTATTTCCAGTCATTAGCTGCGTTTCCACTAAAAGTGTGTACAGAACTTTCCATTTAAAGAGATACTATGAGTGAATATTTCTACTTGGAAAAACATTCTTGTGCTTCTTTAGCAGTGGTTTACATGAGGTTGCGCAATGATTGAAAAAAAAAACTGGCGTTTTCTGAACCATCCGTTTGGCTGAAAACCAGTGAAAAGGCAACATCAAGGCAGAAAGACAGGTTTTGCTTGTCTTTTTTCAGATGAGTTACAAATATGTAGATAGCATCAGGGCAACAAAAAAAAATTAACTACAAAAAAAAAAGCAGAATTATGTTTAATTTCTGGATCGAATGTTTCCGTTTAGACACAGAAAGATTTCAGCAACTATTATAAATTGTTATTTTAATACATGAAAATGTATTAAATTTACAATTTTCTATTCGAAGATTTTAATTAATTTCAAGCTTACTGCATGATTAAAATAAAAATGTTTAAAAAAAGTCAAGCAAATTTGTGTTTCTTTTTCTGCTTTCACAATCAATCTGATAAGAATCCTGAAATTCCACCATGAGCATCGCCAGACAGTCTCTGGCATGCAGGCGCCTGACTCCACAACGTTCAGCAAGAGAGACGCTACCTCTGAGGATGACCTACATGACCTCTAGCATCGGCGTTATCCGTCACAAAGACCCACCGCCCGCTTGGAGCTCATTAGCTACACACGACGTAAATTCAGATTTAGATTCATTAAAACTGATTTCAATTTAGAGTTATCATTTGCATTCCACCAAGATGCTAGTTTTTGAGTGAGAATCTCTCAAGAGATAAAGAAACAATACAAGAGGAGGATTACCTGAAAAGTCTTTGTTGGTGTGACAGCAATCAGACCCTTCTCATAATTACTGAGCAGTTTTTTCTGTTTATGTTTTTTCTATTTATGTTTAGTGATGAGCTCGGTGTCTTTTAATTACCATCTTCCTGATCTTGAGCTTCCTCTGAAGAGTCAGGAAATGTGACATTTATGGATTTTCCAGGTGCATAGTGAAATTTCCTCGCACAGTCAAGTTCCTATGTTACCTTTAGTTGTTATAAAAACTGTGTACCTATTCATAAAGTGTCTTAAGAGAAATTTGACTACCAAATTTGACGCCTTGAAATTGGGCCTCTGTCGTTTTGCACAACACTGTCCAGTATGCTGTTTACAGCCGTTATTAGAAGTGTTGACCTGAAAAGCAGTTTGTATGATGAGCTCAGCAGATTCCAGCTCAACCAGGTGTTTGCTAAAGACTGCTGCTGCTAGTCTGGAGGAGCTGAGTGGGGAAGTCAAGTGCTCTGTCAGACAGACGCTCAGGAGACTCTGAAGAGGAGGAGCTTTGTGGAAATAGGAGGAGCTTTATTAGAGCGTTTGGGCACTCACAAATGGTTGCCATGGGATATTAAAGTAGGGTGTTATTTTAGTAACGAATTATTCTGCTGACTAATTTACTCATTAGATCAAGAAATTGGATCATTCAAAAAAAATTTCATTTAATCCTTTAAACTTTTTTTCTATATATAAAAAATCAGACATATGTTAAAATATGTAAATAAATAATTTCATAATTTTTTTTTTTTTTTACAATAACAGAGCATTTCTTCAGTGCATTTAAACCAGATCAAGCTAAGACTAGCTTGAAGAGTGAAAGCATATCAATCACAGCAACACTCCAGGTGTATCTTTGACCAAGACATTTTATAAAACTTTTTTAAAAAGAGGAAATTTTTACATTAAACCTGAATCTAACAGGATGACTCAATGGGGCTTTGCTGTACACAACTCAGTGTGAAAAATACTAAAAGTGACTCAGGCACTGACACTGAGTTCCTGTATAGATAAAGCTCCACTTCCTCTGCACCAGCCCCACTCTAACAGGAAGACACATCAGATTGACATGATGTTTCTTTCTAAAGCGCTGCCAAACACTCCATACGCTGATAAATATCAATAATATGATTTAAAGTGAAGACTGAAGCTCCCCACCCCAGCAGGTAGATCTAATCGGACAGCATGCAGATTGAATTTATCCTCATATCTAGATGTTAGAAGTGTTTCTGTTGCCGTCTCCACTTTAACTCACAGTGCCTTCTTCAGCTTATCAATCAGCATGGAGCCTGAACAACAGATGAAAAGTTTCAGCTTTCTTTATTCTTTACCCAGGCCGGATGGACAACTTGAATTATTTTTTTCTGTTTCTGCTGAATGGAAACGTTTCCCCGCCGGCTCCATTCAAAAACTGCAACTGACAGACTCAGAAACGCAGCTGACTGTGAGCGGGAGCTTCCTCTGTACAACTCCTCAGTTGTACAGAGGTTTTTTTAAAGGATGACAGATCAAAGAAATGAGTGTGAAGAAATGTGGGCTTGGTGTTCACAGGTGATAAGAGCGGTGAGTTAGAGAGCCAGCTCAGGTGGGGGATATGCGGCTTCTCCACAAAGCCCAGGCCGGCGGCGGCGAAGCAGGTGGTCCGGGAGTAAACAACGGGCACAGTACCAATCCTAGCAGGTCCAATTATCATTTCACTTCTGCACGTCAGAAAAACTGTAAATATTGTAACAGATTTATGTTATAAACAGACTGTTTTCATTGCCTCTCAAAGCTGTAAATAAGGTTGTATGAAAATGGATTGACAGATAAATACAAAGAACCTTCAGTACTGAACTGCAAATCTGCAAATATCCAATCCAGGCACACTCTGACTGACCTTGGGTATGAATAGCAAATGTGCTTTTCCTCTGATATTCAAAGATTTTACTACTAATATCAAAACTTTTCTTTTTCTTATATTGCCATATATTGATGCATCTAAAAATCACATTTCATAAGGGTATGAAAATGAATTTATGAGCATTGTTTATGATGCCCTGCATTTTTACAGAGCGTTTTTAATGACACAAAAAATGCTCTGTTTACAATACTTTGTGCTGTAAAACCAACACAAAGTAGCAAAAGATGCCAAGAAGTTATAGGAGAAACAAATGTACTGAAAGTTCAGAATTCACCAATTGTACACCAAAAACACTTCACAAATACAAATTTGTAAAAAATTATTTCAAAATGAATCTAACAAAAATCTGTCTTTATGGAGTTTTGAACAAGTTGAAGCAAAAGAAAGAAGACAAACGTGTTTTTTTGCAGACTAAACATATAACTATGTTCAGTCTTTCACAAATAATTTTCCTCAAGTGCACACCATGACAAATGAATCTAAAATGAATAAACATATCTGCTGCACAGTCAAAATTTGTGCAGTTGATTTTAAAAAAACACTTAATTTGAGAGAAAAAAAAATCTACCACAGTATATCTACAAAGACAAACATGTGAATTCATTGCGGATTTATTAGTAATCCTCTAGGAGCTTAACATGAGCCACACAATATGCAGCTTTTAGTCCACTATGCTGAGGCTTTTACGCCCGTCTTATGGCACTAATAACAGGACGGATTTGCAAATGTTTGTATCCCACTTCCACATGAAACAAATGGAAATGAAGCCTCTTTGAGCATCTGGCAGTGTGCAGGTGTTAACTATCATATCATATCTTTATGCACTGATGATACATAGTAATGTATATGTACTTACGTCCTCTTCAACATGTTCACTGGTTACGTTCTGTCCAGGGAATCCAGTGTGGGGGATTTATAAAAAATGTCTGGTTTTAATCTTTTTTTCTTTTTTTTACACAGGGCTGATGGGGATGACATTAAACAGACTTTTTGTGATGAGAATATGATGTTTTACAAGATGTCAAAATGAAAGAGTAACTTTTCAAACTAGCAGTAAGCGGTGTTTCTGTAAAAGTCAAAGATGCCATAGATCTTGTAGCTCAGGCTTACTTGTACCTAGCATACCTAGCAACTGGGAAGAAGGTTGGGTCTATTCAAATGTTTTGAATAGACCAAATTGAAATGTTGAGAGGGTTTCCGTAAGGATAAGTCGGTGGACCAAGGAGAGGAACCAGCTTTCTTGGTTATTTGTTGAGCAACAAAAAACTGCCATGAAAGGTCTGAGAGAAAGCAAAATATGGATGGGCAGACCAGGAGGATGAAGAAAAAATTCGAGTGAAGAAGAAAACCTAAAACTGAAGTGTTTGTTAAATAAGTGTGTAAGGGGTAAAAAAGATGACTGCCTTTTACTTTTAGTATTTTTTAAAGTGCATTAGAAAGATCTTTAATTTGTTTAAAGCTGTCAAATCATGCTTGTTTGTTAGAAAACACAGTTGTACTCTGTTCAACTTCTTGTGTAATATTGCGTGAAAATAAGTTAGCAAGCCACAGAATATGGATATTTAAAAGTTGACACATTTTCACATGCTAAATTTTATTGTCTCCTTATCATGTTTATTTTGAACTTACAGTAGGAAGAGCCTCTGTTTGCATGTGGTTTTTCTGCCTCACTGTTGCTGTCTGCCTGTCTATCAGAGACACATTATGAATATATTTATATGTATGTTTACTGAACATGAGACAGAGTTTCTTATCAACATGGCTCATCTGTCATTAATTCTTCCTCAAACTCCTAATTATGAAATAATTTATCTTTCCTTCTATCCATTGTCTCTGTGTAGCTTTTGCTCTGTTATTTTGAACCTGCGGAGGTTTTATTGTATTAAAGTTGACTTACTTCCTAAGTAGCTCCTCTGTGCCTCTGACAGAAACACTAACTGCCACATGAAGCGGCAGAACTGAAATAAACTGAGGACTGCAGCTTGTCATTCTTCTAAAGAAATTGTAGTTAATAAAATGAACATAAAAAACCAACAGGATGGTTCTTAGGGAGTTCTGCGTCTGCTCTCATTTTGACTGTAAAGCAGCAGTAATAGAGTCTTCATTTCTGAGCTCCAGTCTGTCATGCAGGGGGTTTCTCCAGAGATGCCCTCCAGCAGTCTTTCCACGTCCGACACTCGTCTCTCTTTCTTTTCGCTCCACTTTACACCGACTATCTCCTCTTGAACGCAAATCTTCTCTGCAACGCCCTCCACCACACTGCCGTCTCGCCCCACATCCCCTCCCCTCGCCCCTCTCAGCTGGAGAGGACACACACAGGGAGGTAATGAGAGCGCACAAGGATGCCTACAGGAGGCAGGCTTTCAAAGGCCATCCTGCATCACTGTAACCATGGAAATAAGTGCCACTGCGATGACACACACGCATTCAGCAAATATGGCAGACTCTTGACTCCTCAGACAACAAAATCAATGGAGTTGAAAGTATCTCTACTTCGGTGGCTTGTCACAAAACAGCTCTGCAGGGTGGGATCGGACCCCCGATGCCTTCAGGGACACAGAACAAACATTTGAGCGATAGCGATCGCCTTGGAAGGACGTACAAAATCTACTGTCTGAGTACAGTTTGGTGTAAAATATTTGATTTTAAAAGGGCAATATTGTGTTCTTCAGCCTCATGCTATCATTTCATAAAACAGTCAAGTAACTATGTTACATTCAATTGTAACATTACAATTTACAAGATGTAATGTTGTAAATTGAAATACATATCACATGTGCCTTAAAAGAAATTTGACTTTGTATATCCAACGCCTTGGAAATTGGGCTTCTGTCTCTTTAAGATCCTCCGCCATCAGGTAGTCATTCCAACATGGCTCCTCTATTAGTGCTTTAACAACATTTTACCGGCGTTGCACTGAGAAGTTACTCCTTTAATGAGCTCAGCTGTTGCGCAGTTCCACCAGGTGTTTGCCAGCAACTCCAAGGAGGAACTCTGTCATCGAAGGCGGAGCTAGGTCCACCCAGGGGTTTTGCACAGTTAAATGGTTGCCAAGGAGATTGAAAGATTTCCCAAACATGCATGAAAGAATCAAGGCGACACTTCAGGTATGTTTTTGATGAGGGCATAACATTATAACATGATGTGAAGATCAAAAAAGTTAATGTTCCATAATGCCTCTTTAAGAGTTTACATAAAACTCCCTGTTCTCAGCAGAGCATGAAAAATACGAACGGAGCTGAACGGGCCTGATGTTTCTCTAGTCCTACTGACAACTGTGAGGGTTTTACAGCAGAGAGACGGGCAGCAAGGGGTTAAGAGGTTTGTCCAGGGGCACACTGACATGTTGCAGGGACAGAGTTGGAATCAAACCATCTGATCACAAGACACTGACTCATCGCAGTGTAATACTGGATGAAAACCAATACATGACATACTCCATTGGCTCACAATTGTGCTTTAAGCACAATAACCACATAATGGATTTTTTTCAGTGCTTTTAACTCGTGTCACTCGCCGGCTCCAGAAAGGACATGTGGATGGTTCCATAATCGCCTGAATTATTGACGGACGTGCAGCAGCTTTTGGGACTGACTGGTTGAGTCACAGAGGGAGGTCTGCACCTCAGGGGAACAGCGGGGCAACGAGTCCTCACCTTCACTACAGTCATGGGGAAAAAAAAATATCTATATGTATATATAAAAACACAACTGGACCCTGCAACATGACAATGGTCCTTTGTGGATACCAGAAAATCCACAAAGGACCAGAGCAACACTGAGAAGTGAAACCTGGAACAGGACTGGAGCTCTGTGGCTCGAGTCACAGCAGAGATCTTGGTGGTAACTGGAAACGAGCTGCACATGCAGGATCCATGTCCTGCACTGTTCAAGGAGCAGAACAAACTGTCCTCACATCGATGTCAGGCACTGCTAAATGGTCACAAGAAGCATTTCAGTGAAGTTAATTCACCCGGGGGGGCAAGGCGACCTGTAGAGGGCACGCTGTGGCAAGAGTTACAAAGGGGTCTGACAGAGAACCTGAGGAGCAGAAATGAGTCACCATGGGATGGGAGGAGGGCGTGAAGAGGATCAGATACGACATGCATAACAAGAAGAGAGCATGAATGGGACTGTTTGCAGGAAGGGAAGGAGCAAACGTAGCTTCCTGAAGGAGATCAGGTCAGTCTGTTTGCAACAGGAGCTGGCATAATCCAATGAAACGGAAGTACTGCAAAACATGGCCGCCAGGCATCACTTTGTCCCCTGAAGCTTAGAGTAGACGGAGGTCGCTGCACAAGTTGCCAAACTGCAGCACAGTCTGAATTCAATATGACCAGTCTCTGAACATCTTCAGAGATCCTCCCAGTCCATCACAACCCGACCTGGTGGCTCTGTGATCCGTCACTGAGGGCTGGTTCAGGGTGGAACCTGCGACCGCCTCCACTTATTGACACGCTTATTATTTACAAAAATCCAAGTTTGCAACATTTAATTAATACAATAAATTAATTTAAAAAAAAAGATGTTTTTTTCTCCTAAAACCTTTTTTGGATGAGAAATATTGACAAAAATGAACTGATAATGTCACAAGAATGTCATGAATTTACAGATTTCTCTCAACCAAATTAGAATAAAAACCTGACCTGATTGAGAAAAATGGATGTCATGTGTGGATTCAGCGGTGCAACATAGACAACTTCCCAAAAATATTATTTTGTAACCCAGAGTTACAAAATAAGGTGTGGGTGTCTTGGTGTTTATTACTCAGTGGGCTTTTGTAAGTCATGTTCAGCCTCACAAGAAGGACAGAAGATGCTAAAAGCAGGTCAGTCAGCTCACTGGTTTACTCTGTGACCTACATTCTCATCTGCTAATGATGATTAAAAAAAGTGCTGTTAAGGTGATACAGTCAATCTGCTACAAAGAGATTCAGCCTCCTGCTGCAGCACCTGCAGGCTTTCCATGCAGCTTTCAGGCTGTAACTGCAAAAGTTTGGAAAACACAAGCAGTGCTGTGTGTGATTCAATCATTTCACAATCTAACAGAACCCAAAAGTAGCAAATATTGTGTTAGACGCGCAGTTTTCTGATTTGCGGCCAACGACATCCAAACAACTCAAATAGGTAACACACCGATTTCTGCAAATTTTGTCAATTTCTTTCCTTAGTGACAGTGATTCATTAAATTTTATTAATGTTTAGTTGATGATAAATGTTACAATGTCCATTATACAACTAAAAAAAAGCCCAGGTGAGAGGAGAAATTTGTTTGCAGCTCATTTACACCCGGTACGTTGCAGTCGGGGGGGGGGGAAGAAACGAGGTTAGAGCTCGCTGCTGCAGAGCTAATGGCGATGTCGTGGGTCACGCTGTTCCGAATTTCAATTACACTCTGCGGGAACAAAACCGCGCACACGCACTCTATCTGCCTCGCACAGCTCTCAGGTGAACAGGGAGACTAATTCCATTCAGGCCCGTTTCATGCATCACTTGTGGCTGCTAAAACAGCTCTTTGATAAGACTTAGCCTCGCTCGCCACTGATTACTTGAAACCGATTTAAAAAGTTCACCTGCACACAGGAGTGCCCGATCCCGCACAAACACATCAAAGAGTGAAAAAAGTGGCTTGGAGGCATCCTTCTAACAGACTGTCTCTCCTCCACATTATTAGAGCATGAAGGCAGGAATCACAGAAACAGAGAGGAGGACAGATCCAGGCGAGGCGGAATGCGTGGAGGCAGGGAACCCGTCAGGTGTCGGCCCGGTTCTCTGCTTCTGACAGACAAGACTTTTCAGAACGTTTGTATGTTCAGTCCCGTCCAATTAATCATGTTAAGCTTTAATAGCCAATAGCGTTAAGAGGAGAATTGAGGGTTTTTGATGGCAAACTGTTCATTTCATGGAGTCATCAGCTGCTTTTACATAAAGCTATACAATATTTTGTCAATATTCTCCTAATGTAAAAAAAATAATAATAATAATTTTACAATTCCGGTGTCACTATCAAGTCAATCCAAAGTGACTGAAGACTCTGTGGTCCAGGAGGAATGAAAGCAGCAAGTCAATCTGCTGGGTTTCCTTAGATTGAACATTTTTAAACTTATCAGTTGTCAGTTGTCTGTATGACTGGATTAAAATGGTTTGTTTTTGCACAGAACCTCGACATCATATGCTGTTTAAGCAAACTGAATGTAATCAAACTGCTTCTAACCTTGACTGAAGTTCTGAGCCTCTATTCGGCTGCTTCAGTCAGCAGCAGTGGCTCCATCCAGTTCTTTATTTTTGATTTTTTTATGTTCATTCTGGCAAATGGTTCATAGAAAATAACTTTCATCTTGCACACTGCAGCCGATTAAATAGCCTCGTCTCACTTTAACAAGTTTTCAAATAAAAACTGAAGCATTTTAAAATCAGCCGGATCAGTTTGTACATATAAACTGGTCCAGTTTACATGTAGCTACAGCCCAAAAACTGGCCTAGCCTTTCATCGTCTTAAATAGAAAAAAAATAAACATTTTTTTAGGCTTACTAAAAGTACCTATAAAATCCAAAAGACATCATTAGTGAGAAGAAAAAATAAATGAGTCAACAGCCTCAGAGTCCATCGTGTCCAGGTGTGAAACCAATGGTCAGCTGAGGAACGCGCGACAGACAGAAGCTGCTGATGAGATTAGGGTGTGAGGCTGCAGCAGGGACTGAGGGACACAATGGAGACAGGAGGAGGGACGAGAAGACAGAGTGTGTGTTGGTCTGTGTGGATTGAGCTGGAATGTGAAACCAGGAGCAGCAGAGATGGAGAGGACAGCATGGACACAATGGTGCTAAATAAATCAGCCGGCTCTAGAAATAAGTGTGAGTGAAGTGTTTACAGTACAGAGGCATAATAAAGGGACCGAGTGAGAGACAGACAGAGAGAGAGAAACAAAGAGAGAGCGAGATAGAGAGAGGGAGAGAAAGACAGAGAGAGAAAGAGAAACTGACCAGAGACTCTTCTGAGCAGAAAGAGTGGAAGCAGGTGGATTGATAAATGATTCAATGCTCAGGGTTTTCTGTTTTTGTTTTTTAGGACAGGAACTAGTGCCTTGTATTTATGAATTATGCGACCTCACAACCGTGCTACTGTTTTGCTGTCGCAAAAATAAACTGACTGACCACTTTGAGGGTAACTCCGATCAGGCCACTAGGTGGAGCACCTGTCTTCTGTAGGCTCCACCCCCTTTTTTGATTTATTCACAGGTCAGACTAAAGTGAGTTTTACTCTTTTTTTTAATATTTCCATTCACATACGCAGAAGAAGCACCGCCGTTGCCCCCAACCTCCCCTCATCTGTCCTTCACCCACTTAGCACCCAGTTGAAGGTCGATGGGACAGTCGGGACAAAACCAGACAGATACAGTAAACACAACAAACGCTGAGCTTTTTTTAATGAAAACCCTCAACTTCTCTTATTCTCAGTTTTGTCTGTGGTGCCGACATGCAAAGAAGTTAGTATGCTCACCGTCAGTACCACTGTCCGGTTGGAGGTTGTTTCTCTCAAATTTGAAATAATAAAAAAAAAAAAATCACAATGTAAAGGTTGGACAAACGTTCATATAGTTGCAGTTCGATCGTTACTGAACCCCATGAAAAACATAGTTTCAGTATTGTTCACTGTAATTCTCCATTTGAGCATCCAAATGTCAAACTAGCTGCAGTTATAACTTCCTCCAGCATATTGTTTGTTAAAATAATTGATAAACTGAAATATGATGTGACTGTAATGGAGATCATGTTCTTTTTTTATTGTAGCAGCATTATATTATTGTGCATACATGTGTGACTTAGTGAGGAGAAACTCTTTTTATCAAAATTTTGACTTTTTTTGCAACATTCACAACTATTTTTGTCATAATGAGAGATTTTTCAAAGAGACTCAAAGTAGACTTCTGAAATAACAGTGCAGTAAACAAGAAAGAAACACCAAAGATCCCAGTTTCATGCTGAGTTGTGAGCTGAAGGAATGACCTTGGAGAGACGGACATGGATTCTGAGAAACATCCGTCCACTCAGAGGGATTTCTTTGAATAATAAAGACCAAACAAAGAAAGTGTTCCAGTTGCAGAGGCTCCAGCTCCGTGTGTTTGAGCTAGAATACGAGTCTGATGATTCATAGGCAATTTTCTCAAGTCATCACAATGTGACCTTAACGCTTTTTATGCTTCCTTCTTTTCTGACCAATCACTGCAACTCAGCAGAACTTTGACCAACCAGGCCCTTTCTCATTAGCCAAACATGCAAGATGAAAGCGTGTGTGATGCTAAATGGCAATATTTGTGGTTTTTATTTTAACTTGAAAGACCAATTTACTTCTTTTGCACTTTGACGACTCCTCAGGCCATGATTTGATTTGTATTAAATTTTTGAAAATACTCTTTTCGCTTTAGTTATTATTAATCTGTGTTTTTGGGAAAGTTCTGAGCAGAAATCACAAAAACCATTGTGACTGGAGGTAACTGTTGTACCTCCACAAATGTTAATAAATGTGCATATCAACTGAACTCCAAAAGAGACACAATGCTCTTTCAATGATTGCTATGCATATTAGATCAGTAGATATACTGTGGTTCTAAAGACATGAAGCAACCCCAACCACCACAATGATGTAGTGTTTCTTCTACATCATTAGAAGTAGAACCCTGTTAACTAATCAGGACATTTAGGAACAATTTGAATGGCAAACCTTAATGGCCGCAATTTGATCGATATTAAAGAGTGAGGGTCAACAGTGATGCGTTATCAGGACTCAGACTAGCATCAATCTTTCTTCACCACCGGGACGTTCTTTATTCAAACGTCTTTAGCAGCGTGTGGAATGAGATGCAGCATGAGTGAACCGGTCCTTTACAAGGGAGGTGAACTCCAATACAGGAGCTGGATAATTATCTCTAATTAGTGACAGGATGTCCCTAAAAGCTGTGTTTAATCCAGAAATGGTGACCTTAAGTGTGTGTGGGTCATCGACGTTTCAACTTATTTTAATTAGAGTCTCCTTTGCACAACCACGTTACAGAAAACAGAGTCCATTAAGCTCCAAACTCCAAGCTTCTGGCTGTTGACTCAAAAACCTAGCAATTCATTAATCTAAGATCTTCTATTTTTAATTACACTCTCCAAGTGTCTGAAGAAAATAAATATGAAATCCATGCAAAGTGATTAAAACACATATTAAACATTCAGATGTGGAAATGTTTCAGCTACACCTGCAGGTTTGAAACGCGATAATCGTCTGCGGTAATTTGATTTTTGTTTAAGGAAAAATGTCATCAGTGACAAGAAAAAATATTATGAAATCTCAAATGCCACAAGATGAAGTCTGTTAAGCAAAGCTCTATTCAGCTACTCAATTTAGTTTACACTATAATGAAGGATGTTATCTGTGTGTAAAACTCTTACTTTGAAGTTTGAAAGGAAGTAGTTGTTGCTTTGTTAAGCTGATTTTTAAAAAACTCCATGTTTCTATAGATAACAGGAATCAGTTCCATTAGTTTAAAGCTGGTAAACCGTCCCAAACTGACTGTAAACACAGTGAAAATTCGAGGACAGGCTAACTGTTAGATGCTGACAAAATTAATGGTGTAAAGCATCAAACTGTTAGCGGCTATAAAACTGATAGTGTGAAGCAGCTAACTGTTTGCCACTAATAATGCTAGAGGTGTAAAAAACCTTTTAATCAAAAAATCTGTTTTTTCAAAACCGCAGGAGCAGCCACCCGGGCCACAGACTGTTTGTGCCGCTGCCATCAGGCAAGCGGTACAGGAATATACGGACTACAACAAACAGACTGAGAAACAGTTTCTTCCCACAGCCGTCAGAGCCATTACTCCCTGCTGCCCCCTCCCACACATATCATAACCTCACATACACCCCACCCCCACACAGCCATATTGTTCTGCACTTGTCACTGTCACATCATCTGCACTTTACCATAATTGGACCTGCTGCTTCTTCTTTGGTGTGGTTGAGTGCCTTTAGTTAATTTTAGTTGTATATATTATTATTATTATTGTGTGTTTGTTTATTTAATATTGTATATTTTGACTTTTTGCACGGGAGTTGCAATAGAAATTTCGTTGAATCCTGTTCAATGACAATAAATGCTATTCTATTCTATTCTATTTTCATGAAGCAAATTTATTTTTCAAATGTCAAATTCAGGCTGTTGCCATCTTTGGACCAGAGTCCCACCAACAGGAGCAGGAAGGCTTCCTGGTTGTAGACGGCAAATATCCCAACGGGAAATCTGAGTGTGTTGCGCATTCCTGACAGAACAGCAGAGTGACTGACAGATGCGCCTTGCATCTGAGAGCATCGGAGGAGCGTTGGTTCTTCAGGTGTATCTGAACAAGCAGCCATGCTGAACAGCACAAAGCGTGATGCAGAGGCTGATTCATGAAGAATGACAGAGACGCTGGCCGCCTGCTGCAGCCGTCTTCCATCAACATGTTCTCAGACGGCCAGTAAGAATAACTTCCTGTCTTGACCAGGCCTTTACATAAAGAAGATTTTATTTTGTTGACGGCTCCTGGTTCAAATAAAAAGGCAAAAGAAAATGAAATGAAACTTGTTTCTCTTTATAAAGGAGAACTAACAGCTAGTCAGGTTGGCTCGATCCAACTCACCCAGAGTTGATTTCATCTCAATGTAATCTTTTCTGTCAGACAGTACATCAGTATATCAGAATCACATGGAGAAGAGATTTATTTTAAAGTGAATCTGAAGCAGTTTTTATGACAGGGAGATCAAACTCATTTTTATTTTGGGCCCCATCAAAAATCTGAATGTTCTTAAAGGGGCCAGAATCTATTGATAAAACCCATTAAATTGTTAAAATATCAATAAAAAGCTGTTTGTTTCAGCATTCAATAAGTGTTTCGCAAAATTAAATTACACTGAACATCTTTCCTGATCAGTCCAGCCAGGACTTTGTGATTGTTTTGTAGTCTTTTGTGATCAGAATCTGACCAGACTGGGCCCACTGGCCTTGAGTTTGACACACGTGGCCCAGAGGTTCTTCCTGCAGAAGCTGCAGGCAGCTGAGGCGTAGCGGCCTTCAACATACACACACTCACACAGACGCACCCATGTGCGATTCAGTCTGTTGGTTCCATAAGTTGCTGCTCACCACCTGTAGCAGAATCACAGAAACTCAGCCGTGTTCTGTGGATCCAATTGAGCAGGGGTGCTCAAGTCCAGGCCTCGAGCTGCCATCCTGCAACTTTCAGACGCTTCCCTGCTTCACCACACCTGAATCAAATGAATGGCTCGTTAGCAGGTCTGCTCAGAGCTGGTCTGCTGGAGTGAGGATGCATCTAAAAGTTGCAGGACGGAAACTCTCAAGGACTGGACCTGAGCACCCTTGCAATTGAGGATTTCATGCAGAAAACAGTGTACTGGCCCTTTAAGTCACCATAGCGCCATGTCTTCAGGTGTGTGCTGGGATGGCAATGATTGAGCTAAAGATCCTGCAGCCTGAAGTCACATGTGATTTTTAGTCGTTCTTAATAGTTTTGTTTTTTACAACAGAAATACAATTAAAACAAGCTACTTAAATTTGTTTTGATTAATTTTTTTCACTACAGAAAGGAACAAATTGTACCAGGTATTATTTCAGTCATCTGGCAGCAGACGATGTGCTTTATTTACCGAATAAAGAAACTGTAAACATTAATGGTGCCAGTTTTAAATCTCCACCTTGACGAACAGTTTGCATGTTCTTTTCTGAGTGCAATAACAAGGAACCAGTTCTAATTGTTACTGTGGACGGACAAATATTAACAAGAGAATAAATGCATCATGATGGATTCCAAACTTTCATTTAAGAAGAATAAAATTAAGATGCAAAGTAAAATTTAATTCATGTAATGCGCTGGCAACATTTCAGTTAACTTTCCCAGAAACATCCCAATGTGATTCACATATTCAAAAACAACTCAAACATAATTTAAAAAGACAAGAAAAATAGTAATAAGAATTCATGGTACAAATATTATACAAAGCAGGAAAAACATTTATATATATAATATATACTAGAAATATATAATATAATATATATATATATATAAATATATATAATATTTATATTAGATAATTGTTTTTATTTTTATCTTGTTTCGCAGTGAGAAAATGAAACATTGTTCTAAATTTGTTCCTAAAATGAGTCAGGCACTTGAATAGCAGGATATACACAAATCTATCTCCTCCTTCTATCTCCTCCATATTCTGGTGCTCTAATAAGTATATGTAATATTATGAATATATGAGCACCTTGAGTTTGACTGTAAAACACAGGTAGGAGAAATAAATGACCTTATGCAATGTTTGCATCTACGAAAAAAAAGGGAAAAGTGAGGGGAGAAAAAAAAAGATGTTCATGAAGACGGCAGGGTGATCATCGGAGAAAATAGACTCCTAATGATGCTCCCACTCCTGCAGCAGCAGGAGGGGATCATCATGCTAGAAGAGCAGTAATTATTTTAATTAGCTCTTTTTCAAATCTGAATAGATTCTTGATGCTGTGTCGATTTTTTAACTCCTAGAATTTCTGCATCATCTCCCCCAAAAAAGTATCAGCTAAGATGTAGAACCAGAGCCAGAGGAGTCAGGAATAAAACACAGAACTTATTTTATTCAAAACCAAACACCTTCGTATTGTTTGTGTGTCCATTATGAACGTCTCCAAATGCTTAGCAGAGAATTACTGGGGCAGTGAAACAGGTGGAACAATAAAGACCTCAGGACTTCCATTTAAAAAATATTATTAAAAATAATCAAGACATAAAAATGGAGATACTTTTGAAAACTACATTTATCAGCTGTCACTTGAAGTACTGTGGATCCCCTGTATTTGTGGACCACAGCAGTTCACAATCGATAAAATCAGGAAATACTTGAGTCCTCCTCTGAAAAAGTTTTAGGATTGGTTATTTTATCAGAACAAACATGAAATATGCTTTAATATGTGGTGTTTGTTCAATGGAAACTGTCTCAGCGCTAACATCTACGATCTCCCTAACTTCTGCTCATGGACGAATGGCTAATCAGCGCAGAGGAAGAGGAACGGCGCTTCAGGATTGGCTGCTTCGCAAACACCAGCCAATATTTATAGCCAGCCAAGCTGCATTTTCTTTTGAATATTTCAGATATGATCTACTGAAATATCTGCAAAAGAGAATTCTCCAGGAATAATTTGGAGTTATGTTGCACAGAAAAACAAGTGAGTAGATGAAACTGCAAATTCAGACGTGAGGCGTTTTCATCGTTTCACACTGAAGAACTTTGCTCAATTTTTCATCAAAATGTTGCTTTAGTTCCTGGAGTCAAAACTTAGAAAGAGCCATAGCATTTCCATGAAATTCCAGTTTGATGTTTGTCTATGCCACAGCAGCATTCTTTTGTGACAGATTTGTCATTGAGAAATGTTGCATCTAACAAAATGCAACGGGCTTCAGCTACCAGTACCATGCCAGAGCAATTATAATCCTGAGCTTCGGGTTCAGCAATGGAGGTGCAGAAAATACAGACAGAATCACAGAACTGAACAGATTAAAATATTCAAGATGTGATTGAGATTAATCTGTGGATGTGAGACATTAAATGTCAATTTTCCCACGCAACCGAAGTGTTTTCACACATTGTGTCCAAATCCCCATTTGAAAAAGAAGACTTGTAAAATTAAATCTATCTAAATGTATACATCTAAAAAACATATCTACGCATTATTTTTACAGGATTTAAGATGCTGTTAAACATTTCTGGATGTTTTTCTTAGAACTCATTAATATATTTGAAGTGAATATATTATGAATATATATTATGTTTCAGTCAAGTCATCTGACTGGAACACAAACCCAGATCATCTACCTCCACCACTCTGCTGGCCAACAGCCATTGCTTAGAGCTGGTGTGTTTCGTTTGTTTTTCTTCTTTTTTCCACAAAATATGTTGCTATACATTTTGTTTTTAGTATGACATTCAAGAGAGTTCCAGCTGTAGCTCTGACCGCTGTTCAGTGTGACCTGGAGGTGAACTTTGACGCCCATTTCTGGGAATTTTCAGTCGAGATGGATCTGTCTTTCTCCAGTGAAAAATGTGAGAAACTACTGATACACAGCAAAAACGCTAAATTATTACCAAGTGCTTTTGGTTTAGTTTCCAGTGCAAATATTTCACTACAGTTGAAATCGGAAACAACTGACAAGTAACTTTTCAGCAGGCCATAGGAACTTATGGCGATATATGCAAGTATATAACTTCTTAATATTGATGAAAAAGTACTAGTTTCACTGGCAGATTATTTCACTTACAGTGTCAAAGTCATTTTTGTTTTGGGCCAAATCAAGAACATGAATGTTCTTAAAGGGCCGGTTGTGCTAGAATGTATTGATAAAATACAAACTGTTAAAATATCAATAAATTCTTAAAATTAAATAATATTACTGAACATCTTTTCAGACCCTCCAGAATTTTGTGGTACTTTTAGTGATTTTTTGCAATAAAATCAAAGTGTTTGTGATACTAATTTGGAAATATTTGCAATATTTGTGCCTATTTATGTCGGTAAATGTGACTTGCTTTTACTCTCTGGTTAGATCATGGGCTGGAATTCGACATCAGTTGAGACTGAGGCAGCTGTTTAGTACAAGTAAGAAAGTTTTTGACAATTTTTGGGAAAAATCTGCAATAAACTCCCAATTATGTATTAGTGCAAATAAGTGCAGGGTTTTGTTGATTTTGTGTGAATTTCCACAATACATCTCAAGAAAGTGAAGGGACTGATTGACAGAATTTGGTAGTAAACATATAAAACCTGCATTAATTTGATTGATAACATGATATGTAAGCACACTTAGTGTTTAGAAAGGAAACTAGAGGGCCATATAAAAAACTTTGGTGGGCCAGATTTGGCCCATGGGCCTCGAGTTTGGGAAAAGTCTAGTTATAAGTGAAATAATCCACCAACAGAACTTTTTCATCAATATTAAGAAATTATTGACTGAAACAAAATCTCCTAATTCTTGATGAAAAGTTACTTGTGAGTTAGTTTTGTCTTATTTTAAGTCTAATAAGATACTTGGTGTGATTTTGTGTATATCGAACTGATGTCAGACCCGATGAAGATGACATACTTGCATGGCCCGATACACTAAACCTCAGAAAAACACAGAGTCCTGACTGGATTCCTGCTCTGCAGTGAAGCACATGAGGCATTTTTCTCCCTTCGTGTTTTTGAATTAAAGCTCTACACTGAAGAAAACCTCCAGGACCATTCTTCATGTTTCAGACTGTGTTTGTATCTCCGTTGTTGCTCGGTTGCTAGTGTAATAAAACCAACCCCCTCATCTCTACAAACCTTAAAATCCGGCGATTCTCAAGTTTTTCTTTCCTGATTTTAATTATTTCCACTGTTTTCTGTGTAAACAGCAAAATGGAAACTGCCTGCTGACCCTGTTATAAGTCAAAACATCCACATGTATTTCTATGCATCTGCTTATGAACAGCCAGAGTCAAAGGAGGGGCCGGGGGGTAATACCGTCTCGGTATCCAAGGAAACATAGGGTGGGCAAATTGAAGGTCGTAGGTCATGGGTGACGTACAGGAAACGAATGCAGAAAGATATGACGCTGGTAGACGGGTCCAGCAGAGCCGAGCCGAGCCGTGTGAATGAGAAGGACAGCATGGAGCATGAGAGCTGAGTGGAGTCCAGCCGGCACGTCTGGAGCTCCATGACCTCAGGAGGAACTCACACTGGGTGTGTGTGCAGCTCCGAAATGATGCTGTTCACAAACACAACCCAGGATGCTTTCTTTGTTGATCTGAAGATGATGACAGGGAATTAATGGTTTTTTGGAGCAGAACATAAAAATAGTAAAAAAAAAATAAAAAATAGCTTCAGAGTCCTGAGTTATGTAATGAGTGATGTTTGGATGTAACATGATCTCCCTGCTTCCCCTTCCTTCCCTCAGCTCGACATCCGACAGCCATTTACACGTTTCAACATCATGTTTACTCATCCACATGAGTTCCCATGGCGATGGGGCGGGGCTTAGAAATCACCCACCCTGCATCCAGCATTGGCTGATGGGTAATGAAGGAAAGTTATGAGTTCCAGGCTGCAGGCTGTTTACTGGAGAGGGAGAAGAGGAAGTAGGAGAAGGAAGAGAAGGAAGAGGAGGAAGAGGAGGAAGAGGAGGAGGCAGGAGGAGGAAGTGGTCAGAACAAAGGAAATTCTTAAGTTCAGAAAGTTTGGGCAATATGAACTAACATTGTTTTGTTTTTGCTTTTTGTTTTTTTGCAATTTTTTTGGCACTACTTTGATAACAATAAAAGTTCTGACAAAAATGAATATTTATTAGTGTTCAGTTGTGACTGCATGATAATTGCACCACACACAAATATCGCTCTTAAAAAACATCCCCATTCAAAATGAGCTTCTTCAAGTTGCTGCTTACTTTAAAAAAACACTAAACTGCACAGAGTCACTGCATTTAGTCATATTTTCCAATTTACTGACACTAACTGGACTACATCCAGGAGGAAACAACAAAAATAACATTTCTCATCGTACTGTCAGTTTTGTTGACCGCTCTATTTACCGTCAATAACGGAACTTTATGATGACAAGCATAAATCAAAATTCTTATCAGAAATTTTCACGAGAAATGACAATAAATTCCCACGGCAACTTCTGAAACTGGTTTTCATTCATCTCTCTGAATCAGAACGACTCACTGGACTTTATTGCTGGTCGACTGTCTGATGCTTTAGGTTACATTTTTAACCTACAGCTGGACAATAAACCGATAACAATATGTATCACAATAAACACGTGATCAAAACCAACAGAAAACATATCTGATAGAATATGCAATACATTCAATATTCGCTGAACTCTGATCCAGAAGCACGTAGGCAGAGGAAAGGCTTTGGCTGTTCAACCTCTCATCGCTAGCTAAACAAGACAACTAAATCACTCGCTAATTGGTTACCTAGCAACAACTGGTTGAGTAACTTGCGCAGCAGCAGTTGAAGGTTTCGCCATGTTGCCTCATTATGGCTTAAAAATCAGTAAGCAACTTAGTGAATTACCGCCACCTTGTGGCAGCAGCACTTAAATGCCATAACAGGTAAAAAATTAAACAGCTGATCATAAACTGTTCAAATGAATAAAATCTGAAATATTAGAACACTTCACTATTTATAATACAGATATTTTAAAGCCAAACACATTAAAAAGGAAAGTAATCTTTTCACCATAGGCATATTTCTCCATTTTTATGTTTTTTCCTTGTTCGTCTTTTTCTTAAAGATGGAAGCAGAGAAATACTCAGAGGAATGAGCTACTTCCTGCAGTCTGGTTCATGAGACAAGACATCCTAATATTCCATCAGGATGAAAAATTCTGCATAGCTTTGCCCTGAAGCTCTGGATGTGATCACATGACCCTCCACCACAGAGGCATTCTGGGTCGTGCAGTGTGTGGTCCAGGGCCGGTCCCAGCTACTGCTCCGGCTCTTATCTGATTATGTACACAGCTGAAGAACATGTGGAGGTTCTATTTATTTCATAAGGAGTTCTGCAGAGGTTTTATATAGAAGTTACGAATCATGTAACACACACTTGAACAGAAATGGTAAATTATTGTCCTGGGATGTCGCTGCCAGTAAAACCAGAAAATCACAGTAATGGATGGCATCTTTCTTATCAGCCCGTGAAACAGCTGAAGAAACTAAACACAGTAGACGAAAATGGACAATAACAGGAGGCTCTGCGTGTGTGAGAGTAAAACACAACAGCCAAACTGAATGTGAATATCTAAAAATGTGATAAATGATCTGAGAAATACAAATTATTTACTGCAAGGACAAGAAGAAATCAATCTTGTTGCTGGTATAAAATTCACTATTTTCAACATCAACTCCTTCATTTCACAAAAAAATGTTCAAGCCAGGTAATTAGTAAAAAAAAAAAATACAAATACAAATACTGAAAAAAAAAACTAGAAAAAAGTTATTTATTTGAATTGAGAAGCAGCCAGTTAATAGTCACCTTCGTCCAGCATTTAGCAACATTTCAGATAGAATAAATAAATAAATAAATCAGTATAGGGCAAAATTGAAATCAGCAGGTTGGTCTTTTGCCTCACAGGCTCAGTTCACTGTGAAAAACATCAACATCACCCGCTTGTCAAAACCTATCAGGACTCGATGATGTCAGAAACATGACGCATGAGCAGGAGAGACTTAAAAACCCAGTGAATCAAATTAGTTTGTGTAATAAAACTGGCTGATTAAAAGTGTTCTTACTCATGGTTTTAACGGGTTCTCAGCGTCAACAGAACGTTATTTTATCTTGGAATACATCAAAGCAGCAAGCAGTTATTCCTCCCGGCAGCATCTCGTCTCTCTACTCCCACATGATGACGAAGAAGGATTTATGAGTCTGAATGCACCTGACCGTCCTCTTCACTCGTTCAACGCTCGCTCTAAAGCTGCCATCCTTCATGTCATTATCACTCTTACTTCTGTTCTTCTGCATGATCTCACATGTCGCTCTGCAGCAAGGCTCATGGCTGAGAAACAAAAATGCTAATGATGGCGGTCTAATGAGGAGGGGGCAAAGTGATGGTAGGGAGTTTCTTCCAAAAACCTGGTAAAATATTTACAGCTTTTAAGTTTTGTTTGCATTGGCAATTTAACACACATCTCTTCGTCCATAGACTTAAAAATACAAGGTAGGCCTCATATTTTTAACTTACAACTCACCTGCTAACATCCATTCTTTCTGGTAATTATTGTCTGAACACACTAACATGGTTTCAATAGATTGCCCTTTCAGCTGCGTCCTTTGAGTCTCGAAATATTCCCAAGGTCAAAAACTGAACATGAAAATATCAATGGCGTTATGGTGTCTCTTCTAAATATGAGACTGCATGAACAAATGTCAGGAGCTTCACCGTCTATCACTATCTGCACATTCATAGAAGAAATACATCTCCAATAGCCTGAAAACAACGATGCAACATGATGCAATAAATCAAAAGCAACTTTTAAATATCCTGAGGGGCGAGATGCACCAGCCTCTCGCTGGAAACAGACTGCAACGTCCAACAGACCGGAGTGGACTCTGTCTGAGAAAGATAATGTTCAGGATCCAGGATGAACACACAGTCTGTTCGAAAGATTGGAGAGAAAAGGGGAAAAAAATGATTGTTTTCTACAAATTACTTTTTTTCTTTGACTGTGTGCAAAAAAGGACACTTGTGCCTCTGCCTGATCAAATCTGCAAATCAGGGAGATGCAGAACCAAACCACTGGGAATTGTGATTTATTGGCTGGTAAAAATCAACTAAAACTCAATGTTATCTCACATAGGAGTGGGCATTTATTGTATTGTTTATAATTTATTGTGATCATTTTTTTAATCATAGGAATTTTGATTTACTGCTGACACAATAAATTTCAACTAATGATGTTTTTTTTTTTAATTGCCCATATTGTCAGGATTGTTATTTTCACCACTTTCTCCATCATTTTTTGAACAAGACTATCAATAAATACCATTAAATTCAAAAATATGAGTTACTGTGTGTAGCTTAGTGAAACTAATCTCAGTTCTTAAAGAACAATGTTACGCATGGGAATGTTTTTCAAGACCAGTATTTATGTTTGTTGTTTATGTGCCACAAAGTCACAGCCATACAGTTGCCAACATTCAGTTTGGTTGTTGTGTTTTACTCTCACACACGTAGATACAGATTTTATCTGTATCATAATAATAGCACAGAATATCGCAATAAAAGTTGAAGTCCATATTTCCCTATTCTGACAACTTACACATGAGCATCAGGAAGATCTGATCTGTCAACTGAAAGAGATTCAAGCTAAAATCAAAAACCAGACTGAACAATCCTGGAGAGATTCTGAATACTGGAAGAACGTCGTTTGGTTAGGTTTCTTATGTTTGGAGAACGAGGTGAGAAGAACCAAAGTCATTATTAGCAACTTGCCTGTACAAAACCCAGACTTGAATCTAATTTAAATTCTGTGGCTTGAAGTGAAGACAAATGTCCCTGCCAGAAGGCTGTCCAATCTGAATGAGAGATTTGCCAAAAAAGAATATACAGGAGTTCCTCAGGGTACTTGTCAGAGACTTGTTGAGAGGGACAACAAATGACTGCAGACTGTGGTCCATCCAAAGGAAACGAGAACAAACAGAAGAGCAGCTGCTGAACGGATGTAAAGTTAGTTTACCCCTAGAGAACACAGCCACAAAGATGATTACTCAAGTAATCCCATTAGCGACCACCGACAACCCGCCTTGCTCAGGGGCCCTTCACGCAGGATTAAGACCATGTAAGTTCTCCGTCTACATATAGGTGAATTTGTTGCCATATAGACAATCATCCAGCATCTAGCAGAGTCTGACATCAGCCTCCCACAAACCCCGAGAAAAATTAGGCCTACATAAAAAATATATGGATGGAAATTTTCTGATCTGTTGATGCATGCCTTGTAACGCGTTTCCATAGCGAAAAGCAGAGTTTTGCACGTCTCCTTAGAGTTGTGCACCTGCTGCATTGTGTAAATATAAGGGAAAGAAAACTTTACCAAGATCCTGGAAGGACTTTCAAGGTTTCCTTAACATTATCGAGCTGCCTTGGTTCTGCATCCAGGGACCCTTAAAACACTTTCCATGCAAATTAATAATAATGACTCTATTTATTACCATATTTGGCAGATTATTCAGAAATAAGTATAATAGGGTCAAACTGTGACTGTTAGACAACATCAAGAATGTGTGGAAAACTTTGTCCATTTTCTGCAAATGGACAAAAATAAAAATCACTCATGAACAAATTTGTCCACAGGATAAGTTGTAATAAGTTGTTAAAAGACTTCTCAACCCAGCAAATATAGAAATATTAATGAATCAGCATCTGTTCCCTTCCTCGACTAACACTGTTTTCAACATTTATTCCTGTACAGTTCTACTTCCATTACCTCAGCTGACTGGTAAGCCAACTTTTACTCAGGTTTTTTTAGCAGCTTTAAAGTTTCAAACGTGAAACCGAAAAACTAGTATGTGCTTCAGATTTATGTCTCCGCAATATGAGTAATAAATGTACACACACAGAGAGAGAGAGAGAGTTTGGGAAAGCGAAATGAGAAGGAGGCGGTGATTTGGGATTAGGGTGAGTTTTGTCCTGCATATGGGTTGCCATAGCAGCAAGTGAGTGTGTGTGGTGCCAGGAATCTCCGCTGGTCCTGCAGTCACAGAAAATCCTTCTTTGTAAGAGAGATGAAATACATCCTACACACACACACACACACGCACACACAGACAAACACACACCTGAAATCAGCTTGTTCTGACAGACTAGGACAACAGTTTATATGCGTGTCCTGCCAACTCTCAACAAGACTTAACTTTCTGGTAAGTCGGGCACACCCACTGTCTTTGTAACGCAACATGCCAGCTGGAGTGAAAACACAGTGTTGATAATGCTGAAAACACGATGATGAGAGTAGGAGTGGCCTTATGATCGAACTGTGAGAATGGACTCAGCTAACACTCCTTCCCTTCAAACGAGGCAGTGGGAGTGAGAGGGTCTGTAATCAGTTCAGCTCTCGCTGAAAAAATACATGCCTGTGACCATGTATAATGACGGCATCATTAGAGCCGCTCCTGCTCTGCTGGACCGAGAAAACAGTCAATAAAACTGACCTTTTACTGACAGACATTCTTCATTTCGGCCGATGTATCAGACTTTATGGAGACCCTTTGTGAAAATAATGGCATTGCTACCACGGATGTTGGGTTGCACTTTTTTTCAACTGGTGTTTTTGACTAAACCAAAAAAAAAGCTTCATTAGTTAAACCTCAGAGCAATAAGCAGTTGCCAATAAAAGTAAGACAATTCCCATTTCAGAATCGATATCTGGTCCTAATCCCGTTTCCAACATGAGACGAGGCCTGTCACAATAACAAACTTTGCTGGATGATAAATTGTCCCAGAAGTTATCACAATAAATGATAATATTTTTGATTTGAGACCATTTTCAAGAAGTACGATGCTAATAGCATAATAATGCAAGAACATGTTCTGAAAGATCAATAAACTTTAAATTCTAAAGAACATTTAACACTGGAACTGGAGGACATTTTAAAATATCTAAAATACGTAAACAAAACAATAGAAAAAATTAATAAAATGAATTATAAAGTCTTTGTAAAATAAAACAAAAAAACAAACAAATGTCATTCAGACAAAGGTCTGGTTGAGACCAGAACACCAAACTGAAGACTTTTGACATCTAGTTTTTGGTAGAAAGAAAAAAAATAGAAAATTAATAAATTATGCAAATATAAATGATTGAACTTGTTTAAATTTATCATACAATTAATTGATTTTTTGGTTATTGCAACAGGCCTATTTGAGATGTGTTTTTGTGCAGAAGGGCTTTACCATAAAATAATTATTATGGCTATTGCCCTTTTAAAATTTAATCAGTTAAAACCTAATTTGGTTATGATCCATCCACTGTTTTCCTCCTCTTCAATATCGGGTTGCGAAGCAGACAGGTCCAGCTGGGAGACTCCATATGGAAGCAGACAGTATCCACTGCATTCTGTCCTAACCTTCAAAGGAGGGCATCAGATACGCAAACTACCTCGACTGACTTGTTTCAGCTTAAGTATAAGCTGAAAACCTCGCCTCATGTCAAGACTCCATAGGGTAGCCAAGGTCTTCACCTTGGCTACCCTATGGAGGAAGCTAATTTTAGTCAGCGGTGCTGTGGGTCTTGTTCTCGCGGTCGGGTTCTATAGCTCATCACCAGAGTTGAGGGCTGGAGCCTCGATGGGACGGTAAGTGAAGAGCGTCACCTTTTGGCTCGACTCTTTCTCAATCCTGACAAGATCAATGCCGTCATTACTGCAGGTAAAACCCTGATCCGTCCACCTGCCATCACTCACTGATGGGACAACAGGAGACTTGAACATGTCTGCTTGAGCCAGAGACTAGAAGCAGTCCACCTTAATATTCCCATTGGAAATTGTGATTAGTCTGATTGTAATTACTGCACTAAGCTTTTCATTGTCCAACAGATGCAGGATCCCTGACAAACACAGCAGCCAGAGGGAATCAGACGTTTTTTTCAGGCCAGAGAGGAAACTGTGGATCTCTCAACACTTTTCCAAAGACGGGATCTTGTTGCACAACATACAGGAGTCGATATGATGAGGAAATCACAGAACAAATGAGGCATCTGTGACTGTGGTTACTTTGCATTACAGCTAATGCAAAGTAAGCTAACCTTTTCCTGTAATGCTAAGAGTGCATTATTGTCAGTTTAACTTGTTACTTTTAGTAGTAGAGTTGTTAGTTTACATTTAATATAACCATGGAAATGTAAAGACAGCAAAAGAAAGTGAAACTATTTCCTCTGAGCATTTCAAAGAAACATTCCTGAATTCAATCCACTTCAGTTTACTCATACAGTATCAATCCACAACAAATATCTAACCAAACTTTAAAATAATATTTCAACTCAATCAATCATACAGACAGATTCCAAGTTAACTAGAAACAAACAGAGTTAATGTAGTCATCATACAAGATCAAATCAAACCGGTGGGGGAAAAATTAATCTTAGGAACCATTGCACCAAGACGTCCAGCAACTGAAAAGTTCTTTGAATTGTTTTGGTGACTGTGCAGCAATCCCTTATGCATGCAGCAACAGTGGAGAGGAAAAACTTTCCCTTCAAAGGAAGAAACCTCCAGCAGAACCAGAATATATTTGCTTATTTAAAAATAAATAGTACAGGTTGAACTCGTAAAAAATTTCCAACAGTACATACTGTGATGAACTGAGCAGGTCAGATTATGAATATGACCATCACAGCTGAGACTCTCAACGACTACATTGCTTGTAAAATTTAATTTTTTTGATTGCTACTGAGGGACCTATTATGGTTTTATTGTTGAGACTGTAGAAAGTTGAAGTGCATAGAATCAGATAGATGAGCATATCAGCTCTCATCAGGACACAGGAAGCTGTTTGAAAGTCAAATCACAAAGATGACATGAATGATTCCTGCTCTGTTCACAACTTAACACTGACCCGATTTCCCTACTAACCAACATAAACCAGTTCTTGCAACACATTTATTTTTTTGTTGCTACAAACTTAATTCTTCCTGGGTAACTCCTGGCATGATGATAGATGGCATTGTGCACCACTTTCATTTCTGCATTACACCGAATTTGCATTCCACTCCCTGGTGTCTTGTGTTTAAATCCTGCAAGCATTTTAGAAAGAGTAACCCAAATCCAGCTCTGGTTACTAAGGAAGACAAAAAAAAAGATTCTAGGCCAAGAAAATGGAAAAGGATCTACCTTTTATCATTGACAATAATTTACAGATTCCTTTTAAAAAAAAAAAAAAATTACTTCTTGGTTTGTATCATTGAGATGTTGTGTTTAGTTTATTTCTGAGCAGGTAAAAAATTTTTTAAAATGATGTAAAAAAAAAATAAAAGTGAATTTTTGTATCATCTTGCAGAAGGCAGGAGGTTTGGACACCACAGCTCTAGTTCCCAGAAACTCATCAGGTTAGTTTGCAGCAGCTGCATTTAAGCAGCCTGTAAAATATAATTGTGCAATTTGACATTTCAAAAATAAATTCACCTAATGGAAGCATGACAATTTTGACAAAAACTGTTTTTGGCACAAGGTTGAGATGGAGATTTTTTTGGCCGTATCCAAGTTGTTTTATTTCACAAAACTGCAATGGAAATACTTTTTTTATTCTGATCAACAATCGGACACTACCACAGATGCAAACCATAAAGGAGACGACAGGAAGTATTTAGAAAATATTTTAATGATTTATTGCAAACAAACTTATTCATGTGTTACTTTAACTGCAGCTCTTATTTGCTATTGCTGCTGGAAATGCAGCAATAGCAAAATTGTGTCTTTTCAACGTTAGTGGAATATTGACAAAGTTTTGCACACATCCGTAACCGAAACGCAGCCACTGGTAGCTAAACTGATTGGCAGATCTGACCATTGTCCAGTCTCCTGCACTAAGCAGCTGCTTGCTTTCTGCAGCCTGAGACGTCACACTTTTGGATTTGGCGTCTTTACAGAGCGGGGTGGAATCCCAGCAGATGCGGTCGGCCGGCACTGCCCTGCTTCCTGCGTCGTGTTGGTAGTGTGTTCTTCCTAAGTGTCTGTGATACCCTCCAGGCTGAAACCCAACACAGCAAAGCGAGCTGACATGCAGTCTCTGGAGTTTTCCCCGATGACTACACCCAGAGCTAACGCCACGCACCGCTGAGCCGACACACTGCAAACTGCCTCCGCCTAGATGAATGTTGTTTTTTCCTCCCAACTCCACAAATTGTTTTTAGCATTTTACTTTTCATGTTCAGCATTTGGTAATTTGCTTTCAACAAACAGCCGGACCGTATTTTGTTTTATCTGTCTGCATCTCCTCGCACCCTGGAGATAGTTCTTCTCTCTTCCTGACATTTCATCTGCTTCCTGTTGTTTTTTTCTCTCCAACAGAAATGTTTGGAAGAGTACGGACGGACGGTCGGACGGACGGCCGTCAGGCGTCAGGATGGATGGCCGGCATCAGGCGTCAGGACGGACAGCTGACAGATGTGGATTCAAGAGGGGTTGGTTAGAAAGGTTTTGCAGAATTGAACAGCTCTCCATTGTCCTTGCCAACAGTCAACCGAACTTTCAGCTAGTTTGTATTTAAATCATTTTTTCAAACGTAAAAGCGTCTGTGTGTGCTGTAGACCTTGGCCATGCTGAGTAAAGGTCACTTTAAATCCTACATTGTTCACAGTAACTCCAATAACAGACATGAGTGCTCACACATGAACTGCAGTGACTCACTCTGCTCTCATCAGCATCATCCAAGACATACAAGCCTTACAGAGCAGAAAACGTTAAAACATCATTTCAACACACTGCAGATTTTTTCTCCAACTGCATCACAAAAACAATGTTTTTTCACTTGGCGTTTTTGTGGTTTTGATCAACAAATAAAAAATAGCCTTTAAATTTTAATGCTTCTTCGAACACAAACTGATTGATAATCACTACTAGGTGTATCTACTAATTAAATATTCATCAGATTCAGACAACTGTTCAGGATCTGATGAGGATTTGGTTCAGAACACAAAAAAAGACTAGATTTTCACTGAGTTTCAACCAGATTTCCTCCGTAAACGAAACTGGGCTAAAAGGTGGATTGGTTGTTAAAATTAATTCAAAATAAAAATGATCAGGCATTGTTTCTCTGCCTTCATATGAAACAGAAAAACATTTCCCAACTCAAACAATACGCAACTTAAACCTGTTTGTTGTTAGCATAAGGGTCAAATCCATTTTAGGCTTTTAAAAGTTCATTTTGCAGAAGATAATTAGGGCCACTAAAAATAAATAAATAAATAAAATAAAATAAAAAAGAAATCTGACTTTTGATCGAAGAAGATTAAAATCAGAATTCACTTATCTTTCAGTGGCTCTTATAGTCTTCTGTACATTTTAATAATAAAAAACAAAAAAGGAAAATGTAAAGGTGTTGAAGAATAAGACGTGGATGAACAGATTTAAAATGCAGTGGATTTTCTTTCATTTACAGAGACTCAAAAATATCATAAAAAGCATGATTACAAGAGAAAACCCTTATGACGGAGTAGAAACATGTTATGCAGAGTAGATGCTAGTGGCAGTAAGTCAAGAGGAAAAGCATTGAAGAAACCTCGTCAATGTTTAAATAGCTGCTGTGGCGACTTGAACCAAAGGGGATCATTTTGGAGAAGCCAGTAATCCCAGACTTACTTCCTACATGCCTGTACAGCCAGAGCTCCAACCTATAAAATATAACAGACAGATCATTTATCACCCAGAAAAGCTGCTAATATGCGATTTCACAAATGAGCTCTTTTAGTACCTCGTTTGCATTTTCACACCTAGTTCTTAAAAAGATCAGACACCAAATGTTACAAACAAAGGCCCAAAAATACTCAATTATCACTTATAATTTAGTGTAAAACGTCGAGGAAGGTGTCGTTTTCACCAGTTCTCCGTTTTCAGCAAAGGACGGAGACAAAACGTTCATGATGATAACACATGCGTGCTCACATCGCCTCTGTTGTCTGCCGATCACACAAACTCATGACCGGCAGCCGTACCGAGGTCTGTTCCAGGGGAGACGCGGCACCAGGAGCAGAGTGTCACTGCTGGACAGAGGGCCCTCAGAAACAAAGACAAGCCATCACAGGAGACACATTGTCATCCCACTTGACCCGCTTTCCCAGGAGCAAACAAACCGCCGAGCGGCCCGGCGCAACGCGAACACAGAGAGGGAACAAAGAGGACGATGCAGGAGGGAACAGAGGGGAGAAAACTAAAAGTGAGGCTGGATGAAGGAATGAACCTGGGGTTGGAACGTCAGAGTCGAGATGGCGAAGAAGACAAGGGGAAAGCAGGACGAGGTCCACACGCGACTCTGGACGACAAAAATAAACTCATTTCAGACATAAACAAGCCTGTGGCCTTTATATGAAAGTCCAGGACTTTTCCATGACTTCCAGAATCGGATCAGTGGCATGTTGTGCACTTTGCATTTTTTAACCTCAGTTTCCCAGCTCATAATTACTTTTAAAGGAATCAAGTAGCTGGTAACAGACCACAGTCTATAAATGATTTGTTTGTTTTTCAACCACTTTGATTCAAACATCTATTCAGCTCTTCTGAGAGTCAAGACATTGTGGATACTGAGCCGCCTTTATTCCAACATCAGTATCTGGGAAAAAATGCAATGCTGAAAATATATGTAACAATCCAAAAAACACATATATTGTTAATCAAAACATTGTTGTTTCTTAGGACTATGATGATAATGCAGCCCTGACATCCTTGCTCTGTGTTCAGCCCAGTGACATCAGGGACTCTGCAGGGACCTGGTTCTGACTTCAGGCACTAGTTAAGACTTAGAAGAGCTTTGTCAGCTGCTCTCACATGTAAACAACTCTCCCACCGCGGTTCTTCTTCATCATAACTAATATTAGAGCCAACAAAAAGTATCGCCCGGCTACACATGAATGAAATGATTAAACCAAGAAATTCTAGCTGACGACATTAAGTAGAAGTTGTAGGTGACAACATGGGTTAGCTAACATTTCCTGGCTTAATGGAGTTTAATCTTGTTATAATGTTATTCACTTATTAAAAACATCCATCCCTCATAACTGCCCCCCTGAGCTCCTTCAGACTAGCCAGCAGCAATTAGCAAACACCTGTAGGAGCTGCTTCTCCGTCCAGCGCTGGTAAAAATGTTAAAGGCTTAACAGAGGAGTCATGTTGTGATGAGCTTCATGTAGAGCAGGAGTTTTTTTTCAAGAGACAGAGGCCCAATTTTATGCTATTAAACTATGAAATTAAATATCTTTTAAGTCATGTTGATATGTCCATAATTTTATAACTGAAAATAACATAATTATTCTATTGAGCTGCAAAATGGCACAATGTACCAGGAAAAATACAGGAAACTGCCCTTTTAGTGCAGTTTCCTGCATTAAAAGTGCAGTTTCCTGCATTAATGAAATTGTGCATAATTTTATATTTCTACATCACATCCTTTAAAAATATTAAGTTTGTTGTCCTGATTAGTTACTTTTCACAAAATATCTTTTAAAATTGATTTTAGTGTTTGTTTAGTGCCATTTCACAACAAAGTCATTTCAATTCAGTCCTACATTCCAACTGATTCCAGTGATCAAGCAGTGCATTCAGCTCAGTTCATTATTCAAATCCATTTAAAAAGTTTCTATCTGAAAGAACCCAGCAAAGCATAAAGCCAGTGACTTTGCAGCATTCACTTCCCAGACTGAGGTTTTGCTCTTAAATCATTTGTAAGACGGCTACTTTTTAATTTCCTAAAATATGTTGAAGTAGTGGAAGAAGTATGCAGTGAAGTAAGCCCAACAGGATAAACCTTCCTGGAGGCAAATAAGGTGATGAACAAAGACGTGTGGAATGACGTATACAGCTGACATGTTTCACACATTTCAAACATATATTTGTAGTATTTGTGACATGACAAACTAAAATATGTTGAAGGGTAAGTTTTCAGATATTATGTATGTTATGTATGTTTTCCAACACAATCATATTGATAAGAGAGACCTCTATCAGCCAGCATCTTGCCCAGAAAGGAATGATGCTTGATGACGCTGAGGAAGCCCAGAGAGAAGCTGAACTCTGACCGTAAGTTGGTGGCTCTAGACAGAGACGGCATCCGTCAGCGCTCAGCCGACACATCAGCTTGTCAGGAAGACGTCTGGCTAAACCTTCCCCTGAGCCTCATCCTGGAAAGCCTGAGCGCAAGTGTGTGTGTGTGTTTTCATTCACTAGTAATCCCATTCGGCTCTCCCTGGTCTAACACAGTGTGTTTATTCGCCTTACTGCAATGCTGTAAGCTAAATGTGAATGGGATGCTGGGGGGAAATGAATATAACAGCCTAATGAAGTCAACTTGACAGAGATTAATATCCTGTAAGTGACTCTTTAACTGTGATAAACATGAAGCAGCGTCTGGTAGACGTTCAAGTCCCACTCATAAAACATGAAGTAGTGAAAACAATTCTGAATGTGACAAAGAAGTTTCTGTGTATTTTGGAGATTAAAGCTCAGATCGTCACTTAGTTTTCAAGCATCGTCACAGCTTTTTCGACTACATATTTTGTAATGTGATATATAAAATATTTTTCCACTCCTTTTTGGCCTGGTGCTTTCCGCAGCGCTCTGGACGTACAATTATTTCTTACTTGTTAAACCAGACGGAGAGAGGAAGTTATTTCTGGCATCGTGGGTCAAGAGGTCACTGACTGCTGGAGCTTTTTCAGGGTGTATTGGACACAAATCTTTTCCCTGTTGAATCATGAGAAGAAAAATGAACAATTGCTTCCCTGGCATGACTGAGAAGAAAGATCGTTTCCAGTCGTTTGAACGCCACGATGCCTCCGACATGTTTTTAAAAGCTCAAAGCTCTCACAGGCTGATACAAAATAATGCCATTTAAAATTAAATCTATCCGATACCAATGACTGAATCGATCATGATACTGAAAAACGTTTGCAGATCCATTGGTGGTAATGCACCCAATCCACAAGGGCAGATCTATTCAGTCTAATTCTATGCTTTGCGTTTTGAGTGATGTCTTTATTTATTATTTATCTTACATTATATTTAGAAATTCTAATTAAGCTTTCTGAACCATTTGAAAGAAAGTTTGTTAATATTTTCAATATTAAATCGAAAATTTTATATTAAATTGACTATCTTGGTCATTCTGCATTACAACTGCACTGACTGAACTAATTAAAGGTTTTTTTCCATGTTTGACCAAGCCAGTGAAGCTGGTAGTGTGTTTACTGGTGCAGAATTATGAAATACATTTGTAATTCAGTATATTTATGTCTGTGTTTAAAAAAAAAAAAGTCAATTCATCTCTGTTTTTCTGTATGAGATAAGAATTGGTCGATACTAAATCTCAGATATTGACATTGGTATCGGTAGTGAACAAAAATTGGATCAGTGCAAAGTAGAGACATTCCTCTAAACACTTGCAGGTGTAATTTCAGAGAAAAGTAGTTCCACAAAGTATTGAGTCAGTTTAGTAAAGTGCAAGCCACACATTTGTCTTGGTAAATCATTCAGAAAGCATGTATCATTTTCCTTCAACCTGGATGAAAGGTAAAAGCAACCAAATACGTCAAAAATGGACCTTTCACTAAGACTAAGGATAAATATATTTTTAATTAAGTACATTTATGTTTACATTTAAAAAGAAAAAAAAGAAACATTTTAAGTCAATTCAGCACCGCTTTTCTGTTTCTGATCGGCATTGGCTGATAATAACCTTCAGATATTGGAATCGGAAGTGAAAAAAGTGGATCGGTGCATCCCTAGTTAATGATAGTACATTATGCTGCATTAATAAGTTGTAAAAGAACTCGCTGAGTCCAGAAAGCCTGCAGCTCTGCAGATACTATCGCTGCATCCATGCGTCAGCTCTGAGGCTACAGAAGACATGATTTGAACTTTTGCATGTGGGATTGTTGTGGTAACGTGAGCCGTGCTGCCTCACCCTGACTTTGTTTTAGCCCGTTGAGCTCAGAACCTGTGCAGGTCTGTCTGTGTTTGATCGGGTCTAAAGAGGTTGGCAGTAAATGGGTGAACTCTGCTTTTTTAACATCGTGATCCAGAAAAAAAAATGATTTGGTCCACGAAGGAGAAAGAAAATACTTAAACGTTTCAATGGCTAAAGTGGAGACCTTTGTAGCTTCTTACTTGAAGAATTAATATATAATGTTCTGAGTAAAAGAAATGTTGGTTCTGGCTTCACAAGAAACTACTCTGATCTCTGTCTATATTAAGTTTTCTGTTTTAAAATTTAAATATGAACTTTGACCACATTTCAGAAGTCAAATTTAATATTGAAAATGTGACACAAAAGAATTGTAATGGACATTTTCACTATTTTTCAAAGCACAAAACTAATTTTAAAGTGTATTGTTCTAACGTGAAACGGCCTTTAGAGATACGCCTTGTTAGGAACTGCCGTGATGTGTTATCCAGCACCACAGATTCCCTACTTTCAGAAAGACAGAAGAAATGATTGTTTTTTTGACAGTTTTAACAGGAATATGTTGAATGTGTTTGTTGGCAACACAGAAAAGCAGTAAAAACTTTATTAAAGGGTTAATAGAGGAGCGACGCTACAATGACTTCCTGAAGGCGGAGTTTCAGATAGAGCAGGACTTTTTAAAGAGACAGAGGCCCAATTTCAAGAAATTAAATTATGAAGTCAAATTTTTGTTCAGTCATATTTGATATATATAGCATTTTTATAACTGAAAGTATCATAGTTACTTGATTATGCTATAAAATGCCTCTCTATGCCTTAAATTTAGTCCTTTAAATATTTATTTTTCAACAAGCTGTCATTACAAAAAACATGGGATTGCCACTGAGTGCTTTTAAATCTCTGAGTTGAGTGCCAGTCTGTTAGGCATCCAACTCAGGGATGCTATTGTGTATTATAAGTTTGCTTATAATATACTTGAGAAATCATATCTACATGTCCATTACAACGAAAAATGTTCAGACATTCAAAATGTGGTCCTTTCACAAATAAACCTCATGTACTTTTTGACTCCCAGTCAGGAAGTGGATGAACTGTTCAGGCCAACAGGCGTCAAGCTGGAAGGATAAAAATAGGTTAATCATCAGATAAACTCAAGCATCATAAATCCTGCTTCAAAACCCAGCAGCCTCCCCACACCCAGCCTCTGAGGCATCAATAACAGACCAATCACACCACTGCCAATGGCAATTAACAAACGACCCCCTGGAGCCCCACCTCACATCACCACCATCTGGTCAGAGATTCACAAGCCATTTCTGCATCTCTGGTCTAGTTCTTCCAAATCTCTCTGTGGTTCATTTGTGTTGCTTTGTGGTAGGAATCTTTTTTTTTTTTTTTTTTTTTTGTACATTTATGATGCTTTGATATAAAACAATAAATGTTTACAGTTACTTCAAGCTTGCAAAGCAGATCTGGCTCAGGGTACCAACAACTAATTGGACCCCTGGTGGGCAGACTGTTACCGAAATGAAAAGTAAAAGCTTCTAATACAGAGATGCCCTACTTTGTAGTTAAGTTCAAGACAAAAGCTGTAAACAGTCTTTTGTTTTTGTTTGTGTTTTTTTGTTGTTGTTGTTGTTGTTGTTTTTTGATAAGTTCAGATTTGTCACAGAAGTGATTGTCTTTTCATCTAAAACTTGAGACCTAAACTCAGCAAGTCATTTTTGCACCTGAGCTCACTTCTGCTTGGCTTTAAAACTGTGAGAATGTGTCATGTAGAACTTTCAGTTCAATGAGCAACACATTAATATGTAGAAGGTTGCTTTTGTGATGTGAGCTTGGTGTTGAATATCAACGATGCATTCAGCAACACAAGCATGAAGTCAGAATTTTCAGCATCCAGTTAAGAAAAAAAAAAGACAATGCTAACAAAGAGCCCAATTTCTTGTCCAAACCCTAATTAGCGTGCAGCACAATGAGTTCACTGTAGGCCGGTGGTGTCCGCTGTCACCAGTCCTCCATCCAGCAGAGCATTTAGAGATGAGCTGGAACAAGAGATTCGCATCATGCAGCAAATGTGTGATGCTGTCATCTCAAATTTAGCCCTTAGACAAATAAAGCAGCTCTGAATGTTAAAGGAGTCCAACCCATAAAGCATTAAGTATGAGCAAAGTGTACCTAATAAAGTGGCTGTCCAGAATCATTTTCAATTATTGAAGAACAAGTAAAATGGAGGGAGAGGGGGACAGTGGGGGTAGAGACTAAAAAGAGCCACTTTCCTATATATGTGTGTAGCAACGGTCACTTTGCTGTGACTGTTAAAAATGAGACAGATAATCTTTGAAAAAAAATATGATCACAAACACACAAAACACTGCAACTAATGTCTAGTTGATGTTTATGGTGTATACAGTTGGTATTATTTTTTCCATTAAAAAAATTTTTTTTTTAAACATCTGCTGACATCTGATAACAGATCTGATAACGGTTTATCGTCGCATGGCGTTGCTGCATAATATTAGAGAAATGTGATGATATCGATGAAAGTCACCATGACAATGTGATTTGCCAAAAATTCAGTTTGAGGTTTGAGGTGTTTGCATTTGGCTACTGGAGTCTGTGCTTGAGAGGTCTGTCTCCAATATGCAAGTCATGTCCAATATGCAAGTCTTGTGACTCATAGTTGATGTCCTAACAATAATTTTCCAGGTCCTGCATGCTTTTGATGACCAGTGCCTTGACTTTTTCCCACGTTTTCTGTTTCATTTGATGAAGATTCTGGAGATTGTTGTTCATGTAGTTTGTAACTCCAAATTATTTGCAGAAGAATTTTCAGAGCGCACCTCATAATTATCGGAAAGAAGTTCAAAAGCCCAGGTGCAATGCTAACTTAGATGCTATTGGCTGGTGTTTGCAAAGCAGCCAATCCAAGAAAGTCATTTATTTTCTTTGACATTGATTGACGGTAGCATGTTAGCCTATGCTAACAGTTTGTATTAATGCATGTTTAGGTGTATTTAGAGTTTAAGATTTTACAACAGGCAGTTATAAGGTTTTTTAGAGGAGGTCTTGAATATTTGTAGATTAAAGGCATATTAAGTAAATGATTGTTCACATGCAATTAATCAGTATAGCTCATGCATCAGCATGTTGAAGGAGTGTCATTAAAACTGAGTGCTAAGGTGTAACCTTAAGTTGCAAAATCTGAGACTTAAAGTTAGTTCAAAATAAGATGCCTCTTTAATTTAATAAGTTATCTGAGCTGAAGAAGGAAATGTGATAGTTTCTAATAAATGAGACATTTTTAGAACCTTGATTCCAAACACAGTGCTAAGGTTCATAAGCTGATGTGAATGTCAAAATGTTTTATGACAGATTATATTAATTAAGCCATTAATGTGAAGCTCATTAACAATAAGTACTCAGCAATATCTGAACAATCTCCAGATTTTCAATTTTAGATTTTTAAATACACCAGTAGCTCCACAGTCTTAATCAAACATGTAGAAACAACTTTAATTTGTTTAATCTGTGCAATTAGCAGTAGAACGGTCAATGTAAAATAAAAAATAAAACACTGATAAAACAATAAGTTGACTGTCTTGGTCAGTCATTTAAAAAAATTCAACAAACCTTCTTTCAAATCGTTCAGAAAATGCAATAAGGAATTCTAAATATAATGTAAAATAAATAATAAGGCATGATGTCACTCAAAGTACAAAGCACAGAACTAGACTGAATAGATCTGTCCATTGTCACTGAAACCCCACGTAGAATTATTTCAATACCAGGGCGGATACAAATATTAATATCAGCTGTGACTTGAAGTAACTCGTCATTAAACTGTTAGTTTAGGATAATTAATCAATTATCCACCAACATGTTTCCATCGATTCTTCTGCTGTGATGCATATCATCCTGACTGTGGCCGCCATCCCTCCTCCCATCTACTTCCTCCCGATCAGTCAAAGAGCTCTGTGTTCAGCTGGCTCCTGCAGAAGGGGTCGACTGTCGGCCCCCGAGAACACAGCATGGATGCGAGCCACCGTTCTCTGTCAGTTTACCTATCAGAAAGTGAAACATGGAGGATGACCTGACGGCGCGAGGAGGGAAACAGGCCGGAGGGTGGTAAACCTCCGTCAATCTGATTCCGGGTTTGACGCAACAGAAACCTCGACTGCCGAATTTTAACCCGGGCTTATTGAAAAATATATTATTAGAATCTATTATCCACATGTCCATCATGTTACACATTAGGAGGTAGCAGCTCATGTGAGCAGGCAGAACAATGAAGGAAAAAAACAATGTGTAAACTGATTACTGTCTTGCAAAAGGAGCCAAAGCTTTGGAACTTTTAACTTTTAGTCACTTTACAAACACTGATGTCGGCCAGTATAATTCATTGAGATCTAACCAGACAGACCAACATACAGTGCATACAGAGGAAGCCAAATAATACATGTCATTTTCTTTCTTCTTTAACACATGAGATCTGAAAAGTATGGTGTGATGCCCTTGAAGATGACATTACATTACAATAAAAATGCACCAATATGAACGTCCCCTACAAAGAGGTTTTTAGTCTGAACTAGTTGTTTATCCTGGCAAAATAAATGTTAAATAAAACAATAAAAAGTTATTTTGATGTTATTGGTGATGAGATATTATACATACTGCACATATTTTCCTACCACCTCACCATAAAAAGCCTTCCCAAACTGTAATGGGATGGTTGATATCAAAAGAAATACTTGTTAGAATGGCCTAGTCAAAGTATTGAATCGAATCTTAATGACAATCTGTAACAAGACTTGACAACTAATGCTTAAAGACAAAACAGCCTCTAAATATTAAAAATTGGTAAAGATTATAGACGCATCGATCCGATATCGGTCCAGATATTGAAAAAACTATTTAGATTGGGTAAAAGGGCAGATCTGTTCAGCCTATTTCTATGCTTTGTACCTTATTATTTATGTTACATTATATTTGGAATTCCTAATTGCATCTTTGAACCATTTGAAAGACAATTTGTTGGAATTTATTGATTTCATAAATAGACAACTTATTGTTTTATCAGTTTCAGTTTCTTTATGATTTATTTTACTTTGGCTGTTCCAACTTCACTGACTGAACAAATGAAAGTTGGTTTTACATGTTTGACCAAGCTTGTGAAGCTGTTGGTGTATTTCAGTGAACTGAACTGATGCAGAGTTACCAAATAAATGTGTAATTTAGTTTATTTATGCCTGTGTTTAAAAAAAAAAGAAACATTTTTAGTTAGTTCAGCTGTTTTTCTGTATCGGATCGGTATCGGCCAATACTAAACAAACAGATACCTGTATTGGAAATTTAAAAAGTGGATCAGTGCATAATAGACATTCCTCTAAACATTTTCTGGTGTTATTTTGGTAAAACATAGTTCCAAAGTGTTGACTGAGTTTATTAAAGTGCAAGCCACAGTTTTTTCTTTTTTTTTTTTTTTTTTTGGTAAAACATTCAGAAAGCCTGTTCCAGTTTTCTTCCACCTGGATGAAAGAGGTCAGGTAAACAGCCACACAAAGACGTCACATGTTGACCTTCCACTCAGACCTAAGAGGAGCAACCCGGCGGTTCTGATTCAGCTCAGATGAGAATCCGCACATATCGATTACATGCGTACATGCTGCATTCCAGCGCCTCGGTGACACATTAGCCACATCACCTGAGGCGGAGAGAGACAGAGTCCTATGGAGCGGAAATGTTAGACATGAAGGTAAAGAACTCCCCAACATGATCCGCTCCTACGCACGTTCCACTGATCTGCAACCTGAGCACAGGTGAGTCCGGGGCCGACCGTAATGTCAGAAAATCAGAGAGCAGCGCAGGGGAAACCAAAAGCCAGCTACCATTTAACATGGGCTCCGATCGGAACTTTAGGAAGTGACAGACTTCCAGGATGAGTCCAGACCTTAAACAAGGATCGTTAGTATAGTTAAAGTAAACCGCCGGGACGAGATTTGATGCATGTTGCCACGTCTGCTTCTCTCTATGCTCAGCAATTCTCTAAGAATCTGGTCTGACTGCTTTGACATTCCACATAGAAGAGAAAGTCAAGGCGATGATGGGAGATGAAATCACCTCTGACTCGCCTAAAATGGTCATTTTATCGGAAATGTGCAACAAGATGCGCATCTCCCGCAAGGAGGCGCGTCACGAGTCAGAAAAGTGCCATGGGGACCTAAAGGGTGGGGGACATCATCACCTTACCAGCTTCCCTGTAGTCACTTGTTGAAATATTTAACTTTAAAACTGAAGAGGCTTTCAAAATCATATCACAAAACAATGAAAGACTAAACATGCCGAGTACCTTGATGATGCTGCTGCGGCGCGGTGCTGTCTTCACGGACTCCAGCAGGATGGTGTCCGAGTCCTGGCCGCCGCCGCCTCCTCCGGGGAGGACGACACCGCTCCGCCGGCCACGGGACACTCTCGGCGGGATGAAGTCCGGCGCCCCGTCGCCGTACAGCCCGTCTCCACATCCGTCACGCTCCGACATGTCAGCGCTCAGAGGGCTGGGAGACTGGGTTTGGGGGGGTCAGTTTAGAACAAGCGGGCTCGAGGGAGAAAGTGAAGCAATTTTACGGGATCGGAGAAAGTTTGGTGCCCTTGTTCGGGGATGCCATTTAAAAGAGGAGCGGCTCTGTCAGCCTGACGCACACTGCTCAACTCAATTTGACTATTTATAAGCAGGATTTCATAGTTCCAGAGTTGAAGTCCACGCTGACTTTAGGCTGGTTGTGTTAGCGCGCTCCGTGGCGCATCTACAGCCCCGAGCATCACATGCAGGTTGAGGTTCAGGAAGGGGGACCGACCGGTGCGCTCCCCTGAAGACGCGCAACAAGTCCTCGCGTCTCCAGCGCTGCTCCTGAATCCCGGTTCCCTGGAAGCGGTCAAGGCATCCAGACGTGCGTAAAGCAACCAGCAGCTGCTGCAGCGGAGGAAATCTCCCGATCCAACGTTGTCCACCAGGTTACCAGGGCTACCCGAAACCGAGCCGCTCCGTGCCCGGAACACGTCCTTTGGTGTCAGAGTGCACGAGGGACCGGGCTCTCGGCGTGGCGCGGCGGATGGACCGACTCGCTCGTGCGTCGCCGCGCGTCCGTCTGATTTTCAGTCACAGCAACAAACAGCCGACTTTTGAAGAGGACGAGAACACAACTGACAGGCGCTCGCGCCGCCTCTCGGGCGCCACTCCTCCTTCCACCCTGTGCGCGCGGCTCCGCCCACTCAGCGAGACTGACGCGCGAGGCAGCCAATGCGCGCAGGCGCGGGGAGACAACCGAGGAAGCGCGAGCCTCCGATAGGCGGAGGCCGTGAGTCCCTGAGAGCGAGGAGCCGCCAGCATGAGGCGAGGTGTCAACATACAGCTGTGATGATGCTCAGGCTGATTTAGGTTATTGTAGCGGGGCTTTGTGTTTGTGTGTTTGTTTCTGTTTTTTGTGTCTTTTCGGTTTCATCTCTTGAAAAGGAAACAATCAGCGCCACAGTAGTTAGGGAAAAAATGAGCACATTTCCTGCAAAAATCTCAATTTTCTTGAAAAATCTCTGAATTTCTTAGATTCTTTTCATATTTTTTCTAGAAACCTTCTGAGAATAATCAATTTTATAGATTTTCGGGACTTTTTTTCTACTTTTTGAACTCAAATTTTTTTTGTTGGTCTTTTTTATGTATAATGCAACTAAAAAATAAAGATTATTTCTGTTTGAGGGAGAAATGTAAAGTAAGACATTTGCAATAACCTGGCTGTATAACTATGCACATCATTAAATCTATAAGCTTGGTTGAAAGCATAACAGGTTTGTTTTTGTTTTTAAATAAATATCACTCTGGATCTACATACAACACCTTCTCTTTGTTGTCCAAATCCAACTTCCTGCTCACAGACCTGATTTGGGTCGATGCCTGGACTCACTGAAGCAGCAAAAAGCAGTTTGTATTTATTTATGCGTTTATTTATTGATCTGTCATGTTTTATATCTATATCTTCATGGAAGAAGGTGACTCTGTAAGTCTTTTATATGACACGATTTCCCGTTAGAGGCTCCACTTTATCCAAAACTTCAAGTTCAGTTCTTCCAGATACACCCAGTTTCTCTATGAGTGTTGATACGTTTCATTTCTATCCTAACTGACATGTCAGGATAAACTGTATTTCCTGTTGTAGGAATGAAAGAATAAAACCTGACTGAAATGAAAACTAAATAAAAACCAGACTCCCCGCTGCTCTTTTTAAGGTTATTTCTGTGAATAGTGAGGCTCCCAAGCGTTCAGGGACGGTCCAATCTGTGAATCTCAGGTCCTTTACTGTTGTTTAGTCTTCTGTCTGAGAAGTGAGACCCTGGCCTCTCAGTCCTGTCCGGTAGGTGTGGGTTCAGGGTGGCAGGCAGCTGGTAACAGTGACTGCAGAGCTGCAATAAAGGACAGATACATTATTCATCGAAGTGGTAGCAGAATCACTTTTTCTTTCCTCTGGTGGGGAGGTCAAAGGTCAGGGTGAGGGAGGCAGCAGCACTTGAGAACTGGCAGGGTATTTAAGTGTTTTGCTCATGGAGATGCTCAGCGGGGTGGACTGATCCTGGCCTCCATGACCTGCAGGCTTCTGTTGGAGGGGATTTTCTCTGTCTGCTGAGAGATGTGTGGAAATATGGTCCACTGAATTAAAAAAATATAAAATGATCCTGTGTGCATCCAGTTACCACGAGTGTTTAGAAGTGTGCTGTTCCTTTGCATAATTCACCCTATTGGTCATATTTTACTGTGAAGAATTCATTTTTTCCTCCTCAGTAAGCCAAAAGAGCAAAACAATTAGAGACCAAACTTAGGAAGTCATCTCAACATGGCTACTGTATTAACCCTTTAACAAAGTTTTTACCAGCGTTGCAGTGAGAAGTAGCTCTTATAATGAGCTCAGCTGATGCGCAGTTCCACCAGATGTTTGCTAATTGCTGCTGGCTAGTTTGAAGGAACTCAGTGGGGGAGTAACAGACAGAGTTTCACTAAAAGCAGGAGTTTTTAAAGAGACAGAGGGTAAATTTCAAGGCCTTTACCAAATTACCAGGTAAAATTTCTTTTAAGTGATATTCGATATATTTACAACATTTTTACAACTACAACATAATGATTGTACTATAAAATGGCACTATGTGGCTGGAAAACATATAAAATATCCATGGATTCTTATGAAAGTCTCTATATCTGCAGGGAAGTGTGAATATTTGTTCAGGATTATTATGTGGATCAGCCCCACAGCTGCGATTGAGCCATAATCCTGAAAACACACATTTCTGTGTGACGGAATAAATCCATCCATTCTGACAGACTGACAGTGACGGGGAGCCATTAGACATCTTATCCTGGAGTTGAGGATCAAATCTAAAAAAAAATCATTTTTACATCCACTTAAAATAATAAAGTTTTATTGAGTAAATCTGAGATGAAAGTGCAGTGAATCCCAGCTGAACTCAGTCCTCTCGTACGGTTGAAATACTTTGATGGTAGTCGAGATTCAGACCCTCTGAATCCCCCCCGAGTTATTATTTGAAGGTGTTCCGAGCTGAGTAGAAATGAAAGTGTGTGTATGTATTTGTTTGCGTGTGTGTCTCTGGACCTTGAGCCACACAGCTGTGGAATGTAGCTGGCTGGTGAAGCCTATTAGCACATGGGGCCCTCCAGTCACACAGCCCTGATAGTAAGTGTAGAACCAAGCCACATTTTCACAGCAAAGGAATTCCTCATGTTTGTGCTTTAGAGCGTATGACCAGTAAAATAAAAAAATGAAAAAAATCCAGCAGGGACTGGGAAAACTGCTGAGCTGCATGGTGCATGTGTGGTGACAGAAATTAGGTCGACGGACCAAAACCGTTCCAAAGCATCCTGAGGTTAGACAATAAGGTCAAACATTACATCGAAAACAGTCACGAGATTTAATTTTTTTTTTAAAAGGAGTGGTTTACTATTCCATTTACTGTACAACAGCAAAGGTTTGGTGCGGCCTCAGTTTGGTAGCTTACTGATCATGACAAAAACGTTCCCAGTAGTCACTGAATTAACTTGAAACTGACAAAAGTAGTAATAAATAAACTTCTCCTGAAAATTGATCAATGAAAATCACACATTGCTTTTGAATTCTATTTTCCACATAATGATAAAGAAACAAACTAATCACAGGCCTGGACAACAATGATGCTTCCTGTTACTGGACATTTTGTTGCTCGACCTGTTGAGTCGATCACATCATATATTATTATAGATGATTTCTGGAAGTTTCAGAGAGACTTCTGCTTCTTTCCGTGGTTTTCTGGGTTACTCTTCATTGACAAACTGCATTTGAAACACTGTGACTTTTTAAGCTTTCTGAACATGATAAACTGGAGGGCTGAGAATTTTCAGATGCTTGGTTCAAGACAAAACAAAAATGTGCATAAATACATTTCAGGCTTACAAAGTTTGTTATGATTAATCACAAGACCAGAGTATAATTTTTTCCAGTCGACAGATCGAACTTTCACCACTTTGAAATAATTTGTTTTGCAGCATTTTGTGGAATTTGGGTAGAAACAAAATGGTGGCAGACAAGATATGATATATTTGAATAAACTACAAGTGGCAAGCTATTAGCTACTAACGATTAATCGTGATTAATCAGACCATTAGCATATGATTAATCTGCTGAAGTTTTTCGATCGATTAATGAAGCCTTCACCACTGAAATCATGTGGCACCATTTTGTGCAACTTGGGTAAAAACTAAATTCCACAAAATCACACATTGTGGAAATGGGAGTTTGAAGAAACGACGTGTCGACTCATTGGGGGAGAGTTTCAGAAAGAGCAGACAAATTCAAGGCATTGAATTTCTTTTGTGTCATGTTTGATGTGTGCAGCGTTGAATGAACGACTTGCTAACTGTTGGCGGCTAATGTTAGCGGCATCTGTTTCATGCCTGCTAAAGGTTTATTTCACAGTTTGTGACAATGTGGACAAACATATGATCATGACCATGTGCAAAAATGAATTACTTAGCTGGTTAACAATGAACTCAAACACCAAATGTGACATTAATTAAACATTTTCTTTTTGTGAAAATCAGACAGAGGATTCATTAGCTGACATCATGAGCACAGAGTGAAACCTGGACTGGATCATTTCACAGTGATTACAGAACAAGGCCTGGGAGGCATCACTCTTTCTGTGAACACAAGCAAATGAATTACTTCTTTCTTTCTCTCTTTCTTTCCTTCTTGCTAAATCAGTCACACGTCACCTTGTCCGTTCATTTTAATAAAATACGAGTCTGGGGATCAATCTTAGTTAATCCTTAATCTTAAAAGCCTCAGAGCAACACTGGAGAGTCGGGACAGCCAGGATGGGACACTCTTAAATAAACCTGTCATATAAAAGATAAAGCAGAAGCAGAAGGTTCAGATTTTGCATGAAGAAAAAAATTATAATACTTGACTCGGAGGAGTTTCTTAGTCTTAATTTCACGCCTTTTTCACCTTCCATTGTCTTTCATTTATCAGGTATCCAATATTAAGAAAGACGCTGGGCACCTAATGGCCTTTATTTCCTCATTCTGATGCTAATGAAGTTCAACCTCTCCATTAACTCCTGCCAAGAGTTAATTTGATTTACATTTATTTAGCATAAGAGGAGAAACACAGGAACAAACTCCAAGCAGCTTCCCAGCATCAGATCATCTGACGTGAAACTACACTTTAAAAATAACACTCCTTGCCTTTTGATGACGGTACAGTGCCTATAAAAACTATTCACCCTCTATGATGTATTACCTATTCCATTACTTTTACAAGTCAATCATGATCAACAAAATTTGACATTTTTGACAACAAAAAATTAAGGAAAAGAAATACCAGTTTGTAATTTAATGCCTTGAAACTGGGCCTCTGTCTCTTTAAGGGTTTCACAGATAATTAGCTCTTATGAGCTCAAGCAGATGTGCAGTTCCACCAAGTGTTTACTAACTGCTGCTGGCTAGTCTGAAGGAGCTGAGTGGAGGAGTTGTGGGGGAGGGAGGGCTGCTCTGTGAGGCAGAAGCATGGAAGCTTGGAAACTGCAGCTCTGAGGAGGGGCTGCGCCTTGAAGGCGGAGCTAGGTCCATCCAGGCGTTTTGCACAGCTGAATGGTTGCCATGGGAGATTAACAGATTTCTCAATCATGCATGAAAGAATCAAGGCAACACTCCAGGCATGTTTTTGGTGCGAGAATAACATTATAATATCATGTAAAGCTCAAAAATGCTAACTTTACATAAATACTGACCCTTTAACTGAGCGTCACCTCCAAAATCTTGAACTATCCCTTTAGTCTTTTCACCTGTGGAAAAAACATTGAAAATAGAGCATGTTGTCCTGCTCCCTAAACACAGATTCTAAGAAAAGAGATGCAAAGACATGCGAGAGACTAGTGGTGAAAATTATTGAAAAGCATAATAAAAGTTCAGCCCACTTACCATTCATAATTCTAATGAACTTTGATCAAACAATGCTCGACGTTTTGTTGGGATTAATAGAAAATGATCATGTCTGAGTGCAGCCATTAAACAGACCATTACATGACAACATGGCTGAACATTGAGCAAAGACAGATAACATGTGGAATCTGAGGTACGAAGTACAGAAAGCAGTGACCTTGTTAAGATGCCCAAGGATCATTACGTTCTCTCAGTATTGAGGGAAAAAATGGATTGTGTTGATTTCCTCATCAGACGAGTCCTGATTTATTTGTTTGTGAACTGAGCAGCTTTCAAATACTGTGAATAGAAGGTCTGATGTTTCTACATTCGGCCTTTACATGTAGATAACATGAAAGCAATTTGAGCCCTTTCGTAATCATTATTACTCTCAATCTGAAAATGGAAACCAGAAAGCTACGGTGCTTATCTGCAGTGTGTGAGTACAAAAGGATTTGATCAGATTCACACCAACTCAGAAAAATGCAGTAGAGTACAACATGTGACATTCCTGTGCAATCCAACGTTTTATACACCAATCATCTGTTGGACGTGTGAATAGATGAAAATTCAATGGTGGAGGATAAATGGTGGAGAGCAGAGGTCACAAAACGTGTCCTCTGAAGGCAGGGTTCAAAGGTCAAACTGATGCTAGTTTCTGTCACAGTGATACTTAGTTTAACTAAAAGGTGCAAAAATAATCTATAAATGTGATATTTATTCTGAACGTTCTACTAAACAGAATAATTGGTAGGGAAAAAAACAACATAGGTGTAATTACTGGTTTCCATAAATATTCAGTTTTGAAGTATTATTTTGTTGGATTTAGTTTTAGCTTTCAGTTTCCCTAATCAGGAAAATCAATAAATTCCCCAAATCCAGATTACCACAATTTTTTCTTGTCTGAAAAAAAATATTTTTTTTTCTCTTGAAGCCATATTTGAGTATATTTGGGTTTATGCCTGAACTCAATATGATGCTGAAATATTAAACACCCTTATGCATCTTCAGCTTTCAGGGCAACAAAGATTTTAGGTCAAAATGATTTTGTCTATTTTGATTAAGAAGTCCAACTCAGATGAATCAAACCCAGGTAGTCATGGAGAGCTACTGTCCTGCAACTTATTGATGTAAATTTTCTTAAACATATATCGTTCAACTAAATGCAGTAATAGACAGCTGGCAACAGATGAGCAATAGCTGAAAGCGAAGCACTTACAACATAGGAAATGGTTTGGGATAGACATGGCACCGGACCTGAGCTGCTGATGATTCATTAGTGATCATTACAGTCTCACGGGAGCCGGTTTCTCTGGACTATAAAAAAGAAACGGAGACATTCCTGCTGAGACACAGTGAGGACCACCCACTGAAGGAGCAAGACTCCATTGAAGCAGTAGAGTTTTCCTCATAGAGTAGAGTAGAGTTCATCAATTTTAAAATAAAAAAAAGCTTCCAGTGTCAAGTACTGCTAACAGATAAACAGAAATCCATGAGAGAGCCTCTGAAAGCGGGATGTTTGGGCTATATGTCTTTGTGATGCTTTTGTCATTGAAGAAAGAATATTTTGAAGGGTGAAATTAATGGAAACACATCAATTCAGAAAAGATGTCCTTTTTTTTGGTAACGTGTTGGTGCTAGGGTGAGGTGGTGTTTCAACTGCATTGAAATTTGCTTGTCCAAGTCACATGATCAGCAACCACTGGAGCGAACAACAAAGAAGAAGAGAACAGGAAGTAGTTGGAGGATGATGGCGTGCCATGTTTTTAATGACTTGTCACATGACAAAGGTATTGACTTATTGTAACTGTAGTTGCATTTATTTTTCAGTGGAAAAACCACAATGTCAAAGTTGTATTTTTCTGACATGTTACAGAAATACATCTAACATCATCAGAACCAATTTCAACCTCAACAAACAATCAGCACAACAAACCAAATTACATCCAAAATGAATACAGAGCAAAGTATTGAAACCAAACATGTAACACCAAGTAAAAAGGCCATACTGCCATACTTCTTCTATACTTTGTGATGATGTATTTCAGTTTTGATGTCAGCTTAAATTTTCCCAGAAGGCTGTATTGGTTTGGAAAGCTTTTTTCCATTAATTAATGAAATAATTTTTCAAAACAGTTTACTTTGTTTATTTCCATCCAGTTTTAAAAGTAGCTTCATGCTCTGAAACATTTAAATGTGACAAAGCAAAAACAGTGTAAATCTGTAAAAAAAAAAAAAGTCTACTTTGAAAGTTTCGAAAGTCTTAGTGTGTTGCTGCCCAGCTGAAAATCAGCAGAGTGTGACAGTATTTCATTAGCACTGAACCTCTTGACTCCATGCTGCACTGCTGGGGCTGAGCGAGAAAGTCCAAGAGAAAGAGATTGGCAGAATTGTAAAGCATCAGTCATCAGATGGGTTTGTGCTGCACATGGCCATCTGCTGGTCTCTTTGGGAACTTAGTTGCATTTCCACTAAAAATGTGCACAAACTTTGTCAATATTATGCTAATGTCAGATAAAACACAATTTTAAACAGCAATGTTTCCGTTAAGTATGAAACACAATTGGAAACACATAAATAAGCTTGATATAAGTCATTCAAAAATCATGCCTCGCCATCATCTTCCTATGACTTTCTGTTGTCTTCTTTGTCATTTCTTCCAGTAGTAACATCCAGGCGTTGATCATGTGACTCATGATGTGGAGGAAAAAGTGTGTGAGAAAGTCATCTTCCTATGACTTTCTGTTGTCTTCTTTGTCATTTCTTCCAGTAGTAACATCCAGGCGTTGATCATACGACTGGTGATGTGGAGGAAAAAGTGTGTCCATTGCAGTTTTGCGAAATATACAAATTTTGATTCAGCTGGAAAAACCCCCTCATTCGACACAAAAACTTTATCAAAAAAAAACTGGCATGTTTCTTTTAAGCTGATTTATTTTCATCATTCCAATTTGTGCAATTTTATAGTCAATGGAAAGACAATAGGTGAAAGATAAACCCGTCCTGGATCTGAGAAACCGCTCCAGACACATTTTCAGCACCGGGTTTTGCTTTGGTGTTTTGTTTAAGTCAAACGAATTTGTTATCCCTTTATTTACTCCACCATCACACACGCAGACAGCTGGGATAAAACTTTGAGCTGGTACACAGCCTGCAGTAATCCACCACCTGGGTGGCCAATCAACAACAATCCCTTTGTTTTGTGTAAGTTGACACCAGTTTAGAAAGTGTTGGGACAAAAGTCGACATGATTGATAATCATGTCCACTCTCTCTGAAGCGCAGCACCTCTGAAACCACCAGCAGATGTTTCTTGAAATAAAGAGGGTAACATGGGCACCCTCTTTACGATATTTTGTCTTAAATACAAAATATTAAGTACAGATATTTTATTTTTTTAGGTGATTTTAGTGAGTTACTGAGGGAACTTTGGGAGAAAGTTGCATATGTGAATTATTTTACTTGGACTACACCACCACACTTAAATGACATCGATTTGTCACTCATAACCTTTAAGCCAGGAGCATCAAATTCATTTTGTGATTGCTTTTGTGGTGCTAATTTAGAAATATTTGTAAATTTTTATGGAATTTTCACAATATTTGCATTGATATGACATTAAATGCATGTTCTCCCTGTGCATGTGTGGGTTCTCTCCGGGTTCTCCGGCTTCCTCCCACAGTCCAAAAACATGACTGTCAGGTTAATTGGTCTTTCCAAATTCTCCTTAGGTGTGAGTGTGTGTGTGCATGGTTGTTTGTCCTGTTTGTCTCTGTGTTGCCCTGCGACAGACTGGTGACCTGTCCAGGGTGAACCCCGCCTCTCGCCCGGAACGCAGCTGGAGATAGGCACCAGCACCTCCTGACCCCGTTAGGGAGAAGGGTGACCAGAAAATGAATGGATGGATAGATGGATGGATGGATGGATGGATGGATGGATGGATGGATGGATGGATGGATGGATGGATGGATGGATGGATGGATGGATGGATGGATGGATGGATGGATGGATGGATGGATGGATGGATGGATGGATGGATGGATGGATGGATGGATGGATGGATGGATGGATGGATGGATGGATGGATTTTTTATTCATTGCCATATCGATCACAGGCTACAACATAAGATAAAGTAAGGAGGAGGTAGTCATTTAAACTCAATGTTTGTGGCCAATTTTGAGAAAAATCTGCAGTTAAATCAGAAAAAAATGTTAATTTTGCATGAATTTTGTGGAATTGTGAAAAACTGGTGGACGTTATTGTTCTAATTCGGACTCTAAAGGGCCACATGAAACGCTAAGGCAAACCAAATTTGGCCCCCAAGCCTTGAATTTGACACATGCGCTTTAAGCCAGAGAGTCAAGAAAATGTCACAGAATTTGTTGAAACAAACAAAAACATTGTCTGTGGCTAAAGGAGTGAGTTGAAACTAATTCTTTTCCTCACCACTTTGTTCTTTACAATTAGATTTAGAGAGCTTCTGCTAATCAGCACCGAGTGTCAGAGAACACAAGGTGCTAAATGCTTCCAGAAACTCCCTGCAGGCACACAGTGCTCTGTGAGGGAGCCTGACTTAACAAACCACTTTGAAAGCAAATGACGCCTCACACTTATGGTTCACGTTTGGCACGAGTGTCACAGTCAAAAATATCTGCGGTTATATTTGCGGTTTTGCTTCGCAAGAAAGTCTCGAGATGATGAATGGTGGAGGGTGTCAGGGTAGCCAAATGTCAAATCCAACGTTTCTCCTTGTCAAAGCACATGTAAGTTTTAAATGGAGACCAAACCCACAGTCACGGTTAGAGCCGGGTAGTTAGGGCCGAGGCCTAAATGTGATATTTAAACGTTCCTGGATCTCAGTAAGGACAGTTACACACATATATGTCAATTCAATCTTCGACTGAGCCCTCAAAACGTGTGGGTGAGAAGTGTGACTGGTACTACAGATAAGTGAACAGGCTTCAGTTGAATGAATCTGAATGAGGGGATCAGAACTGCTTGTGTCAATATTTATGAAAACAGGTGGAAATTTATTGCATTGATCAGATTACAAATAATACAGTTATAACTACATATGAAATGGATTCAAATGTGGAAAAAATAAAATGTTTCCCTTGCACTCTTTTTTTTTATTTAGTCTAGTTTTTGTTCAATATATCTCCCCCAGTTGACTGTCGGATACAAACTGGAAAGTGAAGTGGCATCACATCTGCTGATAGTCAGTACTAATTAGTTAAACTGAACCAACTGGAAAACAAAAGGAGAATCAGGATAAAGAACTTGGAGATAAAATAAATAAAAATAATAATAAAATTTTTTAAAAATCAATGAGGGGATGAACATAAAGAAATCAAATAAAAATGATAGATTTGATCATGTTTTGAAGGGGTTTTGTTAAAGACCTCAGTGCAGAGATAAACTTAGAAGTTTAATGAAAACAAAGAGACTTACAAAGATCCTCAGAGGAATAACAAACAAAATAATCCAGAGATAACAGCAGAATCAGGCGGAGACTGAAAGGAAACTAGGTTTGAGTTTTGATTGTTGGACAGAGAACAGATGAGTGACTGGAAACAGGGAGCAGCTGTGAGGAGAGACCAGGCAGGCAGACTGAGAGAACAGAGACGGAGGAGAAACTGACTGCTAAAGAATGACCGACAAATGAAATCTTCGGTCGGTCGTTCCAAAGTACATTCATTTACCAAATGTAAATTAACAATATTTAAAGGAGACTGGTTTTATCCAAAGCAAGAGTGGAAGAAACACAAAACAGCTAGTAACTAAACAAACAAGTGATCAAAATGCCAAAAACTAGACTGTCAAAACCAAAACAACCCAGACAAATTTATATTCACTTCAAGACTCAACATAAAGAAAAATTAAGAAAAAAGTTGTTTTTCTAGATTTGAGCAAGATCTGGGAAAATCAACATCACATTTACATTAAAAACATTTGATCTAAAATAAGGAATTCACATAGAAGAAAAGGAGACCGATAGGATGAGCAGAACCAAAGCGTGTTCATTATTTAATTTAGCAAATTACTGCTTTTCTTACCCTTATTATTGTTCTCATTCCTAAAGAGTCAGCGACTTCTGACCACAGATGCTGGATCGTTTTGCTTACATGAGTGGTTCTCAGGCCTTTATCTCACCGGGTTCAGTGGTGTCGACTGTAATCTTGTTCCCACCAGATTCAGGATTCCAGTGATCCAAGAAACTATCTGGAAATTACCCACCTGGGTCTCTCTCTCTTGCCCCCACTCCACCGTTGGCGCTTCTGGAAACGACTCTCGGTTCTTACCTGTTCATCCTGGGACTCCAATCTTCTCTCAATTAGTATTTCTCATAGTCCTCAAACTGATCACTTACTTCTCTCCTGCTGTCTTTCTGGAACCTACCAGACATCTCCTTTGCAAAGTCTTATAAATGAAATAAGACTTTAAAAAAATAAAATAAAAGCTGTTTCAGGTTTTCAGTACAACAGCTTGAGAGGAAATTGCTAAGAAAATACAAAAGGTCATGTCACCAGTTTGACAGCATTTCAGATAATTAAAACAAAAAAATAATTGACATTAACAGATATGAAATGCTTATGTGATACATTTTTCAGACATATCACCAAACAATGAGATATAATAGAGGAGAAGGACTTCTCACCAGAGAATGGAATTGTCATGATGGATGCATTTTTCAAGCCTACATGCAGAACACAACACAGGCGATAAATATGAAATAAAAGAGAAGTTTATAAGCCTCAGGCTCTCTGTGGTTCCAGGTGGTCGTTGTGTTTGTCAGTGGGAACCCAGGAGGCAACGGGAAGTATGTCGGCGGGCGGACAGGTAGGCTCAGGATCAGCGGTTACAGAGAATCGGTGCGACTGCCAGCCGTGGAAATCCTGGGGGAACTTGTTGTCACACGGAGAAGGTGAGTCTGGGAACTCGGGCAACCCGTGGGTACGTTCCACGGCATCACGAGGAGAGGCTTCATCAAAAAGCCAGGAAGGATCAGCATAGAGTGGTGACAGGAGTGATCACCTGAAGGTAGGAGAAGCAACAAGGAAACAATCACTAGGAGCAGATCAGCAAACAACACATAGACAAGCTCTTGGGGCTCAGAGGTACCATTACTGACTAAACACTCAGGCGCTGAAGGACTAGCAGTCAGCTCCTCTTGAACCTCCCGCTGACGAGCTAAACTCGCATCAGGTATGCAGGTGACGTCATCCACGCCCTCCGACAGAATGGATTTGGCGCCATCTAGTGCTGGAGAAAAGCGAGTGCACGCACAAAAACTCCACAAAGAAACTAAGGACCCCAGAACATAACAGGAATGCCCATTCTGTTTTACCCTTCTATGATTTGAAGTTCTGCCATGCAACATGTTGGATATTGAAATATTAATATTCTGTGCAAAAATTCAAGTTTAGCAAAAAGGGTCTAAAATCAACACATCTCACACTAATGGGAAGCTGGGGGAAAGAGTATTTTCAATGTTGCTGTCAAAGCTTATGTTAGAGCTCTGAAACTAAAATAAAAAAAACCCTGAAAATCACAAATAAGCCACCAAATGCTGATTGGTGCATCAAAAAAAAAGAAACAGGCATCGTGAATAAAAATCTTGTGCAGCGAAAGCAGAAAGCAAGGTCAAGTAAAACAAAGCTGGCTTTGTACTATGGAGACGTAAACAGCTTTGTGTGTCTGAAAACTCAGCACTAAACCTTAAGTCACCTGAATGAGGAACTAATCTTCCTTCCCAGAACAGGCCTGATGAATCAAAGAAAACACAGAACATAAAAACATAACAAAACCTTAAATGTTAAAGAATGTAGCACTCATATGTGTGTTACTGGATTGCTGTTCCAGTGAGTCCTTCATTTAACTTCTGCTTTTACTCAGTCAGCTGGAACAGAATCCAGGCAATGCTAACATACAGCCATCTAAACATGCTAACATACAGCAATCTAAACATGCTAACATACAGCCATTTAAATATGCTAACATACAGCCATCTACACATGCTAACATCCAGCCATCTAAACATGCTAACATACAGCCATCTAAACATGCTAACATACAGCAATCTAAACATGCTAACATACAGCCATTTAAATATGCTAACATACAGCCATCTACACATGCTAACATCCAGCCATCTAAACATGCTAACATACAGCCATCTAAACATGCTAACATACAGCCATCTAAATATGCTAACATAAAGCCATCTAAACATGCTAACATACAGCCCATGTGAACATGCTACCATACTGCCCATCTGAAGATGCTAACATACAGCTATCTAAACATGCTAACATACAGCCATCTAAACATGCTAACATACAGCCCATGTGGACATGCTAACATACTGCCCATCTGAAGATGCTAACATACAACTATCTAAACATGCTAACATACTGCCCATCTGAAGATGCTAACATACAACTATCTAAACATGCTAACATGCAGCCCACGTGAACATGCTAACATACTACCCATCTGAACACACTAACATACCGCCCATCTAAACATGCTAACACATAGCCCATGTGAACATGCTAACAACATTCAGCATAAGTAATGGACAGACTGAACTGTGAATGAACTCTCACCAGGTGTGTAAGTGCTTAGGATGCTTTCAAAAGTATTTGAGTGAAAGTGCAGCAGGTACTGTGAAGTTCTCCCACTGTGATTTCAGTCTCTCCTTGTGTCCTGGATCAGTCTGCCACACAGGTGTTTAAACCCCTCTGTGTTTGCTGATGTGTCAGTCAACACAAATATAAACTTGGCCATGTTTTTGTTCTTATTAACCACAATCCTGAATAAGGTTTCAGAGTCAGAGTTAAACTACTGACTGTCGTGTTAAATTAAGCCTCAGGCAATGAAAGAGATCAATTATAAAGGTAAAGGTAAAGTGAAAAGTAGTCACAGTGGGTAAAAGGAGGTTGTGAGATCCTACAATTTTTTTTTTTTTTTTTTTTTTTTTTTTTGTAATATGTTAGATATTTGATATTTCATACAATAAATATGAACCCAAATTTGCCAGTCAAATTACAATGAGAAAAACTCATTTAAAAGTAAAACGTTCTCACATTCAGTTTGTTTGATGTTTTGCTGTTTGGTTTGCTGTGGAAAAGTTTGTAAAATGATTGTAATACAGAAATGTGTAGGTAAAGAACTGGTTTAGGATTCAGGGATCATAATAGCGCTACAAACATAGTGGAGAATTTTCAACACTAGATGTCACCATTGCACCATAAATGAATATCATCCAGCCTGCCTGACAGATATGATTTTGAAATTGGTTTACAGGCACAAAGACTTTGGTTTATTTTTATTTTTTTAACTTAAATTAGACCAAAGCAGACACAGAGGACGATTAAGCTTCATGATCAGGGTGTATGTTTGAATAAAATCAAATGCACAGTCATCTCTAAATGACAGATGTTAATTACCAGCATTCCTTGGTTTCTGGGTACACCATGCATTTTCTTGATTGAATGCTGGACTGTTTTGTTGAATAAAAGTTGGGTTTCTTGTGAATTCATAAGAATTTGGCTTAAAGATTTTTTTCCTTCTCTTGACTTTATTTGCTGTCATAAAAATGTGATGTGTTATTTTGGTCCATTCTATGATGTGAAAAATATGTAACTTAAGCTTGTGATTATATGATTCTTGTGTGCAACAAACACTCAATGAACAGTAGTGGTGCACCGATTGGCATTTTCTGGTCAAACGCCGATCTTTAAAAAAGCTTGACCTGCTCATTCTGAATTTGGTCTGCACTTTTATTTATTTATTATTTATTTTGTCGGAAAAGTTGCGAAAAATACTGTCAAAATCACTAAGTTGTCAACTCTACACAGGAGACACTGTGTAGTGTCTCCTGTTGACCTCCCAGGTGCAGACATAACCTAGTCTGTCAGTCAGCACGCTCTCACTGAATAGTGAAAGAAAGGCAGTAGTTTCTGAAATGAATATATAAAAAGAACATTTATCCAAGTGTTAAAAAGAATAATGCTACAAATATTAGAATGGATAAGTTGCTTGTGATTTATTCCTTTGTGTATCTTTGGGGGAAGAAAATGGTTTTTAAGTAACTTTGACACCAACCTGACGTGATGTCCAACAATGAAGGTTCTTCTGTCCCTCAGGACGTCCTAAACGTGTCTCTGGAGGAAGGCCAGGGTGACAGGAGTGTTTAATGTTCTGCTTCATAAACTGCTCTCTTCCTTCCTCTCCTGTTGTCCTGCAGGCTGTTTAGCAGAAGGGGGGCCCTGGATTTCCTTCCCGGTGCGCTCCAGCCGGGTGGAGCTCATGACAGACGGAGGTTTCCTGCTGGAACCAAAGTCCAGTTTAAGCCATGAGGAGTTATTTTTGTTGCTGCGCTTCATAATAAATAACCCATGTTATGGTGGGGCGGGGGTTGCTTTGTTGTTCTTCTTTGTTCCCCCGAACAATACATATTCAGATTCTTTTTATTTATTTATTAATGCATTTTTGCCAGAGTTGTCTTATCTGAGTCATCTGTTGATTGTTTTGATTGATGGGTTAAAACAAGGATGGAAGGAAACATGTAAACTCACTCTGCTGCTCAGAGACGTTGAGATGTAAATAAGGAATATTGATTAAAATGACAAATACCTTATATCTATTTTTTTCTACATTTTATATTTGCAATTCCATATTTTTTAAATTATTTAAACAAGTTATTCCACGTAGGAAAAATATGTCCTACATACTAGAATTGCTTTTTCTTTCTGAACCAGGTAAATTCAATGAATATATTAGAATTTTTCAACTTGCTCTGTCTCATTCATTTGGCTGTTTTCTTCCTGTGTCTCCTTCCTCTTATTCTTCCTCTTATTCTTCCAGAAGGAACTCTGCAGTCTGAACTACCGCTCAGTTCTAATTTTCTCCTATTATGACCTTTCTCCTTCTCTCATTGCCCACTTTTCTGTCAATTAACTGTAAAATAAAGGCCACTAGAGCCAATAAAAAATAGTATTTGAATGAAAGATGAATATTTATAATATACATACATCTGTTTGTTACCATTCAGTGGTTTGAAGGCTACAGATCTCCACCCTTCTCTGTTGGCGCAAAAACAGAGTCAATGTTGCTTCCTGAACTATAGCTGCAGTCCTCCACTAGAACCAGATCCTTCTTCATCATCACTCCATCCCACTTCTTCCTCCAAAACTACAGATAAATCGCTCCAATCGTCACTGAAATCGCTCACAACTCCCTCCGCTTTACATACTCAGCCTCAGTTGTTTACGTCTGACTTACCCTGATTACATCACAAGATGGCGCTGGAATTCGACCCAGTTACTACAGAAGAAAGTAGATCTATCTAAATGACGTGGTTTTTATCATTTTATTGAGTTATGTTCTTAACCTTGATTTCACCAGGAAAATCCCACTGAGAATGAAAATGTCTTTTGCAATAGAATCCTGGTCAAAACTGGCGCCAGCACACAAAGATTGGCAGCAAAACAAAAAAAAAGTTATCGCCGTCATGAATCAATGAATGAAAAGATTCCTCAGTTCCTCGTGTCACAGACTCTGTAGCCATCTGCTCTTCTTCTGTCATTGGCACAAAGAGCAGGAAGTCATTTGACCAATCAGTGCATGCCTAACACTGAGCTGCAGGGCTCAGAGCTGTAACTCAAACCCAGACTGCTGCTGAGTAACAACATCCAGAACAGCCTGAGCTCAAAAGGGGCAAAGGGGAACCTATCCACTGAGGTTCTGCTGACCTCTGACCTCTTTCACTCTCAAGTTTCTTCTGAAGACTCTTTAAGCTTAAACAACAGACAGTCAGCCAGATGCTCATTATTTCTCTCTCTTAGCCCTCCTGCAGTCTTAAGCAACGGGGCCTAATAGACCCAGCAAGCTTTTCTTCCTGTATATGAGGGTAAAAAGCAAGTTTGTTTATGTGTGTAGTTTTGGGAACTGACGATCTTACAGAACAGGAGAATCACCCTGAAGATCAGCACTGGACTCAAAACATTGTATCTGTATAGGAACACAGTCACTGCATCACTTTCATCTCACCCCACCGTGAAGCTTGGGGAGGGCAGCATCCTCCTGTGGGGATGGTTTGTTTCTGCAGCAGGAACTGGGAAACTTGACAACTGTGGAATATAGAGCATGAGCTGGACCTCAGACCTCCACCTCCACTCATCCTCCAGCATAAAAATGACTTGAAGCAAGCAGCCAAAATAACACAGGAGATGCTTCAGGAGCAGACTGAGGCCGTCCTTGATTGGCCATTTAGGTCAAACCCTGGACGTAAATCCCGAAGGACATTCCTGATAATAAGACCTAAAACTGCTGTTTCACTGACACTGTCTGACTGAGTTCAGGCAGATCTGCATAGAAGAATGGGAGGAAGTGGCCAAAACAGGTGTGTGAAAATGAACCAAAATGCTTCAGCAAAGCAACAAGGGTGCTGGGGTGAGGGGCTGAGGGGGTGTTTAAGGAAGTTATTTTTTGCAAAAAAAGAAAAATATATATATTTTAACTAATATATTTGGTGTGAAATATTTAGGCAAATGTATTACATCCATTCAGAAACAAAAACTGTTGCAACAAAGTGCGTGTGTGTGTAGGTGTGTGTGTGTGTGGGGGGGGGGGGGGGGGGGGGTGTGTGGTGTGGGGGGGGGTCATTTTACCTCCATGCTTCATTACTCACTCAATACGTCCAACATCTCATTTGAGTCCTCTTCGCTTTATTCTGAAGTTTTGGGCGGAAGTGATGTTTTTTCCGCTCGTGAACTTGTTTACGGGGTGGAAACTTTTCTCCGGGAGGAGCGCGCGCTCTGTCCTGTCCACGCTGCCCAGCAGCAGCATCCTCTGCTGCGGGACTCTGTGAAAGTTGAACCCGCTGCGCCGGATGTTTCCTTTCCTGTTGCTGTCGCTCGTGCTTTGCGTCCGTCAATAAGGGACTGTTCGCGCCGGTGGAGCGGAGATGTGGCGGTCCCGTTAGGAGCTGAAGCCTCCACAGTCCACCCCGCTGACAGAGCGCCTCTCCCCGCCTCAGGGAACATGGGCTGCGGCTTGAGGAAACTGGAAGACCCGGAGGACAGCAGCCCCGGGAAAATCTATTCCACCCTGAAGAGACCCCAGGTGGAGACCAAGACAGACACCGTGTTTGACTATGTCCTGCTGGACTTCAGTTTGGAAGGTGAACTCTTTATTCTGAATTACTGGACTGGTGAAAGTCACTTCTCTAAAGAGTTTCTCATATTTTTGTCATATATTTCATATTACGGTTTCATAGCAAAGCATTAATCACAAATAATGGTGATTAATATAAAACATAATAGGCGAAAATGATTAACTATATTAATTAAACAGTTATTAATGAATAATTCAGTGATTGTGTAGTGTCTGGTATCATCCAGTATGAAGTAATCTGTTGAAAAGTCATTATTGCTAAAAGTGGTTTTGTGCAGTGGAATCTTGTTTAATGTCGTTTTCCCTGGAAATTTGTTTCTTAGTTTTCACCACTTTTTTTAAGCTAAGGTCAGAAAAAGTTTAAGGTCAGAAAAAGTTTACTTCAGTGTGTTTGTGTGTGTGGGGGGGGGGGGATGCGCTTTTTTGTTGTTGCAGTCTGGGGACAGTGATCTGAGATTCATTAAATTCTTAAAGCATCACATTGGTTAAACGGGAACCCAGAATTATGGCATGGTGTAAGTTATTTTCCTGCATTATTTCTGAGATCATTTTACATACTCTCTTCCTCTGCACGGGTCATGCAGGGCTGCAACCCACCAGAGAGGTCATGACACATCACAAGCACGTCTTTTGTTTGTTTGTTTCATTAAAATATTTAAAAGATGCCTGAGAGTCAAAATCCAGGGGAAAGTAACCCACACGTTTATGAATGGAGAGAGTTCAGTATTTTGGATGCATTCAAACTTTTATTGAATAAAAGAATCCGGTCTCTCTGCTGAGAAACAAGGTACAAACCACCATAACACGATGACTTATACAGTCATATGACTCATAAATAGTTGTCTATGACTGAGAGGACAGTTAAATATGAGCAAGGTATTCTAGAGTCATTTTTGATTCAATGGCACTACTGCAGCTAAATGTACCAGTTCAAACCTTACTGTAATATAAGTAATAATAAAAAAGAATCTTCATTGCATGTTTGACATATGTGCGATGGAAACACTTCTCGCCACATGACCATCACATCATTTGAGTCACGTGATGAAGAACCGGATGCTGCCTCTGGCACAAACCACGAAGAAGACATGAAGCTTTCTAATGACTTATTGTGTAAACAAACTTATTCACATGTGATTTTAACTGCATATTTGGAAATATCATAACTGCGAAGTTGTATTTTTTGTTTTGACAGTAGTGAAGTGAAAGTTTTGAACTGGCCACTAGATCCTGACTGTATGATTTCTATGAGATCTCCTAGCAGGAAAATCACATTTTCTCTTATTCCCAGGACTGTTTACCTGCCTTTTAAATTTAGTCTCAAGAAAAACAAGTTTCTCTCTGTTTCTTTGGCCTTAAAAGTATCCAACATTTTAATTATATCGTCTGCTATATTTTATTGGGCACATTAAGTGCAGTAAAAATAATACTTCAACAAGACAAAGTGAAACTACCACCTAAATTACTATGTGAAATTCTCAGCCGACCTTTCCTGGTAACAGAGACGTTATTCAGCCTGTCAAAAAAAGAAAATAGGTCACCAATGATTTTTTTTTTCCTCTCTTCCTCTCGTGGCTCTTTCCCTCCAAACGCACAAGGACACTCACTCATTCACTCGCCTTCCCCTGCGGTTAAATGAAACTCCCTCTCTGACGCGTTAAAAAAAAAAAACACCTGCTGGGAAATGGAGTCTAATTTGAACGGCACTGAGGATAATCCCTTCATCTGGGGCTCCAACTGGCTGCTTTTGCCGTGACCTATTTGGAAGGAAACGGTGATTAAGTTGTGAATGGGAGGCGGGTGTGTAAACAGCAGGCCGGGGGAAAAAAACGATGAATCACAGAACAGAGAGCAGCTTCTACAGTCAGAGACCAGGGAGGCTGAGCAGAGGTCCGCTTAGATTGTGCCGTGATATGGGAAGGTGTATTGATTGATTCTGTGACTGCAGTGATGAAGTTTTTACACTTCATATAGCTTACTTTCTGTGGCTTCCGCTCAGCTGATCTCCATGCAACACTGCATGTGTTTTCTACTCTAAAGCCCCTTCTCCATTGTCAAATCTCACTCCAGCTGGTTAATGTCTGGTTGGGTTCCAGCCGAGTTGGGTGTGTCTCCATTGGCAGCGTGCTTCTCGCTATGTGGGTATGAATATGGGCAGGAATGTGGGAATGTGGGCGTGCAGGAGCTGTGGTCGGCGCGCTGTTGATGTCATGTTGCGTGTGTACCGTTGAGCAGCCAGTTTCTCTGAAATTTTTCGGTATATTAGTTTGTTGCAGATTGACTCAGTTCAGTTCAACCAGTTTTTATAGTGACAATTCAAAGCAAAAAAGCATTTCAATTCAGTGACACATACATTCCAATTCCAAACGGCTCAATTTATTCACAGTAGTTTCAAAAGTTTCTAAGGAAACCCAGCATTTCACATTGAGTGAGTCGCAGCGTTTTCATTACAAATTTGTGCAAAACTTTGTCAATGCTATATCATAATGTGGAAAAAACACCATTTTGCAATTGCGGTGTTTTCATTAAAAACTCGTGCCATGCCATCATCTTTCAAGTACTTCGTGTCGCCTTCCTGTGACTCAAATGATTAAAAAAAAACTGTTTCCGTTGCAGTTTTGTGAAATAAGCCAATTTTGATAAAACCATCCTCACACTAAAGGAAACAAACTCATCCTGGTGCCAAAACTTTTAATCAAGACACGAGTTGTTTTGTTTTGTTTGTTTTTTTTTCTCAAAAATAGCATGTTTGAATTAAGCAAATTTATTTGTGAAATGTCAGATTGTGCAATTTTATGGTCAATGGAAACACAGCTACTGACTTACAGCATTCTGTCCTCTTGAATGAACATGTAGCAATAATTGTTTTTGTTGAGTTGTTGACTTTAGAGCCTTAAGCTTTACAGGACTAAAAGTTTTATCACGGTATTTTGTGGTACCCTTGTGGTGACAATAAACGGGACGATAAGAACAACTTTTCTAGATAACTGTGTGGTTCTGTCTGCGTCACTCAACAATAAAAGCTCCACAAACAAAAATTTCCATTTATAACACATTTCTATAGAACACCAATCGCATAAAGAAGTGTGATTTATAATACGAAGCAGCACACGCTGTATTTAATCATATTTTGAAATGTATTGATATTCACTGATACTCTCATTGAACAAACAGCAGGAGGAAATGCGAAAAATAACAATCCTGACAATAGAGACAGTTCCCGTTCATCAATGGAAATTTATCGACAATAAATCTTAATTCTTTTTATAACAAGATATTTATTATAATAATTAATAAACAATAAATGATTCGATAATTCCCGCCCCTAGATTAAATCATGTAAATCAATGGCTATGGTGCTAACAAACATTAGCAATACAAGGTATATTATGCTCTGATTTATGCATTCGCACACACTACGGACACATAGTGGTCTGCTACAATTAAGCATTCCAGATTGTTAAACTAATGTCAACTTGACACAAAAAGCAGTTTTCAAATGATGATTTAAATTTGAAAAAGTAATTGCACTAAAACCAACTTTGAGTGCAATGAGTCTTTTACTTTATTGTGGAGGAATTGTGTCAGTTAAGCCCCAATAAAAGGATTTTAAGCTAAACAGACTCAAGAAGTCGTGACTCTGACCTTCAGCTTGTCCTGTCTCAGCCATTCGGAGGTGGGCTTGCTGGGATGCTTTGTAACATCGTCCCTGGCAAACAATCCCAGCTTCTTTGAGTTTCAGGACAAAAACTGGCAGATGTCCTAATGGATATTCTTGCACAGGTCTGAAGATTCCAGCAAATTGTCTAGATTATGAAGAAGGAAAAGACTAAAACCATCTCATTACCACCACAATGTTTGACTACAAAAAATAGGTTAGTTTGAATTGCACTCATGAATATTTATAGTGATAGTTTTCTCAGTTACCTTTCTGCATCTGTTTCAAGACCATGAAACAGACGCAGACTCTGTCCTCAGACACACATATAAATAAAGCTTTTCACTCAGAGTGTCTTCATGTGACTCATCTGTGTGTCTGGACCAAAAATACATGTGCTAAGTTTTAAATATTTTTTTTTCCCTGTGTAATCACTTCAGCTGCAGTTGGGAGTTTTCGTCTGCAGAGAATCCTAACAGCAGACAGAGTGTGATCCTGATTCCTTTGTATATGAGCAAAGGAAGACCATTAGGTGTTAATTGTTCACTTTTGTGACTTTGTTACAGGAAGGGTTCAATGGAAAGAAGAAAGGTGAAAATGCAAATATGCAAACAGTATGAAAACAGCTCACTTACACTTTCTTTAGTTGGACAAAAATGCTATCACTGAGTGTGAAACTCCATACTTGACAGAATACAGAGATAACCTGTAGTCTTCTATACAATAGAAGACTTTATTATCTCACAGTGTAACTGTAATTTAGATGTAACTGACAGGATATTATGACATATAGGTTCACACAAGTATTAAAAATGCCTAAAAAACAAAATTAAGAACAATATACCGTACACTAAGGACAAAATTATAACTTAAAATACTGAAAGGTTATTGAAAATAACATAGTCTGATCCAAGAAATGTCCAATTGAGTAGGATCATTTAAAAAAAAGTGCAGTTATTTGTGCATTAAAGACAACAGACAATTTACAACATATGAACATAAAACTGTGCAAATACCAGTTTACCCAGTTTGTACTCGGTTACAACTGGCATCGTCTTTTCAATCTGCTGAGCTATTTCTTGCCAAATGATTTTAATACAGCACCACCCATATGAAGCTAATGTCTGCCATCCGGCTCACACCATGTCTTCAGAATGAAGACACTCACTTCACAGAAGTTTCTCTCATCTGACACCAAAGAAACACACACATCTCAAGGACGTGACAGGATTTTATGTTAACCAAAATCCACTTCAGTTCCTCAGATAAAAGCTCTAATAGCTGTAATAACAGTGTTTTTTTAATATGCTGGCATACATAGCAAGACAGCAAACAATGAGAATGCAGCTTTACATTGTATTTTGCTATAAAGTAAAAGAAAAAGAAGGAAGAAAAGTGACTATTGTTTTCTAAATGGTTTTAGATTCCTGAAGACAAACTGACCTAAAAACATTCCAGTTCCACTTGAAGGTTCTGAGCTGGACTCAGAATCGATCAAATCAATCACTTCAACGGCTAAAGGACGTCTCTGCTTCTCCTTCAAGCTACCGAGCATTTCTGGGGCACACACAGTGAGAACACACACCCCATCCGCCCCCAGAGCTCCCAGGCAGTTTGGCCTCGTTTCACTTTGACTAACAGGAGACTTGATGTGGGGTCCGACTGATGCATCAAGCTAAAGTACCTCATGACTGCAATGACTGTGCCTTCTCAGATATAATATGTAGAATAAATGATATCCATATTGTATCTCTGTGAAGGGGAGGAAGCATCTGGACTCCAGCAGCACATTCAGAGCTATTGATCTCTTGATTGCAGACTGCTGAGTGTGGCCTCAGCTCAATAGCCACTTAGATCATCCTGCTTTTGTCCACACCAACACCCCGACTCCCACCAGGAAGCAGAGCTCTGAGGATTTAAGAGTAATCAATCTTGTCTTGTTTACCATTAAGGTGCCACCATTAGTTCTGTATAGGACAGTTTCTCCAGGCACTTCCCAATTTTACATTAAATACGAAACGGAATTGAAATCACACATGAATAAAATTGTTCACGCGATAAGTCATTATCTGACCTATGTGATGCAAATAAAATGCGTTTCCATTGTAATTTTGGAAGATAAACCAACGGCTATGAGCAGCCATCTCATAGAACCAAAACGTTTGATCAAAAATGTGTTTTTTTCAAAAATTTTCATTAAGCAAATTTATTTTCAAAATGTAAAATTGCACAGTTATATGGTCAATGGAAACTGAGTTAATGATTGATTGTTTGAAATTTCCAAAGTATAGAACAAATTTCTGGAACACTCTCAATTTTGACTTTCCCATTATGTGTGTCAGTTTTTCAACAAAAATTGATAGCAGATGTTATTTCATAAGAATATAATGTAAGGAAAATTTTTTTATCTTCACATACTTAGAACTAAATAATGCAGTTGTTAATATTTGGGTGGAGGTAAGAGGTAATAGCAGGACCTTCACTCCCCTTTTAAGGGACGTAAAATTCTAATATGTCTAATTTCACAGAGCAGGTCATGATGCTGACTTCCAACTTTTTTCTTTTTTTTTTGCTGAAATTAGATTTTATATCAATAATGATATAAGAGGACATAATGATATACCCTCTTCAAAAGCATACATGAAATCCTTTCATCTCCATGGCAACCATTCAGCTGTGCAAAATGCCTTATTGGACCTAGCCCCGCCTTCGAGAACAAAGCTCCTCCTCACAGATGCTGTTTCCAAGCTTCTGCCCCATTGAGCAGCGCTCCCCCACAACTTCCTCATTCAACTCCTTCAGACTAGCCAGCAGCAATTAGCAAAGATCTGGTGGAACTGAGCATCTGATGAGCTCATGATAGGAGCTACTTCTCAGTGGTAAAAACGTTGTTATAGGGTGAATAGAGGAGTGATGAAGGTGGAGCTTCAGAAAGCTGGACTTTCATAAAGAGACACAGGTCCAATTTCAAGACGTTAAATTATAAAGTCAAAATTCTTTTAAGTTGTATATCATATACACAGCATTTGTATAACCACTGATGGTAACATAGAGTTGTAAAATGGTACTATGTTACTATGTGGCTGGAAAGCACATGATTCTCCCCCTTTGAAGGGACTCAGACCTTAACTCCACCTCTATAGTTCACTCTGTGGTGCTAAGGGATCATTTAGGCTGTAAGGCATCGCTTTGTGCTCGTTAGGGGGCTATTTGTATCCATTCTGTGGTCTGCACTCTTCTGTGACACATGAAGGCCTTTCTGTAATCAGTTCCCCCAAACTGTCACTTCCAGTTTGCTCTTCATGGAGTTGGAGAAGCTCTCTGATTAACAGAGCATGCATCAATCAGTACGATCCATTTTAACAAAAGTGGGAATGTGTCCGCCTTACCCCGGTCAGAACTGTTCCTTGAAGCCTCGGTCTTCGTGTTCCAGTCCACACAGCCCTGTCACACAAGAACTTTGATTGGAACAAAGGGTTAACGGCCGACATGAAGGGTGTAGATGATAGCAGGCAAGAATGACTGTATGGGAGGGGGCAGTACGGAGGGATTTAGAGGGTGGAATGGTTTAACCTGACGCCGAGGTGTTTGGTAATCTTCTGAAAGGTGGTCAAACCTGCTGGGCCTCGGGACACTCCGTCTGCCTCTAATCTCTGTCTGATCTCAGGATTCGGTCCTGGATTATTTCAGATTAAAGTCAGTTTTGCACATAATAAATTTAGAGCAGCTTTCAAGGACAGGGAAAGGCAATTCAGAACTGCTTTCTTTGTCTGTGTGACTCCAGAAGCGTTGTGAATGACATGCTACAGGAAGTTGATGCAATGATGTAAAACAATAGATAAAAATGAATGAATACACTAGTTAGACCTGGATTAGCTTGTTTTAACAGCTCATCACCCATGGCAGAGGTGACCGGAAATAGAAAGTCTTCAGGATGTTCAGTCATTTTCTAGACATGTTCATTTGTTTTGGTTGTTTTTACCCAGAATGCCCTGTGTTATACTTTGTTTTCTGCTTTTAGAGCAGTTTCTGGTTTGCTTGGGATTCACATATGTTCATCAATAAGACAAAAAATTCTACATTCAGCAATAATTTAGTTGTGGCTCAAAACCATCAGCTAACTTAATAATAACTGAAATAAAAAAAACAATTGCCTTGACAGCAGAGTGCACCCATCATGGCTTCACATGTCACAGATGTTATGAAATAGAAGAGTATAATCTAGAAACCCTGACTACATAAATGTTCTGCTTTTTCATCATAGAAACATAAAAAAAAAGAAAACCACCAAAAACCCGACATATTTGTGTCTCTGCCAAAGCTTTTGTGCATCACAGCCGTGCATCACAGAACAGAACCAGGCTCCACAGATGTATAGAAGTCCCAAAGGTTTACAGATGTGCTCTGTGGTGTCTGTTACTGCAGCTTGTCCTTCGCTCTTCATCTTTTTAGCTGAGATTGTCATGTGATTGCTGATGTGTTGGTTTAAACAGAGGTTCAAGTTATTGTCTCTTGTTTACAGTCGTGTCTCACATTTGTGGGATTATGTCCACAAAAACTTGGCTGGGTAGAGTTTATCCTTTTTTTATATCGTTGTTTTCTTTGCTCCTCGTTGCCAGGCAACGCCCTCTTTTGCTGGCCTTCACTTATAAACTGTGGTCCTTGGCTCTGAACCTCCCTCAGCTCTGTCACCTCCTCTCTGTTTCTCTGCTCCCCTTAAACTCCCTCCTTCTTCTTTAACCCCCTCCCCTCATTTTCCCTTTCTCCTCCTCCTCCACTCAACTTTTCTCCCACAAACAGAGGGCTCAGTGTCCAAGTGGACGGGTCAGGCAGGCAGTGGGGGGCAGAGGAGGTGGAGGAGGAAAGCAGAATGTCAGAATAAAAGCCTGGTGTGGATGTGTTTTGGTGAGCCATCACGGCTCTCCTGGGAGAGTTTGACTGCGGCGAAGGTCGCCCCCTCCTCTGGTTGAATTGAAGTCAACCCACCAATTTAGCATCCAAATGCATCTTGGGAGGCAACACTATGAAGAGTAGGGGTTGTGACATACACAAAGCAAAGAACAACAGAACAAGAGCATAAGCACACTGATCTTAGTGCCTGTATAGCTTCATTTCCTTTACAAATGTACAAACATTTTTGCACATGTTGAAAAAATACAATTTCTCCGTTGTAAATCACGCCCCTTTTAATTCCACAATCCCAGCTGCATGATCTGAAAGCAAACTTACTCACCAGAAGAACTTTTATGATGTTAAGGGACAAAGTGACCTGTAATCTGTGATCTGAATGACATGTGGCAACTTCTAATCACTGACAGAACAAATAAAAAGTGAGCAATATGCTGCTTTTGTTTGACTTCCAGATCTTTTTAAGTCTGGGTTAAAAAGACATAACCACCTAAACTGGAGCTTCCTGAACTGGGTCTGCTTGAGGTGCCAAATAAAGCACTGAAACTCATAGTTTTTTTGGAACTTTGTGAAATATGTAATCATCATATTGATCACAAGCTGTTATTTAAAGTTAACTGTTTTTGGTCTGAGGTGATCTAATCCACACTGTTCTGGAGTTTTTCTGAAATTAACTACCTCTGAAGCAGCCTGCTGAATCACAAACCACTTTCTTGCACCGGGTCCTTTCATGATCTGTGGGAGGAAATTGATACCAAAACCCAAATAATGTTTTTATTCAGTTTCCTGTAGTGTTCAAAACACTGATGAAATTTAGAACATTTTAAAATGTGTAGGAACCTTGGGTCTTGGGTCTGTGACGGTTCTTGGTTCCTCTCGGTCCCTCCATGTTCCAGCGTCTAACTTGCAACTCGAATCCATCGCTACCTTTGAAGCGGTGGTAAAGTCCACAGGAATTCCAGTAAAATGCAGCAGCTCCACCTTCACTGGTTGAGTCTAATGGGAACCAGTGAAACCACACTGATATCAGCTGTGCGCCGGACTCCCAAACCTCTGGTTGTTTGTAGGTTAGAGAGCAGTGGGGGTGTTGTTGTGTGGAATGCTCCCACTACCACCCACACACACACAAACACACTGTTTATGGACCTCATGTTAACTTAAGCCCATGTTCTGGAGCTTTCACTTTCATCCTGGTAAAACAGGCAATCAGCTAAAATGTTAAAAATAATTATTGTGTAGTTTAACTGCTGACCTTCAATCATTACTATGACTCCAAGCTTGGTTGAGCCTGAAATAAAAACCATAGAACGACTCAATGAAAAGTCCCAGTGGAAGCAGGACATGACAGTAATTACTGCTTTGATTTCCAAAGGAAAAAAATCATTCAGATCTTTAGATACATTAAAGGAGAAATGCAAAGGTGATCAATATAAAAAGACTTGTTCATTTGTCATTAAATTCAGAGAAGTTTGTAAATACTAAACATATTTAACATTTAACATAACTTAAACATATTAAGTTATCATGTCAACAAATAAAGTAAGTTTGACAAACTTACTTTGTTTAAATGGAACACAAACTAATTTCGTTTTAAAGTTGGAGAGCCATGTCTCTGTGTTCAGTGTCAGAAGTAGAGAGCAGGATTGTGTGCTGGGTTTTTTCTTCATAAATAAACAGCACACAGTTAAACTGATTTAAACCTATTTAAATTTCTCTTTAGCATCTGTATAAACAGTTCCGTTAATATTTTTTGCAGCTTTCATTTTAAAACAGGCTTTTACAAAGACAAAACAATTGAAGTTGACATTTTCAGCTGGCTTTATCATATTGTATTTGTGATTAGCATTATTAGCATTGTTAAAACAGCTACAAGTTCGTTGATGAATTCAGCCTTCCTATTATCGGCATTAAGCCTTCCTCTCTCTCTGCCTGACTGAAACCTAGACATTATGTCATAGAAAATAGTTCAGCATTCAGTGCAATTATTCCATGATAAAAGAGGAAATACTACTAAAAACCTGCATTTGCTATTATATCTGTATTCAATAATAACATTATTTAGTTCTTCAGCATATTTAGAGCCAGATATTGAGAGCCATAGTTGGAGGTCCAAAGAGCCTGTGTGGCTCCGGAACCTCAGGGTGCCGACCCCTGACCTGACCTAACTGTGTGTCCCTACAGGCAGCCGTCCTACCGTCCAGTATGTGTCCTCCCTGTCTGAGCTGCCTCAGGCCCTGCAGTCCTTCTACACCCAGGGCTACGTCCTGGCCGCCCTCCACCCCATCATCCTGTCCCTTGGCCGGAGCCGCTCGCTGCCCTTCAGCCTGCTGTACCGCGCCGTGCTGGCCCGTCCCAGATCCAGGTACGCCAGCCCACGACCCGAACCAGGTCACCCCCCTCCCTCCATGGCTGTGCCATGGCGTGACATGATGAAAGATTGATGAGGTCAGCTGCATATTTGATAGGAAGTCTCAGATGGAGGTCAGACTGGAGGAGAAGGAAATGTTTTGGTTTGAGTTGCATTTTCTACGGATCCTATTGGCTAGAAATTCACTCAACAACAAGGGTGTTTGAGCAGCCAATGAGGAGGCAGAGTGTCTGAACTCTGACTGTGGGTTGGCTGTAATACTGTAACTATCATGGATTTATTGTAAGAAAGATGGTGTGTAGTGTGTGATCAACCAACACAGAGCAGCACATCCTGGTGAAGTGAAATTGAACTGATTGTTTTTGGTTTTGTTTTTCTTTTAGTTTTAAAACAGAAATAATATGTAATAGAACTACATTTTGCTTGGTGTATGTCTGTAGCTGTGTTGGACACGTTACGGCTGAATTCTCTGTCCTTTCTTCTGCTTTGACTGAGCCAGTCTAACATATGAATACATGGTTCTCAAGCTGTGGTACAAGTGCCATCAGTGTCACATAAGCTGTGAACAGAAAGACTCAGAAGAAACAATGTGGTCAAACATCTGTACAATGAATTCAAGGCTTATCAAACACTGTTAGCTAAACTGTGATGTAAAGCTACTGAGCTTAAGCAGCTAAAGAGATGTGGCAGCCATGTTGGATTTAGAGCTGTGGATTGCTGTGATATATTCAACTTTGCAGCTGGAATATAGAACTCAGACTTCAGACTTCCTCAAGAAGTTTTGACCTTGGTTCAAATGGAACAAATAACTGGGAGGGCTCTGATTTAAAATGGTTTTAGACACGTTATAATGGTGACACTTTGGAAACTTTGTGGTAACTGAGGTGGTAATTGTTAAAAAAAAAAAGTCTAACCTAAACCATTCCATTGTAGCTGTAGCTGGATGTCCATCCAGGTCTTTGAGTGAGCCATTTTAGGACTTACTCAAAGTAAGTCCTAAACAGAGTCCAGTGTGTGTGCTCTGTGCACACACAGAGCACACTTCTTAGCTCTGTGTGTGTGTTTGTGATCAACTCCCTAGTCGTCTGCAGCCTCTAGCAGGGTTTCTTACAGGTTTGTCCTATGTGTAGCGCCATCCATTCTATCAAGTTAGACTCATTTCATTAAATTCACTTTATTTATATAACCTGAATTCATCAGTAGATGCTCTCTGTGCAGGTTTTTATTGACCAAATTCTGAATTTGAAGTGGACACTGGTGTTTTTTTCTTCGTTTTTGGTGCTTTCAGCAACCAGACTGCATCCACGTGCCACAGCGCGCCGGTGCTGAGGGTGGAGGAATGGCCTTTACCCGGCGACTCACTAACCAGCGACACGGTGCGGGCGCTGATTGACAGGGTCAGACTGCTCCTGGAACCATACATCTGAATATTGAGCCTCAGTAAAAGCCCCGGATGCTTTGGGTCTAACTTCGTTCGCATGTGCTGTGCGTCCTGCAGGTGAACAGCAGCGCAAGAGGAGGTGTTCAGTTCGTTGGCTCTGTCCTGCAGCAGGTGAGCGGCGTCACCAACGGGCGCATGCACAGCCCCAAAAGAGGCTGCCGCTCCCCGCCTCGTACGCCGCCCCAAACACCACCTGGAGACAGAGAGCAGGAGGAGCACACCTACAGGCCAGGTTTGACCCTACCTACAGTTGTTCTTACATGACAATAAGAACTACTAGTTTCTGTTTATACCAAAAATATGGACAGTTTGGAGGGGGTTTTAATTCAAATTTATGGCAACAACAATAAATCAGAATTGTTATAATGCCAAAATTTATCATGATTAATGATAAATGACATAAAATGGCCACCACTCGCTGGATTTACTCTCTATTGTTCAGCAGGGTGTTGGAGCTAAAATGAAATATCCAAGGGCAATGTAAATAAGGCAACATTTCAAAAAGTCACTAAAGAAGGATTCTTAACTTTTGAAAAAGTTCTGTCATAAAGCTTGTAAAGCTTAAAGCACCTGTTCCTGCTCATAAACCCACATTTCCTGTCTGCTCCTGAAGACTTGAGGCTGCTGGTCTTCTTCCATTCCTGGCCCCCAGGCTGCGCTCCTCTGGACTCGTTGGGCTGTCAGTACCACCAGGGGGCGCTTTCTATGCGGGTCTCCAGAAAGGGCCAAGTGGTCAGTGCGCTGGAGGCCGACTGGCTGGAGCTGACCGCTGCTTACTACCGCAAAGGCTGGTCGCTGGTCGACTCCTTCGTGTACTGGGACACACCTAAAGGTTGGTCTAAAGCTGCACAAGCATGGAGGGACGATGGGGTTAACCCCTTTAGCAAAAATATTCAGAGAAACATGTCAGGTAAACGCCCAAGCAGTGGTGGTTCTAACAGGAATGGTGCACTGGGCAAATCCCTCCTTCTACTGCCGCCAACCAATTAAAATGCAAGCAATTATCTGTTTTTTTGTTGTTGTTTTTTCCAGCAGAAAGAAAAAAAACTTTTAGCAAACTTGTTCAGGACACAACCAATGTATAAGATATATTTTATTTTCTTATTCTGGGGTGTCACCTCCCCTTGCTGCTGCCCTGGGCAACTGCCCATGTAGCCCACATCCAAAACACCTATTGCACCTGAGAAAAACAAAACACACACACTCGTTCAAAAATCTACATTTCACTGTTTTATGGACCTCTAGATTCATTCTGTTCTGGGTTTAGAACAGGGTCTGTATTTAATCTGATAATCCAGTCCAGATTTTTTCCGTATTCTAGATTTGAACTGATTTGAATTTGTCCAGATGCCAGAAAAGGCCACACTGTTGAATCAGACTTCAGCAGCGTGTTGTCATGATTTGAACCCATGTAAGGCTCAAGTGAAAGAAGAGAACCGATAAGAGTCTGGTGGGTCCAGTTTTATATTGTCCTCAGAAGGTTTTTTGATTAAATGAAAGCATAAAATGGACGCCGTAGCTGCTTCCATACATGCACTGGATTCCTGACATACTCTGGAGTCGTTCCAGAGGGGTGCTTCCTGGGAAGGAGAATGTTTTAATCATCTGGATGTTTGTTGGGAACTTTTCTCAGCCCGTGTAGCCTGCTGGAAGCTTTGGGGATCTCTGCTGCAGTTCTGGTGGGAGAGGCTGCCCCTCTGCTGCTCCCTGTTTGGACCCAAGAGTTCAGGATGTTGCTTATTTCTTTCTTTCTTAATTTACTGGCTTCACAGGGGTTATTTTCGCATCTGGTGGATGATGCAAATGTCAGCTGTTCGGCACAGCAGCAGGAAGTGAGGTCGTTGAGATCTGGAGGACGCTCCAATTTTAGATCCAGTAGGGGAGAGAGAGGAGACAAAACAGGAAGTGGCTGATTTTTGTGTGTAGGAATCTGGAAGGAATGGGAAAATAATGGGTTGATGGGGCTTCCTGAGCCTCTGTTGGCTCACACACACACACACACACACACACACACACACACACACACACACACACACACACACACACACACACACACACACACACACACACACACACACACACACACACACAGAGGTTCTCTTTTACTTATTATAAGCACATGGAACATTATAAACAACTTTGTTTTAAAGCTGCAGTTTTTAACTTTCTTTTTTTTTTTAAATTACCTAGTTATATATTTCATCAGATGAATGGAACAACACGGCCCAAACCTTTATTAGGTCCCCTCATTTCAAACACACACCTGGGAGCTGTCAACCTATTTCTAATAACTGGGTCATTTTAACTCATCACACGCAGCTCCACTCATTTCAGGTTCATCCACTGCTAACAGGATAACACATCTTGTGTTTACTGCAGTCAGAGCTCCCCCTGGTGGGGAATCAGTGAAGTAAATCATCAAAAACCCAAAGTTGAGATGTGTGTGTGTGGGTGTGTGTGTTTGTGTGTCGCAGGCGAGCCGGTCCCCAGGTCTCTGGAGGGATTGTTTGTGTACGAGGAGCGGAGCACCTCCCCTCCCCCTAACGACACCATCGTGGTGGAGCAGTGGACCGTCATCGAGGTGGGTCACTCCAAAGGTCATGGCTCCACCCTGCAATGTGACCTTTCAGGGTTCACAGGGTGTGTCTTCCTGGTTCACACCAGAACAAGTTTTTCTCATTGTTAAACAAGAGTAATTCACTCAGAGGGACTGATTATTGATCCACACCACACTTTTCAGATTTTTACCTGTTAAAATCTTCAATATTTCTGCTATTATACCGCAGCATAGAGAGCAACTTGTGACACATAAAAATGAAATGAAGAGCTCTGTGCGTTCAGCTACAGATTCATCTGTAAGTGTTGGGTCTGCGGTGTGTTCAGGGCTCTGACGTGAAAACGGACTACGGGCCACTGCTGCACACCCTGGCTGAGTTTGGTTGGCTGCTCACCTGCGTGCTGCCCACCCCCATCATTCGCCATGACAGGTGGATACAGAGTTGGCTGATGCATGGCGCTATGTGAGGAACGTCTGTTTGCTAATGCGTTTGTTTTTTCCGTTACGCTGATCATGCAGCGACGGGAACCTGGCCACAAAGCAGGTGGTGTTCCTGCAGAGACCGGTCAGAACCTCCACATCCGGACATCTAAAGAACCAGGTGGGACGAAACCAAGGCCGTTAATGTTCTCAGACGTAACGAAACGAGCGCAACAGTTTCCATTTGAAAGATTTAGAGTTTTTCTCTTTTTCTACCAAATAAATGGATGACAAAAGTCCTCAGTCTGGCGCTTTGTCCTTTTTTTGAAGACAAAATTTGTTGCCATGACTGGCATATGAATTGGTTTAGGTAATTCTAGGGATGCAGTGATTGCAATTTTCTGGCCAATCATTGATATTTGATTTTTAAAAATATTTTGGGGTTCCAGTTGTCTTTATTTAACAGTGAATCTACACAAAAGTAGCTTTTGAAAGAGGAGGAAGGCAAAGCTTGACCCGGATCAAAAACAAGCTACTCATCAAACATGGTCATCATTAGCTAATACAAAGATAACCATAAGCGACATAGTATTCATTTTAAAATGTATGTTAAGATTAAAATTTTGAAAACATTTCAGACTAAATGCAGGAGAAATTAACTGTGGGGTCAAATACATTTTTTACAGCACCGTTGTCATGGAAGTGACAGTGTTATGATCAATAAGATTGACAGAATGGTTCTCATAGAAACCCATCATTGTGACAACTAGATCTACTGCATTTACCACACTATATGCGTTTTATTGACTTATCGCATGGGATTTTAAATGTGTTTCGTATTTAGTGGAATTTGCCAAAATCCAATTTTACAATTTTGCAAAATTGTAAACTGTAGCTTTGGTGGAAAATCAGCAAGGTTTTGCACACATTTGTAATGGAAACACAGCCAATGTTTAAGTGGACCTCATCACCCTGAAACTCATCATTTCATGATCAGAATCAGTTCCGGTTGTTTCTTGATGCTCCTCTTCCTCTCGCCTCCACAGACGGTCTCGGCGCCCAGCGACGTGTCGAGTCGCTCTGTGAGCCGCGTGGTCAGCAGCTCCGCCCCCGCAGAAGACCTCTCCCCTGCCGCGGGCGGCGGCATCGGGGGCTTCCCGGTGTTCGGAGGCGGTTACTCCGGCTCCCTGTCCCACCTGGAGGAAGGAGGCTTTGAGCAGGAGGAGGGGAAGGCCGAGGTCACCTGCATGTGAGCAGGAAGGAAGCCGACTCAGCACTTTTTGGGCTGATTTTATTAAAGCCATAATATTAAGAAGGAACAAGGAGCTGCATCACTTTATGACTTATTTTTGATCTGACAGTGAAAGAAGGGAAAACTGCTCCACTGATCAGATCTGAATTTCTTCATCATCAAATTCCATCTCCATCTTTACTGCTCAGTGTTTCTTACAGAGATCCTTCAGTCTGCAGCCTGAGACTCAAATAACTGTTCAGATGACTTTTACATGGTACTGCTAACATGCTGCAGCGGAACAATTTTTTAAATTTTATATCTGTAATCCAAGTAATTAAAGTGACTGCTACGGTTTAAGCAGGGCTTTTACAGACGTCGGCGCTGTAACGCATCTGTTGCTGTTTTGATCCACATGAAGAGACGTGGAGCTGAAGGAGGTTGGAAAAAAAATCATTCTTGGTGCAGAAATGCTGACGTGTCGGTGCTCTGCTCACGCTTCATATGAGGAGCCTAAGTTAGACTTTGTAGAAGTATTCATGCCACTGGAACTTTTTACATTTTCTTCTAAAAGGACAGAATTGGGACGTTTCTGTCGATCAACACATTTGTCGAGTGGATGAACAATGAATGAGACGTTTCAGGTTTTTCTGTGTGAAACTTCAAAAGGTATCAATTATTTTTCTTTAAATTCTCAATAAAACATTACACTGTGTGTTGATCTTTTGGAGAAAAAAATACACACAAGTACTTGACCTCCTATTATTGCATTACTACAAGGTTGTCATAACATGACAAAACATGTTTTTAAGTTTCAAGAGGTGTGAATACTTTTGCGATTCACTTTAAGCTGTTTTCTTTTTGAGAGATAATGAATAAAATGGACTGATGGAAAGAACCCATAACGTCACCATCCGGACTCAAGATGTCAGTCGTCTCCCAGCTTTTCCTTTTGTTGAAGAACTTCTACATTCATTTCTGTCGCTGTTGATGCTTTTATTGTGCAATGTTCATGTGCAACTCTTCTTATGGAAGTTGAGAGAGGACGTTTTCAGCATATGCCTTTTTTCCCCCATGGTTTCCTCACGATAAGTTCATCTGGATCAAATCACAAGATGTCTTCTATGTGTTGAACCTAATTTCATTCTTCTAATGTCACCAATGCATGGATTTATTTGAAGGACTCCTCGGATTTTGATAAAACCATTGGGAAAAGTATATGCAGAAAATGGCCGCTCTCTGCTTGCGTGCTCTTCTTATAATCAAAGATTAACCATAATTCCATCTATCAACAAGTTCAGACACGCGCTTCATTCTTTAACTCGATCACCTGATTTGCAGTGACCACTGTGGTCAGCAGGTGGCAGCATTGAGAAGCCCAACTACACACATGATGTTGGCCACCATCTGGGAAAAATGCAAACTAAATGTTTTCTAAGATTATTAAAAAGCATGAGACAAACTCCCACACTTCTCTCTAAATGTGTTGGTTCTTCTCCACCTGCTGTTGGAGGCAGGAACCTTTACAGGCCATTTAACTCATGCATTATAGGATTTTATCAGCGTTCTTTGCTGTCAGCAACACGAGTCATGGTGGCTGTTCTCTGATCTTCCAATCCATCAGATAGGAGAACTGTAGCAGTCCATTCTCTCACTTCCACTAGTTCCTGTCTGTCCCTGAGGCTTTTCTTGGACAAAAAAAATGTCTCAGTATTTGTACAAAAACTAAGACATGTAAACCATGGTTTACATCCTGGTTTATTGTGATGTAAACCATCAAAGATTAACACCAGTGGCATGCAGTCAGGGGAGGCATCATGGAAAAATAATGTATAATGATAAAATCATTTGTATTGCTATTTTCACTCTGTGGTTTGTACTATAAAATATCTATTTTTAATTTAGCTCAACCAATTGTGATTATTTTTTTCTTCAAAATCGCTGAATTTTCCCATTCAAATGCTCTGAAGTGAAGCTGGTGATGCTGCAGTGAACTGAGCCTCACCTGGGATTGATCAACCTCTCTGACTGCACTGGCTGCCATTCTATGACCGCATGCTCCTCCTGTCTGACGTCACCAACAAAATGCTTCAAAACACTGAATGCATGAACTGATTTTACATCATTTAGATCATGTACATAATGTTGTGCTTTCTGTCACCAGCTGTGTGTGTAACGTGTTTTCTGTGCTGAGGTGCGACCAGAAACTGCAGAACTGATTCAAGGCGAGGCAGGCAGTTCTCCTGACTCCTGGCAGGGGGCGCTCATGATTCCAGATATTGAGACTCCACAACTGCCCTTTTCCACAGAATGTAGGAGCTACTGCTCGTTTTAATGATAAAGTACTATAGGTACATGATCGTGCTATAAAATGGCAAAATGTGGCTGGTAAACATGACAGTACTTTCATCACCTAGTATAAGAAAAATCTGTTAACCCTAAAGGAAATTTTGCTTTTTCTATTTAGCCAAACTGATATTTAACATCATAATGTAGTCAAGTCTCCTTCTCCTCTCTCCTGGTTTATAGCAAAGAGTCTCAAAAATAGTATCTTAAAGGGACATTTAGAAACATTTTGGTCAATGAACATCCTTGTGATGTTTGTGATGGTGCATCAGTAAACAGCCTCCACACAACCATATGAATAATAGGTCTTTTTTTTATTAACAGACATCATGAAAATGTCAACAGTAACAAAATTTTTAGTCCATTTAAAAAAAACAAGTGGGTTGGACTGAAGAGACTCCTCCCACACAATAACTTAATGAGGAAGAGGGTTAAAGAAGGCAGGAAGTGGGTTGTGCTCTGACGCATCATGTAGCCAATACTCTCCTTCCTTCAGCACGGCGCTCACTTCCAACCTGGCTAGAACAGGCCGGCTCCGGCTCCGGCTGCTGCTGCTGCTGCTGCTGCTGCTCCCGCTAATACAAACCTTCCTCATAAAGCAGGATCAGAGTCCGATCAGAAGGAACAATTCACTGCTAGATCACAGGACAGAGCTAAAGGTGAAGGTTTGGTTACTACCACACAAGCATCACACCTACGTTTTTATTTATTTCCATTTCATTAGATCAATCCCGACCCAAAGCAGGAAGGTCGGCAACACAGGCGAAGAGAAGCATGATGTGGGGTGTATATACAGAGGGAAAGGGGACGGGTCATAACTGAGCCAAACCCACCATGTCCACAGCGAGCCACTGGTCAGTGGGAGGCGTCAGGCGGCTAAAATCAACAGTTAAATCTTTAGGACTAGTACTGTGCTGCCGGGGGAAAACAAAACGCAAATATGGTTCAATGATTTGTAAAAACCCATAAAAATGTTGCGTCAAAGATCAAAAGAGAACCTGATATAGTTATGGGGGGAGGAAGGGCGTTGCTATGGACAAAGTGGGTGGGAACCGTGAGGAGACAGTGACCTTGTTGATGTTACCCTGCAGGCTGCCGAGTCCTGCTCCTGCTAGCTTTACTTCCTCAGATAGACAGAAGAGTGAGGGGGAAAGAGGGGACGTGGACAGTGTCTCCATACACTGTAGTGTGTCTATACATATATTCAGATATATTTATGCAGAATGGGTGCGCCTCCTCTGTACTGTATAGATATAGAGCTGTGCGCGGCGGCGTTAGGCCTCGCTCTCCCCAGCTGACGAGGTGTTCTGGACTTCCTCCTCCAGGATGGGCACTATCAGGTTGTCCTTGGACATCAGGTTGTACTTCATCACGAAGCGCGTGAATCGGTGACACAGGAACGTCTCGTTCTGTGCGCAAACACACACACACACACACACACACACGATTGCTTTGGTTTAAAGAGCGAAGCAATTTCAGAAAGTCAGACTACACCATGTTCCAAATTATTATCCAAGTGATATTTTCTCAGGTTTTCTTAAGTAGTCAATGTAAATGATGCTCAGTATAATTTTCAAGTCATGAACTATTACAGTATAAATCAAATGTTCCTGAACGAAGCTCCCCATGAGAACAGTATTTTTTTCAAAAATAAAAAACTCAAAATGCACTGTTCCAAATTATTATGCACAGCAGATTTTCTAAATATTTTATGGATTATAAATGTGCAGCATTAAGTGGTCACATGTACTAAAATCAAGAGCTATTTCAATCAAAAACATCTTAACAGACAGAGTCACATGTTAACATTGGACCTGCTTTGACATCATCCTCTCAATTCTTGATCCATTCAACTTGTGAGTTTGTGGAAAGTTTCTGCTTGAATTTCTTTGCAGGATGTCAGAAAATCTTCCCAGAGCTGCTGTTTGATATGAACTGCATCCCTCTCTCAGGTCTCCTGTTTGAGGAAACTCCAAAGGTTCTCAATAGGGTCAGAGGTCAGAGGATGGTGACCACACCATGAGTTTCTCCTCTTTTATGCCCATAGCAGCCAGTGACACAGTGCTTGAGTTTTCATTAAATATCTAATGTTTTTATATCTTGTCATACGGCACTACACTATCTGATAATTTTCATCAGCAGAGATCTTTTCTCTCTCTCATGTTCCTTGAAACCTGTGGCCTGCTTAATAATGTGGAACATCCTTCTTAAGTAGATTTCCTTTAATTGAGCTCACAAGACAAACTAATCAACCAGCTCTGACATTAATTATAGTGATTAAAGAGCCCGGACAGACAATACCATCTAGAAATTAAATAGCACAACACAAAATGTAATCTTTATGACACTTAAGTCCAACTTGCATAATAATTTGAAACGGTGTAGATTTTTCTTGCTTCATGTCTGTTGAGTGATCAACATTATGGTCAATTGATTACAGGGCAGAAAGTAACTATTTTTGTGATTTATTCCATCGATTGTTCCGATGATTAATCAGATTAGAACATGGCAAATTCTTCAGATTTTCATTTAACCACTTAAGCCTTTGTCAAAACAATATTTGAAATACATTAAAATATGCAAACAAATAATTCAGCCTGAAATGCAACAACACAGCATCTACAAATGATGAATGTCTGTTCATTTGTAGAGTGATTAATTTTTGCATTAATAACTATTATCAAAAAGTGGTTAATGGCTGATTTAGTGTATATTTTCTTACAAAATTTGAACCAAGTGAAGCTTAAACCTCCACATAAGGAGTCTTAGGTAGAACATGTTTATAGACAAAAGGGGTTTTGGGGGGTTTTTTTAAGTACAAAATTTAAATATTTTTTACAATTTGTCTTGATTACTGCTCTGAATAAGTTGTCCTTTCAGCAAATTACCTTATTAATCTATATACTCCACTTAATAGATTGGTAAATTTGTTGATATTTCAATAATCAGATGATCATGATTATTTTTGTGTGAAAATACAGTTTTTTAAAGTTTATTCTGAGGAAAGTCGACATTGTCTCAGTGTAAGGGTGCTCAGAATGTGGGTTTCTACATTAGTTTCAGACTGAGATCTTATTTTCTCTCCATGGTAACAGTGGTGTGTCCTTTCTTATACACAACCCATGACTTGATTGGACAGGGACCAAAATGTGTTGGGACAAAAGCAGAGACTTTAAACTGTTAATCCTAATCAGTGGCAATCTTTTCAGACGGGGATTATCAGTCTGAGTTAGTATTAGATCTGATCACAATCAGCCAGTCCTGTCTGAACAGCAACCACTGAGAAAAAAAATAAAATACACCATTTTATTGGCCTTACATGACCAATAAGATGATCTTATGTTATATGACCTGAACTAAAATCAGCTCTTCCATGAGAGCATCAGATTGACAAATGAATCCACAAGGAAGCACTTGGAGGACTTGCAGACTTTGAGTACAGAAATCAACTAAATAAGTAAGTAATCAAGAGCAGGTCAGTCATTAACACTCACCTCATACTTGTCGAATATCTGACGATGATGGAAGTAGGCATGAGAGAATATCCTATATATGCGGCGACAGACGGAGCCCAGCTTGGCTACTGATGACTCCTTGATGCTCACCCTGCAGCACAAAGTGGACATGATGACAAGGAAGAGGAACTTGAGGAAAACTCTCCACCCAGCAGAGAACCTCCCGTTAGTATAAAACCACGTTATATACTAACTGGTTTCTCACACTTCCAGTAATAAAGAAAACAAAACACTACTGTTTTAAAAGCACATTTTCAATGCATTTTTACATGTTTTTTCCAAACGAGAAAAACATTTTTATTAGTACAGTATTTTACACTAAAACAATTCTTAAGAATATTTTCCCTTTAGGACAGAGGCTGAAAAACTAACAATGTTGATAATGACCTGAGGAAAAGCTCTTGACTGGTGAAAATGCTAGAAAACATTTCTCCACTTTACAAGAAGTAGCGGTGCTCTGATTGCAGTTTTCTGGCCCATCACTAATATAATCTATGCTGATTTTGACCAGTACCAATATTTTGTCTGAAAAGTCAGTTTTGGGATGAAGCAGTAAGTCTGGGTCCACTTATTGTTGCACCCCTGACAAGCTTTCTAATGAAATCTCCCTACATCTGGTGTACAAAAAATGTGAAAACAAGCTTAAAGTGGTAGTACTGTGTGTTTTCCATCCACATTGTGCCATTCTGTAGCACAACTAAGTAACTATGTTACCCTCAGTTGTTATATAAATGCTGCATGTATCAAATACAACTTAAGAAAAATTTGACTTTGTAATTTAACGCCTTCAAATTTGGCCTCTGTCTCTTTAAGAAATTCCTGCTCTTTCTGAAACTCCACCTTCAGGAAGTCATCACAACATGGCTCCTCTGTTAACCCTTTAACAATGTTTTTATCAACATTGCACTGAGAAGTAGCTCATGTAATGAGCTCAGCAGATGAGCTGTTCCACCAGATGTTTGCCAACTGCTGCTGACTAGTCTGAAGGAGCTCAGTGGGGGAGTCAATTTTACATAGATCCACTGTACCTACTGATATGCAAGGGTAAATAGCCTTAAAACAAATGTCTTTTATTCCAGTAATTTAAATCTGACAATGAAAACTCAACCACTAACACTACTTGTATTCCATTTTTAACCCTGTGCTTTGTTCAACTGAGAAAGGTTGAGTTTTTTCTGGATTGAGCATGAAGCAAAAGATGACCAGAATAAATGCTCAAAATAAATGTTGAATTTTCTGTAATGTCGCTGACGTTAATATACAACACCTTTATACATATCTCAGTATGTAAACAGAACGGCTGACTGACCTGCTGGGAAAATATTTGTTGCTATTGAGAAGACAGGCAGCTCCGTCCAGCGTGTGCCTGGTGTAATCAATGGCAGGGCACTGCGATGGTGGCAACACACAAGCAGAACACACATCAATGAGAGAAACTTCATGTAGTCAAACAAATGATTCACTCGGACTCACCTCTTTGGGCGTCTTGTGGGCGGCACATAAGAAAATCCACTGCTCTGTGGCTGTCATCTGGGTGCAGGTGTCAGGGTGGCACTCACTCTGCAGGCAAAAGCACCAGGCCACAAGTGAGAATGGATGTTTCACACTGGAAAACATTTATTTGGCCTTTCTGGCATAAAATGACAGCAGTGGTCATCCCTGAACTTGTGTTGAATGGCTGAGGAGAGTCTTCAGCCTGTTAGTGCTCACTGATTAGAACTGATTAAAATGTTCACACTTCCTCCTCATGAAATGAAGCAGCAAGAAAATAAAAACACAATGAGTTCCACACAAGGAGCCTGGAACTAAATATTTAAAAACTGTGCAGAAAAAGCAAAGCGACAGGCATTTAAAAATAAATCTAAGCTTTTAAGGTTAGACTTTACATGTATAGAAACTCAATCTGGAAAACTCACCTGCAGTTTTACAGCAAGTCCGTTAAGTTCCAGACAGAACTGCCTGCAAAAGGATCAAATCAGAACACAAGAGGAAATAAAAAAGAAATGTAAATGTTTGGAAATTTCTGCTTCAGTTTTACCCTCGCTGTATAAAAACAGAACATTCACTATACTGGAAAGTGATTGTTTATCTACTATGTATTTAGATTTTTTATGCCATCATGATGCACAGAAGGCAAAGAGGTGAAAAAGTGGGAAGGCATTAAGAAAATACAAGAGTTGTTTTGATGTAAGCAAGAAGAAACTTCATCAACAAAACCTATATTTTTTCCCCATTACCATCAAAGTCAATTCATTATCTTTACTAGTTATTAAGAAATAAAAGGAGAGTCAGTAACACTTTTGAATTCTTTTCTTTATTTTAATCAAAAATTGTATAATCATTATATAATCCTCATTGTGTGAGTTATTGTGTGATTAAAGTCACAAAAAGGACAGACTTAGACAGCAGTCTAAACGACTAAACATGAGGCTAAAGTGACATTTTGTTTACCTGAGGTGCTCATACTTCCAGACGCCTTCATCCTGACCCTCAGGAGGCTCCAGGATTTTGTCAATGTTGGAGCAGTCTGACCGTATGTTCTGCTGGATGTACTGAAAAGAAAAAGACAACAAACATAGTAATAAAAAAGGGAACATGCATCAAAGAAGTCAGTCCTCGTTGTGTTTGTTTAGCTCTGCCACTTAAACTAGCTTTAGTCTCAACACTTGCACCGCCCTTAAGAAATACAAGAATCCAACCATTCTAGATTTTACCATGCTCAAAAAAACAAATGGGTTTGTTTTTAACCTAGAATAGAAGGTATCCATGTACACTCAGTGTACAATCTGAACACATGGAATATTTTTGGAGTTTATTTGTATTTTAGTTTATTTGTGTTACCATGAATCTGTGGTTGCATAATTTTTATTCATGAATCATTCTGAGGTTTCATGTAGTACACAGTGTTCTGAACTCCATATAATTACATTACTCAGTTTATATTCAGGATAACACATCAACAGCTACACACCTGTTGAACAGCTAGCGTACTGTCCATCTCCTCAAATGATTCATCCGGCCAGTTATAGAAATCCTGCAAGAGAAAGGAGGAACAATCTCAGTGCTAACAGCTAGCATTGTGTCACAAGTTAATAAATCACAGCGCTAGTTCGCCTACGCTAGCCACTAGAGCTAAGTGTCTGATAAATATCAAAGAGTTAACATTTGCCGGCAGAATACGTTTTGATCAAAGGTTGCCGGGTGAGTTTTCACTCTTCCTTGAAGCTGCCTTGCTAGTTTACCCAACAACGTAAACAAGGTCGTGACTACTTCCTGTAAAGGTAAAATGAAAGTCACGGTTGTGTTTTTAGGAGACTGGCTATAAAAGTCCTTAGACGCAAAACATAATTAATTACATAAAGCGGTGACTCTAAATTCAAATTCAAGACTAAAGAAGCAAAATAGGAACTATTTCAGAGAGCCCTTCATCCCAGCAATTAGACGGTGTAAAAAGCTAACTACAGCTAGCTGTGCATTCCGATGACAAGCCCCTCTGAGTCGATGTTTTGGACCGAGCTATCGATGGAAATAGGCGGGAAGAAACTGTATGGCTGTCCGGAGATAACTCAGCCCGTCGTGTGTGGTCTACGTGGTTCCACTGGAGCTGAAACCAACCTTAGCCTTGGTTCCAGGCCGATTCCTCCTGAGAACTGCAGCTCCCTCCGCCATGACCATCTCGACAGAATACCCGGATGTTCGTCAGCAGCGACGTTGTCGCGAGGAAGGCGGAAGCTATTCACTCAGGGTCGAGCGTGATGGAACTCCGGATTTAAAAACTGAGCGCTACAGTGAATGGATTTATTAAGTGTAATGGATAATAATAATAGAATACAGTATATCTTAAATTATCTGTGGAAAACGTGCAACACGAACACTGGAAAAATGCCTCCACTAAACTTGCCCTAAAATGAGAAACTACTGACCTTATAGTCTATTTCCAGTTGTCGTCAAAGACCTATAGCAGGATGTATTTTCAGAACATATATTAAATTATTCAGAAAATTATCATCACTTGCATCCTTTGCAGTTTGGGTTTAGAAATAATTACCACAATCTGCTAACTGCATTCTTTAAATCACTTGATGAAAATAGTTAGTTTTGATTTACATCACAGGTCTCAAGTCCTGGAGGGCCACACAGTCCTGCAACTTTAAGATGTGCCTCTAATGCACCACACCTGAATAGAATAATTAGGTCATTAGCAGGTCTCTGGAGAACTGATCTACACAATGAGGAGGTAATTAAGCCCTTTCATTCCAGAGTTTTTTGTACCAGTGGCACATCTAAAAACAGCAGGAGAGTGGCCCTTGAGGACTGGAGTTTGAGACCCCTGCTTTAAACGAACCCATTACATCACTTTAAACCCTCAAAATATAATCTGTCCAAGAGCTGATTATAACATCTGACCTCTAAAAGACAAACAGTAACTGATCATTTCAAGTCTTCACATAAAAAACATTTCAGTGTTGCTGTAGTTGCTCTTTTGTTTTGTAATAAATCTTCCAGCTGTATAGTGGGATTGTTGGTCAGTGTGCTGATACGTCAAGTCTTCCATGTTGCTGGGGAAACCAGTGATAATGTTGCAGAAAAAGAAAACCATAGTTTAGCTCCACCTAATCATTACCGATGGCCACTAATAAGCAAGGCTCTGCTGGTTTCTTCCTGTTAGTTTTCCTCTCCACTGTCGCTTCATGCATCCTTTGAATGAGGATTAGATGTTAAATATTATTAAATAAAACTTTGTAGAAACCTTTGGTTAGAAATCCATCTTCAATGACATTAAATGGATTTTTTTAATAAAATCTCGATCAAAAATACCTAATTTTGATCTTGATTGATTCATAAAAGCAGTAAACAAGTAATACACTGAAGAGGGTGAATGCTCTTTGTAGGCACATTATCAATTCCTTTCACTTCACCATCATGTCCTATTTTTTTGTTGGTCCAAAGCATAAAATCATAAGAAAATACATTTAACATTCAAGTTTTGTTTCATAAGATGCAAAAAGGTTCAAGGTTTAAAATATGCCTGCAAAGTTCTGTAAAAGGTTTCATCTTCCTCAGTGAAAACACAGCAACCAGAGGAAGAAAAATTCATTTATAAATGATACATTAATGTTCACTGTTAAACGTTGGGAGGATGTTATCTGCCGCAATATTTCCATTTTAAATAAAGCCAAGTTTATTCCAGAAATATTACTTACCCCTCCATAAACTTTCAGAAAGAAAAGAATTTGTTTACATCTACGTTTGAATGTGGGTTAACCTTGAAACCCTTAAAAATGTGTGAAACCCCCCCCCCCCCCCCCCATCCTCATAGAAATAATACAATAAATTAACAGTTGAGTGACTTTATTATTGTAACAAAATGTAATTAGAATTATTTACAATTTACGGGACATAAAAAAGAAAAACAGACATGAATCAAATTAATTCTTTTCTGCAGCGATGATGGACTTCACACAAACTAACAAACAACAAAACTTAGTCGACGTATTTGCCGAGAATGTCTCCGTCGCGGAACAGGAAATAGTCCTGTGGGAGCAAAATATGACAAGTTAAACCCAGAAGAGCACAAAGCATCTGCTGTGACTGAAACGGTGCTTCACCTTTTCTTCTAGAACTACTTTAGTTCCTCCATATTCTGGTAGCAGCACCTTCTCTCCAACCTTCACGCTAACAGGCTGCACATGGCCTTTCTGAGGACAGGAAAAAGATAGAATGTTACAAAAATCTCAGCCCGACTCCTCATCTATCCAGCTTATCGTGGTTGTTGTTGGACATCATCCCAGATCCATCTCCGAAAGTCTATCGAAACAAAATGGCCGAATTGCATTGTACCTCTGAAATCAAGACAACTGCTCTGTATAAAGTTACAAACGCTTTGCATCACAGAGATAGTATAGACGTAGACATAATGTCTGCCATGTATTTATGTTATTAGGATAAAAGTACAGAGTCAAGATTATCATATAATGTGTGGTAATTTACTACTAGAAGCAGAGAAAATAAGGAGACTGAGGTATGAAACATGGCTGAAAAAAAAAAAAAAAATCTAAAGCTTCATGTTGAGCCGGATAAAACATGTGCAGACTGCACTGTCTGTGTCTTTAGGTGAAACCTTTTAACCCTAGTCTCTGCATGAAGCCACCTGCACTAGAAAAGGGCCTGCAGATGACAGCATAGGAAGAAACTGAACTGGTGTACTGTGGACCACCACCTATTCAGAGTTCAGTATTCACACATTTTTCTGTGGAAAGTAAATCCAAAATACTTGTGAAAAATTCCCCTTTTAGTAATTTTTTTTTGTAGAGCATATCTAAAGCATATCTGAGCTCAGCTTGGGAAGTTCAAATACCTAGCAGAGATGCTGCTTCACACACTCCTGGCTGGCTTTTATAAAGAAGCCAATCCAGGAGAGCCATTTCTTTTACTTGGCTCTAATCAGCAATAAGAGGATATTAGCTTCTGATCCAGAGCTAAGATTATTTGTACTGCATGTTTTAATGCGTATCAAGATATATTTGGTGTGAGAGCCATTAAAATAAGCCGTTCTAATCATTTCTAGAAGGAATCTTAAGTATTTTGGATTTTAACTATTAGCATGTGGCTAACCTCTAACCCTAGTGGGGGTTAGAGGTCAGCGGGGGTCCACTACTCCCAGTCGTCTTTTCTAGCTCACTTTGTGGGCCTAACTACTCACTACTCTCAGGGAGGTGTAAAAATCTGAATCTGTGGACCGAGGCAGCCTGCAGAATACAGCGTGATGATTTCAAGCTACCTAAGAACAACACAAAAGTTACATGATTAAGGTACAACAGGTACTGCATCAGATAGCAAGCTGTGTGAAACGTGGAGTAGATCTCAAACTATGTGGGAAATGAAGGAAACAATAGATCACCTGGTTAACAGAGCCTGGGCCGACTGCCACCACCGTGGCCTGCAGTACTTTGCCCTGGGATTTCTCTGGCAGCATGATGCCTCCCTTGGTTACTGTCTCCGCTGTGAGACGCTCCACCAGAACCCGGTCAAACAGGGGGAGGAACTTCCTGAAGGCCTGTAAGAAACAGTGAACTCCAGGTCAACCATGAATCATAAGGACAGGAATTAGTTTTAAACTGCAAATCTAAAACATCATTTATCAAAACAGAAAAATTTCCAAGTCAAAAGTTTTCTAGAAAATGTCATTTTTTTCCTGAGCAAAATCAGAAATATCCTTGTTTTTTCTAGAAAATTTTGAGAATAAAATAAGTACTTTTTTTTTGTTTTCTAAAATGTCTCTAATGTGCTATCATATGAACCAGACATGTGATTAAGACATAAGATGCAAAAAGGTTCTCAGTTGACATCAATGATAAAAAAGCCAGCAATAATTAAGATTGTGACTTAGTTTCTATTAAACCAACTACTATCAGTTAGACTTAACACAAGAGATGATTAAGTTTAGGTTGATGAATCAGTCTGCAAGTAACTCAAGTCAGCTTTATTACATTTAGTGAGATTTTAGGAAATGCCTGAAGGGAGGATTCCAAAAGTGGCTGCTGAGCTTAGCATAACAGCAGATGTACCAGTGACCTTGTGTCAAGGCTTCTGGTCCCAGCATGCTTACTGGGAGGAGGGGCAGCTACGTTCTCTCTCTGATCAGTCGACCCTGAAGCCTGACAGGACGAGGACGGCTCCACTCACTGATAAAACACCTGAAAACCCAACACGGATTCTGAAAGCTTCAATGCCTCAAGCCTCTGCGGCTGGTTAGACCGCCTTCTTTGTATCAGCTGCATCAACTCGGTGACAGCCCATCAAAAAACATAAGAATTAACTTTCTATATCATTTCAGAAATAGCTGTTAGAGCTGGAAAGTCATCAGAAAATATTAGCTACGGAAAGTAAGTTAATGAAGATAACTTCCACCAAGACACAAAGGAACCACGTCAACATATTTATATGTTAACCAATTTGACCAGGATTGTGTCACAATTTACTTTTACTGAAATCAGGACTGAGCACTTATTTATCCCAAAGTATCTGTAAGCTAACTGATGGTTACATAAGCTTGGAATTGAGAACATTGCAGTAAAATAATCAAGTCCTCTTAATGAAGGGATTCCACAGAGACTTCTATGGCTTCAACTTTTTCCAGAAATATCAGGGAGCCTGCTGAGTGACTGGAATTTTCTCTGGCTGTTCAGTATATTTTTGATTTATAACAAAAGCAATCAGACTACTTTTGTTTTAAATCTTTGAAAACATACTTTATATCATGGTATTATATCATGCAATTTTTTAAAAATATATTTCTATATCATCAAAACCAGTCCATGCCAAACTTATTTTATTTTATTTATTTTTAGTAGATAATAAGTCAGCATCTAGTAGAGTATTACCTCTTTTAAGATTTTTCGTACACATTCTTTTGATGAAATGCGACTAGACTCACTATATCACTTTGAAGTGATGAAAAATGACAGCATGAGCCACAGTTGTGCTGGACTCCTACTATACAGCTTTAGGGATCAGTTCCGGAGAGTTTTTGTCTGCTACAGTGAAGTTTCACCAACCCGAAGGTCGCGGGTTCGATCCCCCAACGTCACATGCAAATGTATTAAGCTGAATAGAGTTTACGTAGATAAAAAGCTATTTCAATTACTAAAATTTTTTGGGTTTTATAGCATACGCATATGTTCAACAATCCTGTTTTTTTCTTGCTGTTATTTATTTCTTAAATCTATTCACGGAAATATAAGATAAATGTGCGATTTAGCCCCCTCACACACTGCTCTCCCCAGCAGCGTGACCTTGTGAATGAAAATTAGCTTACACAACGATAGCTGGCGCCTCGATGCAGATAAAATAAAAACCTTACAGACTATAACCGGTCCCCTGCCTCTTAGTCTAAACCCTGAACACCCAGCTGTAGCTGTCTCCAACTATTAGACGGCGTTTCTTACCATTTTTTTGTGAGAGAGTCTGTCAGGAGCAGCACTGCAGTCAACGAGGGTGGAAATGAGACTCTCCTTTAGTCACTCCACGTGAGGAAATCTCCAGAAGGCGCATGCGCACTACCTCAGAACTTTACGTGGCTCACAGAAGGTTCTAGTACACCGGGGTTTATTTTAAAACACATATTTTCTTGTGAAATTCTTTTTTTTCTGAAGTTAAAATGCTCATTAATGATTTTAAATCATTTTTTTTAATTTATAAAAAAAAGTTTCTCATTTGTAGCTTGCGCAAGATTGCACAATGTCAACTTTGACCTTTGCCTGCTCCTCCAATGGCACGCAGGAAATTTCTGGAACCTCCCGCCCGGGAACGAGCTTAACTGTGGTGCTATTGGACTAAAATAACATAAATAATAAATAATTCTTCGAAAATCCGAGTATTTTCTGGAATTAATCTCTTAATTTGCTAGACCGTAGGTAAATGTAGTAGTAAAAGCAAACAAATAAAAAAGGTAAGTAAGATATTCTGAAGTATACTGAGTACGGGGCGGACCGGTACATAACCCGGATGCAGTAGACCATGTGCAGTCCTGTCTTCACAGCTCCACACGACTGTCCTCTCATCCAGTCCTACCGCTCCGAGTGGTGTCCTCACTGCATTCACAAGCTTTTACCTCGCAGGTAAGCGCTCAAACTTCACGTGTGTTAACACAGGCGGCTCGAGTGTGCATATTTTAAGAGCAGAGTTCAATTGGGCTTGTGTAGTTGACGTTGTTTTAACCCGAACCGCTCATATTTCGCTAATTCCTCCTCCTCTGAAGAACAAGGACGTGCACGATAAAATGGCACTATGGATTTTACCGAGCTTCCCAGCTGTCCGCGGGAACGCCGTTCAGTTTCAGTGTGATAACAGTTATCTCGTGCCTGACGAAATGAGACGGCCAGTTTGCTTTGATGTCATCTCGGATTCAGCATGTTTGTGGCCAATACTTCCACATGAGCGTGAGCGTGCAGATACAGGCAGTGCACGTGCTGCCGTCACTATTCTTACAATTTGACCTTGTTACGTACGACCTCAGGAGCCCACGTGGGATCTTCTGCTGCCTGGATTTTTAAGTTTCAGTAAAAGGAAAGCTTTGAAACAAAATCAGGCTTTTGAACGCACGATCCTGGATCTTTCAAACATTATGCAAAAGTTTGATTTTATAATTCCCTTGTGTTATTTAAGATTGTTTGCTCAATTGTGTCTTTTTTATTAGTGTTAGTCGTTCATCCTTTTATTTCCTTTCACTACAGATAAAACTGGATTATTCAGAGTTTGGAAATGGAAGAATATATCAAATCCTAAAGTACTCCTGCCACTATGTAGCTACAATGTAGTATCAATATGCACTTTGATTTCTGTGGCATTATAGAACCAAGATACCAAGGAAAGTTAAAATTAGTTCTAGATTTTCTGAAAATTCTTATTTTGTCACTTCTTGCTGGACACAGCAGGTCAGCTGGCTGGACAGTTTCTTATGCTTTTCCTTCACTTACAACAAAAATCAAATTCAACAGTTTGAAATTATTTCCTGTTGCGAAATTCATGAGCTGTGTTGGTGTGGGAAGTGACAGTGTGTCAAAATGGCAAAATTAAATAAGTGACCTTTCTTTTATATTAATAACCAACATGTTACAATTTAGCAGCAATATATATACTTTTCTAGTTTTAAATATTAGCCCACGTAATACATTGTATGTTTTTGGGTTGATGTTTTTTACTATCAGTTACCACACTGTAAACATCTCATACTGGCCCTTTTCTGACAAGCAGGAGTGAAAATTATCCAATAAACCTGTTTGGACTAACACAAATATATTTGTGGCTGCCAGTTGTCTTTAGCAGATGGCTAAAATAACAATTAGTTATCTTGTGGTCAGGTCAGAAGGTCAATCTCACCCTCTGGCCTTGTGCCAAAGGTGTCCTTGGGTGAAATGTTGATGTTCTTCTCTCACTAAAAAGATAACTGAACTCTCAAACCTGTTGAATTGTTTGGTTCTTGGAATTTATTCTGAAAAGTCTTGAAATCCTACTTGGAATAAGTCATTTCGTAATTTTGCTTGGTTACCTGGTCGTGGCCTTGTAAAGCCAATTTTGAATGGTCTAGACTTAATGAACTTACTGCTGATAAGCTGGCTGGATTACTGCCGCATGGTTGGTGTCATGGGGCAAGAAGCAGAAAGAATCAGGGTCTGTAACTCTTTAAAGGCTGGATAATTCAGCTGCAACTAAAGTTTTTACAACTCATTTAAAAGAAGAAATGCAGTGAAGCATGTGGGTAGCTAGATGTGTAAAGAATTAGTTTGATAGGGACTTTATCAAACCTGAGATGTGTTCATGTTTTTTATATATTTAATTAAAAAGTTGCAATGTTTTAAGTATGAGGCTGTGATGAATCTCACATTTTTCATTCATTGTCAATGTGCTTCTTGTGCAACTAGATTGCTAAATCATCAACTTGAAGGTTCAAAGGTCAAATTTCAGATTCTGACCTCCCTACCCATTCGATGTTTAGGTCAGTCCAGACAAGTAGAGTGGACAAATTAAAAGCTTGATGGTGGACATTTTAAGTCACCCGTTTGTGCTTTTGTAACCTGATTATGTATTTCCCAGTTTGATGTCCTTCCACTTATTGTCACTAGGGGGTGGTGTTCATCCCCACCATGTTGCTGGATTGAAATCAGCAAGTTTCTGCTCCTAAATGAACACTAACGGGGCAGATGTAACCTTGGAAATTCTTCTTTGACATTATCAAATAGATGATGCCATTTCTACCTTTGGAGAGTTGAACAAGAAGGAATTCTCAGAAAACCAGTTCCTAAGGGCGGATAGGCTTACCTAAAGTTTGGAGAAGTTAGACCCATTATCAAAAATCAAAATGTAAATCATCTGCATAGCAGTGGAAATGGATTCCAAAATCAGGTTTTCCCTCAGTGTATCATAGGCGGTGGGGCCACCAGTGCTGATTTGCCTATACTCCCCCATCAGTATAGGCGTTTTATTTTAAATGGGTTTTTTCTATATACCAGTAACAGTGATAGGAAAAACAAATTGACATATTTTTTTATATTTTTAACACAAAAACTAGTTTTGCTGCTGTACGAGCCTCAGTCTAATGTATTGACTGTTAATTTTTTTTTTTTTTTTTTTTTTTTTTTTTTCCTCAGAAATGTTTCGTCTACCTACCATCATGAAACAGGTGAGGCCTGTGTGCCGGGCACTCGCTCCTCACCTCACACGAGCATACGCCAAGGATGTGAAGTTTGGGGCGGATGCGCGCGCCCTCATGCTGCAGGGGGTTGACCTGCTGGCTGACGCTGTGGCTGTCACCATGGGGCCAAAGGTATCACACTTCACTAACTTCTCCTGCTAAATGACTCGTTTAATGACCGACGCTGTTGGAGAGCTCAAGTATCGTCTTTGTGATCTTCAGGGTCGCACTGTCATCATCGAGCAGAGTTGGGGCAGCCCAAAGGTCACCAAGGATGGCGTGACGGTGGCCAAAAGCATCGACCTGAAGGACAAGTACAAGAACATCGGGGCCAAGCTGGTGCAAGATGTGGCCAACAACACCAATGAGGAGGCCGGCGACGGCACCACCACAGCCACAGTGCTGGCGCGGGCCATCGCCAAGGAGGGCTTCGACAACATCAGCAAGGGCGCCAACCCCGTGGAGATCCGGCGTGGGGTCATGATGGCCGTGGAAACAGTCATCAACGAGCTGAAGAAGCTCTCGAAGCCTGTTACAACCCCAGAGGAGATTGCACAGGTGTGGAAAAACGCAAGGTTTGCTTAGTGCTGCCCCCAAGTGTCAGGACAATGAAATTTACATGCAGTGATGTCATTTTAGGTTGCTACCATCTCAGCCAATGGAGACGTGGAAATCGGTAATATCATTTCCAATGCCATGAAGAAAGTTGGCCGCAAGGGAGTCATCACAGTAAAGGTCAGTGTCTGTTGTTCCTGCTTTACTTCAAAATAAGAGTCTCAACAGTGAAATAGTACATCATAATCATATGAACTTAGACAGCAACAGATTTCTGCTTCATGAGAGCAATGAGAAGTTTTATGACTTTCTAATGTCTTATCTTACACATTGTACATTAAACAAAGTTATTAAAATTGGGGGATAAAAAAAATAAGTTAGTGTTTTTGTTTGTAACAGGATGGGAAAACTTTGCATGACGAGCTGGAGATCATTGAGGGAATGAAGTTTGACCGTGGTTACATCTCTCCTTACTTCATCAACACCGCTAAAGGTAATGTCACTTGTCTGACCAACCCCATCAATGGTCAGGATTTGGTCATATTTAGATCGATCGCCATCCATCTTGTTTTGCTTCCAGGCCAGAAGTGTGAGTTCCAGGACGCCTACCTGCTGCTCAGTGAGAAGAAGATCTCCAGCGTCCAGAGTATCGTACCGGCTCTGGAAATCGCCAACCAGCACCGCAAACCTCTGGTGATCGTAGCTGAGGATGTGGACGGAGAAGCCCTGAGCACCCTGGTTCTCAACAGGTACGTCTTGTCAAGTTTGTCCCCTCAACACAGAAAAGTTTTTGGACATGCCTACATAACCGTTGATTGAACTTGCAGGCTGAAGGTCGGTCTTCAGGTGGTCGCTGTCAAAGCTCCAGGTTTCGGAGACAACAGGAAGAACCAGCTGAAGGACATGGCCATCGCCACTGGCGGCACGGTTCGTTTCATTACGGCTTTCGCTTTCCTGTGGGAAAATTGCCTTCCAGTCGGAATTAAATTAATGATGTTAGATAAAAAAACTAAAATGTTGTTTTCACTATGTTTGCCACAGTTTCAGAAGAGCATCAAAATTATTAATAATAATAATTTTAAAAAAAGCTTAAATCTCTCTACTTTCAGTCTATATCAACCACCTCTACTTGCAAATGCTGATATCTGAGGTTAAGCATCAGCCAATACCGATTAGATGCAGAAAATCAGCTGAATTGATTTGAAACGTTTTTTAAACAGACAAATGTACTGAATTACAATTATCAGAACAGCAACTTAAATATACCCACAGTTTCACAAGTTTGGTGAAACATAAAAACAGCATAACTTTAATTTGTTCAGTCAGTGCAGTTAGGAGTAGAACAGCCAATGTAAAATAAATAATAAATAAACTGATAAAACAATATGTTGACTGTCTTGATCAAAAATGTAAAAATAAACTCCAACAAACACTGTTTCAAATGATTCAGAAAGTACAATTAGGAATTCCAAATAGGTAAATAAAGCATGACATCACTCAAAGCATAGAATTAGACTGACTAGATCTGCCCATATGAAGAGGGCACATTGTCACTCGTAGATCTAGAATTTTTTCCCATATCAGGACCCATCCGGATATCGATTCTGCATCGGTGCGTCTCTAGTCGATCGGTGACTGGATGTGTGTCTGCAGGTGTTTGGTGATGAAGCTCTGGGTCTGGCTCTGGAGGACATCCAGGCTCACGACTTTGGCAAAGTGGGGGAGGTGCAGATCACCAAAGATGACACCCTGCTGTTGAAGGGCGGAGGCAACCCCGCCGACATCGAGAAGCGTGCGGCAGAGATCGCCGAGCAGCTGGAGAACACCACCAGCGACTACGAGAAGGAGAAGCTCAATGAGAGGCTGGCCAAGCTGTCTGACGGGGTGGCCGTTCTCAAGGTGAAAGATCGCTCTTTGTTAGTTGTTCAGGGATTTGGGGAACAGACATCTGACTTCTTCGTGGATTGCCAGGTGGGGGGAACCAGTGACATCGAAGTGAATGAGAAGAAGGACCGCGTGACGGATGCTCTGAACGCCACCCGCGCTGCTGTTGAGGAGGGCATTGTGCTCGGCGGAGGCTGCGCTCTGCTGCGATGCATCCCTGCGCTGGACGCCCTGAAAACCAACAACAGTGACCAGAAGATCGGTGAGTAGAGTGGATCCTCTTAGCTCCATCTCCTCTAGTCGACAGGCGAGCTCTGCCTCATGCTCTCTGTCGTTCTCTCTCAGGCGTGGACATCATCAGGCGGGCGCTCCGTATTCCTGCCATGACCATCGCTAAGAACGCCGGTGTGGAGGGCTCCCTGGTGGTGGAGAAGATCCTGCAGGGAACAACAGACATGGGCTATGACGCCATGCAGGGAGAGTACGTCAACATGGTGGAGAAGGGCATCATCGACCCCACAAAGGTACAGCACAGACTGAAGATAAAGCCCAGCGCACTCACTTAGTGTTTGAGTCATTAAAGAGACAGTATCATGTAAAAACAACTTTATTGATCTTTCCATCCGTTAATCCCTCATCAGAAACATTCCATTCAGCTGTGCAAAACAGTTGGTGGGACCTAGCCCCGCCTTCAAGATGCAGCTCCTCCTATGATCTGCATTGTCCAAGATTCACAGGATATTTGACAATACAATTTGTGGCAGGGTCTGTTTTTCTCAAAGATGATAAATATAAAATAATTGGAAGAAGGGATTTTTTGCAACAAAATAATTGCCCTTTTTTTCATTGCTTAAAGATAATTTTGTCAAAATGATCTCTTTTGGAAAAACAAATACTTTTAGAGTATTATTTTAGAAAGGTGACAGTATGGCATTGTATTCAGCCCATTTCGATTTGACAGCCTTAGTGAAAAAACAAAAATTAAAATCCGGACTTCAGAAAATTGCTAAAAATCCAGCTGCAGTTTCAAACTGGCACAGCTGTAACCTGTCCTTCTCTTCTTCCTGCAGGTGGTACGGACAGCGCTGATGGACGCCGCCGGAGTTGCGTCTCTACTTTCCACCGCAGAGGCCGTCGTTACGGAGATCCCCAAGGAGGAGAAGGAGATGCCAGCAGGCATGGGGGGAATGGGAGGAATGGGAGGAATGGGAGGCGGCATGGGGTTCTGAGCCGGGCCTGCCGACCCTGTACAGACTGAATCATCAGATTTGAGCTGGATTGACCACGATTCCTCTGGATCTTCATTTGGTTTGGCGGCTCAGTGGACTGAGAGCTGCCGGAGCCCTTCTTCGTATTCCACACTGGCACCTGAATGCATCATGTAACCTGCTCAGAGGAAAGCAGTAACACAGAGTTCACCACTAGGGAGGGTTTGGTTTGTTTCAGCCTCTTGTGTCTGCAGAGAAACCGAGTTCTGAATCTATTTGTATTGTTGCATGGGGAGAAAATGGTCAGTTTTTTTTTTTCTCCAGAATGTTCCAATTCTTCTATTTGATGAAAACACCCACCCATTCCCAGTTGCACATGGGATGGTTGGAACTGGGGATGCAACACAACTGGGGATGGGAATGCTGTAGTCCTGCAGGCTGAAACAAACAGAACCATTCCTTTGTGGACTAGAGAGAGCAGGCCTTCAGAGCCCATGTCTGGATTTTTATTTTCTAGTAGTTTTATTTTCTTGTTAATTTTTAATTCTTCATATGTTTTTGTAATATACATGTCTGTCATCATTGATCCGAATTAAAGCAGTTTTCTTACAGACTATGAGCGTTTCGTTACGTCTTCACTCTGAGTGCCTAACAGGCCTGTTGAGTCTGAATGTTTACTGGCATGCTGACCCTCATTAGCCTAAACATGACCCTGATATGTTCTGTGACAAAGTGTGAATGTGAAACTGTATCTAGTCCTGTAGTAACACTTGCAGGAAGCAGCCAGTAGGTGGCGTTGTGTTCCCAAAAGTGGTCATCAGGTCATTTCTGTTGAGTAGACATGATTGTTTTTGTTCTATTTAATAAATCAGTATCCATATTACGTTTGATTTTAGTGCTTCCTTTAATTGAAATAATTCAGAAGCCAACTTATTTCAGTAAAGAAATAAAATGTGAACAAATGTAAAATATAAGAGGTAGGTTTTCCATCACAATACCAATCAAAATTATTTCTCAATACCGAAATTTGGTCGCTGCTGAAGAAGTTGGCTCACAGTGCTGCATCTGAGCACATTATCAGAAAGCTAGTTGGAGGGAAAAAGTCTGGTAGAGGCAGAAAATGGTAGTCCCAAACGAACAGTGAGTCAAAGCTTATTGAAGTTTGGGACGGATTCATAAGGCGTGGCCTCACAAAGGTCTGCCTTGCTTCAAACTAGCAGCAGCAGCATTAAGCAAACACCTGGTGGAACTGCAACTCTACTGAGTTCAAAGAAACTCAAACAGTCCTAACCAACGTAAACAGCATGAAGCATAATGACATGGTGAAAGGGGGTGTCAGAATAGGAGCTTCTTAAAGAGACAAAAGACTAACTTCAATGCAAACTGCAATTATGTTATATCTCTGTCTCTCTAGCATTTTTATAACTGATATTGTGCTATAAAGTTTCACTTGTGGTTAAAATACAAATCACCAGCCCTTTAACTGAGTAAGAATTTAGTGAACTTTAAGTACAGCAGACAGTACTGTCTCTCCCTCAAAGTTGAAATCACTGATGTTAATTGCTAAACTTAAGATACAAATTTATGTTTTATCTCCAGATAATAATATAGCAATAATGCATTTACTCGACTTAGCAAAAATTAAAATAATCCTTTTAACCTTCATGCGATGACTTTGGTTTTTTTCTATCAGTTTGCTTTTCTGTGACACTTTATCTAAAAGTGGCCTCAGGCTCTGTAACAAACACCTGACTGTTCAAACAGGTCAAAGGTCAGGAAAAATGTGTACGTTAAACTTTGTCACTCTTTGAGAAAGAAACCACAGGAAGTTGCTTTTCTTTGTTTTTTAGAAAAAAAAAAAACTTTATACATCATGCAGTTGGTACATCGTCTGAAGACTTTGAAAACACAGACATCGTTATCACACAAAGACCTTTCCAGAAAAAAAAATTAAAAACACACACACACGTCTCCATCCTCTCCTAAAAGCAGAGTACAGCTTCCTCAGATGTTCAAACTAATATTTACAAACTGATACTTGAAGCTGCCTGAGTTAACATTAACAACCAGCCACAATAAAACTGAATAAAACAATGAAGGCAATCATAAAAACAAAAAAAGACAAATAGGAGATAACGTTGTTCCTAAAAAAAAAAAGAAAAGAGGCTACCCTTCAGGATTGAAATCTTTGCATTATGTATGTCAGCTACAAATAAAAAAGACGAACATTTATTGGTAAAACTAAGCAATAAATATTAGATAATGACGATGATGTTCCTTTACAACTGGAGATAAATATGCAGCCAGCAGGCCTGGAGGCACAGAGTGGGCAGGACAGTTGAGACTGTCATGGAAACAACTTCCTGTTGGGACGCTCGGGCCGACCACAGAATCAAACTTCCAAATCTAATGAACATTAATCATTTTGTTCCTTTATGCTTCCGTTCAGTCATTAAAGCTGGAATAATTTTAGAAGTTACATGAGAGACAATCTCTGGAGAAAAAAAATAAATAAATCTATCTCAGTCTTCTCCCAGTGCCAAACAAAAACAACTGAACAGAGAAATTAGCCGGGACTTAGCGCTGTCAATCATGCGTGCAACTCTCCCATCACCCCATTCTCTACCACACTTCAATGCCAGCAGAGGCTGTCCTCAACACTAAGGCTAGATAGCATACCCACCAATGATGGTGGATAAACAGTTTTCATGCCATTTCTCTGACATTAGCACATAAAGCAGAACATTCACAAGTTTAACTGACAGCCCTAAGCCCCTCCTCCCGGCTCTGATTGGCTGTTTTTGGTCAGGAGCGAAGCATTTCTTCAGTTGCCAGTAGCAGCTCAGGGAGGAGATGGAGAAGATCTTTTCTCAGATGATCTGACTCATACTAATTTTAACAAATATGTAAAAAACTTAAAAAAAAAAAAAGTTTGATTCTGCAGCTTTAGTTTGAGAGCAGCTTGAGTCTCTCATATCTGCTGATCAGGCTTCCCTTCCTCAATTTCATCCCTTTTGAATCCACTTCACACAAGCTGTCCCAATAATACTGATGTGAATCATTCTGAAAACATACACAACGCGACTCCTGATTGAATAACACTAATAGCACACATGGTCTGTTTACTGAGCTGAGCCGGACTGAAGGCGCTGCAGCCTTCAACATCTGACTGGTTCATGGAAGCTGAGCAAACAGCGGCCAACATGAGGCGAGCTGGAAACATCCGGACCGGTCTGAACCGGCTGCCGGGGCGCGCACCCATCCCCCCATCTGAGAACGGAATCGGTCCGTTTTCCCCATGATACTCCGAGATTAATGATCAAATATTGAAAATGCACTGATGAGGTCCGAATGAGTGGAATATGTGTAAAAATACAACCTGATTTTGGGAGTTAAGCGACTGAAAAAAGATAAATATCTATTATTATTGTTATGACGACACATTGTAGATAGAAGAGAGAGAGAGAAAGGGGAAATAAATTTACTAGTGAAAATTGGAATTTCTTAGATCAGAATTTTCAACTTGTCAAACTCAGAAATTCCCAAGTTCCTTTCTAGAAAATTTGTGAGATTAATCTCAAAATTAATCTCACAATTTTTTTGCAGAAATTCTCTTTTTTTTTAACTATACCTACAATATCCTTAATATACCATCATATATTGGTGACGGCAAAAAAAAGGTCAAAACTCAAAAATGTTTTTAGATAAATAATGGAAAGAACAATTTATAATCTGAGCAGTCTAGAGGACAGTTTTTGAAAACTACTGGTCAGAAAATGTCTGAATTATGTCCAAAATGTCAGACCTAGTTTTGTGGAGCTACGTAATTTCACCTTTATTTTATTTAGGTTTTTTTCCCCCGATTGACATTGCAGTGCGTTTATTTGTGACACAAAAATCAAAAATTAATAAATTAAAAATGAAAACAAAACCTGATTTTGATGCATATCTGTAACTGGAATCTGTCAAAAATAGAGGAAGCAAAGGAAACAGGGAATGGTGATGGGTAGGAAAAGCCTGATCCGAGGCTCTCTAACATCCTCAGCAGAAATACAAGCTGGGATCATAAACGTCATCCTTCCTCGTCTGCTTGAGCCTTTAAAATCTGATCTGCCGTTTTCATTTTTATTTTTCTTGCAGCAGGCGTGGAAGTGAAACCGAAAATACCGGAATCACTTTTGGCTTCCTCCGTCAGAGAGAGGACAGCGAACGCAACGCTACAAGACAGGTGGGAACGTAAAAGTGAAATAACCGTTTCCATAGCGACCTGATGGTACAGTACCTGGGTCGTGTTCTGACTGTGTGACCTGTCGGATCACATTTTGTTTTTGTGCCCTTTAAAGTTGAAGCGGCCACAGTGGAGCGTCCAGATTCCTGATGCACCTGAACGCCTCACCTGGACCCTGCTGACGCGCTCCCTTTGCCACTCTCAGCTTGCCTCAAAAAACTCATTGACCTTTTCACAACAGGGGTGTCCAAACTTTTGCCCTCCGGGAGCCAAAACTGGCAAACTTAAACATTCAATTGGAAATGGAAAAACTTCTTTGTATCTTCGGTTTTACTAGCAAACACATTTTTAAAAAAAATTGTATATTATTAAAAGATCCAAAACATTAAAAGGGCTTTGGACTTCTGCTTTATTCAAAGTAAAACAAATAACTTCCAGATTTTTCCATGTTTTCCATCCAATCGATCTATGATTTTTTTTTTTTCATTTTCAATTATCAAGAAATCATAAATTTTCACCATTTGGCCAAACAGAAGCATTTCAAAGACAACAAATGTCCCCCGGCCTCATATTGGACACCCCTGTTTCACAAGTATCAGTACCAACTGTCACGTCTCGCAAGAAGCTCTCCTTCTACATAGTTTCTGTAATATGTTAACTTACTATATTAGCGTTTATATTCATCACTTTTGCTTTACATCTCTTAGATTTAGCTTTTTTAAAATAAAAAAAAAAACTTAAAAAAAATGTTTTAATCCTCCTCTTTGCCTTTGTGTTTCCATATAAATAGAGGTTAGAAATGTTTCATAGTGAACTACAGAAAAACTTTCCTAAAAACCAATCAATCAGACCAATCCCAACGCCCGGTTAGCGTTGCTCAGAGCAACTTCTCTGATTTAGTCAGAACTCCTCTAACGGAGACGTTTACAATCAGATTTGACAAAGACAAGCAACAAATCCTCCAGTTCGACGCGCTGGAACCGGAAAAGGCTCGCCTAGAAAAAGGCCACTTCATGTAGAAAAGAGTTCAACAAACAGCTGACAATCAGTAGAAAACTTTAAGAAAAGCTAACGCTAAAATGCTAGCCATTCCGTGGTTCCAGCTGGATTTCTTGATGTGCTTCGTCAGATGTGACAGCATTACGGTTTAAACTGAGGTGCAGATATTCTTTTTAAAAACGAGCGGGCTGCTTGGTCTTTATGGTTACGGCTGGAGGCCGCTTCCTGACAGGTTGCTCTCTGTTGTGGGAAAGGCACTGCGCTGCGCGGCGCGGCGCGGGGCGGGGCGGCGGGCCTCTGGCTCTTTGGCGTTGTGTTTCTCTTGTGTTGTCATGTGAAGCTGGTGGGCGGGGCCATGGAGGCGGGAGGTCAGCGGCGGGTGCTACGTGTGGTGGACCTCGTGGAACATCAGCTCGCGGGGGATGGGCGTCTCGGCACCGTGTATCGTGGAGGCGCGGCGCTCGAACGCCGACACCATCTGCTTCACCACCTCATCGAAGAAGACGTTGGCGAGCTGGGAGTGGAGGAGGGAGCGGAACTCGAAGGAGATCTGGACAGGAGGCAGGCTTCAAGTTAGCAAACACTTCTGACAACATGTGCTCTCAGGCAAACTGCATTGTCACACACACTAGCTGCGCTTCCATTTGGCCATAAAGTTCCACAATTTGACATTTTGAAAATAAATCTGCTTAATGGAAACATGTCAATTTCAGAAAAAAAAAATCTGTGCTTGGATGAAGTTGCAGTTTTTGGCTGCATTAAAATTGGTTTATTTTTCTAAAACTGTAACGGAAACATTTCCTTTTGTATCACGAGTTTCCCTGTCCCAATAAATAATAAGTCAATTGCATAATATATTAAAACGAGCTCAATTTTAATTTGAATGATTTATCATTTTTCTATTTTGTCTCTTTCTGACAAAAACTAGAAGACAAAAGTCTTCATTCTGGTTCTCTGGTCTCTCTTTTTGAAAAAGTTTTGTTTAGACTTCATGATTCATTTTACTTGATTTGTCGTTTCTGTTGTTTTGTTTGTTTATGTTGGATGTTCTAAAAGGTCTTCCAGTTCCACTGTTAAATGTTCTTTAGAATTCAATGTTTATTGATCTATCAGAATGCGTTTCATTATTATGAAATTAAAATTATGTTACTTAAAAATGGTCTCAAAACAACAATATTATTGCTTATTGCAATAACTACTGGAGCAATTTATAGCCCAGCAAATTCTGTTATGGTGTTATCTGGTTCACAAATCACATGATCAACAGCAGACACTGAAGAAGACAACAGGAAGTAGTTTGATGATGGCGCCTCATGTTTTTTTAATAACTCATCACGTCAACAAACTTATTCACCTGTGATATTCATTGCACTTCTGATTTCACCGAAACAGTCTGAAATTGTCTATGAAATTGTCTTTAGTCAACTTTAGCGTAATATTGACATAATATTGCACATTTTTAATGGAAAAGCAGCTAATGTCTCTATGGCTACATTCACACAGCAACTCTTGTTGCTCAATTACGATGTTTAGCTAAAATGCCATCAGTTTTTTTGCTTGGTCATCTAAAGTACTAAGTAAACCCAAACTCCAAAAGACTTTAGCGTGAATGGTTCACTTTACTCACAGCGAAATCCACGGTGCAGGTCCGAGGGTAGCCAGGGAGGCCCGGGCTGAAGCGCCACACCGTTTCCAGGTGGTTGAACAGCTTCCCGTCTGAACAGGACGCCTAAGGACACACCACATAAACCCATTTAGGTGGCTTCAAACTTCCACGGACAGAGTGACACCTCATTCACTTAGTTATAATCTGAAACCTTCTGGTATCTTTGCCCCAAAAATCTGACCTTTCATCTAATATTTCCTCCAGTTGTCTGTTCAGGGAGGGACGTGTGGCTGTTTGGAGCAGCTGGTTCTACACTTTGTTCTGACCTCAACACTCCTGGGCTCACAAATCACAGAGCAACCTGAACCGTGCTGCTCAGTCAGGCTCAGAGGAACACCATGTCCTTTGGTGGTTTACAGCTTTTAGTCTCTTGATTTGTTTTCCCTCCAAAGTCAATCAGCATAAAAATAGTTAGGTTGGGTTAATTTTCCAGTTAATCTCAGAGTTATGTTTAAATGTAGAAAACAAATCCCACGGTAGTCCCCACATGTTCTCCAGAAATATGTAAATGAAAGTCCTGAGTCCAAACCGATTCATCTTTAGTTCTTAACTAATTATTTCAATTTGAACTGGTTTTATTTCCTAAGAAATGCTCCACTTGTGCATTTTGACCATTATCTGATTGAGCACAAACCAAAGTACATTTGTTTTTGGAACAATAATAATTTTGATTTATTTAATAAAATAGTTAAAAAAAAACAAAGTGTTATCTGATTGGCTGATCACAGGAAAATCTGGTCGATTCCAACCTGTGTCCAAAACTCTGACTCTGTGTGGCTTGGCCCTCAGGTTAGATTGTTAGCATAGTTTTAGCCTGAGAATTTCAGTGACAAACTGAATTCTTGTTTAATGCAAAGTATTCGTCTCTTAATAGCTGTATTTTTAAATTAATTTAAATTTTATAAAGTAGAGCTGCAAACATCCGGCAACTTTTCGCATGCAAAAAAGAAAAAATGCTGGTTCTATTCTGTTAAGTCTAGTTCACAGAAGAAGCATGTTTTGAAAAGAAAGTTATCCTTTTAGTTGCCATGATTGGACAAAGATTTATTTTCTAGACCAAACAAACAGGAGGAGATGCACAATGTTAGGAAACTGTTATTAGGGCAAAAAAGCTGATACTTTGTTTTATGAAAATATTGCATATCTAATTTATTTCTTAGCTTTTAAAAACAAACTATAAGAATGATTTTTGCATTTAAGTTGGAAAAACAATTTGCCTCCTGAGTTCTTTCTGGTCCACGTTGAAAAAACGTTTGGACCCTGTGCTCTGCAGCTGGAATCAAAACCCATTAATAACCGGCGGCTTATGAAAATGAACCAATGGGAAGTTTAAATAAAACTGAAAAATGAAATGGAAATATCCCGATTGGTTACAGAAGCTCCATGAAGTGTTTTTGTTCTTACAGGAATGAAAGGGATATTAACCCTCAGCTTTGTTATCAATTGCTGGGTAGAAACTGTTTATTCAGCAAAAAAAAAACCCAAAAAACAATGAAGGAACTTCCAGTTCTCAGTTACAGCTAATCATCAGCTCTGCTTTGACTATTCCTTTTCCCTCCCAATCTTTCCCCTTGATGAGAGTGGAACAGATCTGAAGTGGTTGTGTCAGGATCACAGAGAGGGTCATGAAATGAACACAAGCTGTTCATCAAAAACTCAAGGATTCAGGAGCTTCTCAGTATTAGAAACCTTAACAACCCTCTCCTAATGTCAAGCAGGTTGTTCAGGTTGTGAATTTCCACCTTATCTGCTCTGAGGGATGAGAAGAGCTTCATTCTTTCAATTTAAAATTCTTTCAGACTTTGTTGATAAATGAGAACCTTAGCCTAAGGCTGGGCACCGTTTTCAATAAAAACATGGCTCCTCTCAACAACAAGTTTAAAAAAACTACTTCTGACTTGTGAGGTTTTTAAAAATGCTCCAACAGGGTGACGTTGCAGGTTTCCCCAAAACATTCAAACCTCAGAGTCATCCTGACAGAGGCAGATCAAGTCTGAGCACGAGTGGAACGGGTTTGTTTTCTATAGAAACGGATGTGTGAGGTTCCACAGAGGCAGGGAGGGAAACAGATCAAAAACTCTGTTTAAAGTTCACCCATAATGGCAAACTTCTCCATTACTGATCTGTTTTTTTCAGCCCTGCCTTTATCCTCCCAAAATGATCAAAAGCCAACATCAACTACAAACCATATCGAACTGTGGAAACATCTGCTTTTTGAATAACTATATAGTCACTTTTTCTTATGCTGTAAATGTGTTTACTGTACATTCTGTCATTGATACTTCTGTTTTTAGATTTTTTTTCCTGAATTTCCCCACTGAGAGAAAACAAAGGTTATTTCTGTTCTGTTCTATTATTGGTATCGGTGCTGAAATCCCTCTGAAAAGTTGAACGCTGAATATTAAACACACTTTTGATGTGGAACAGTTTGGGAACTTCACGCAGCAAGTTGTAGCAGTTTTCTGACAAATGCCTGCCTCAAATGTTCCCATCATTACATTTTCCTGCTTTTTTCCTTTAAAAATGTACATTTCTCACATTGTGAAAAAAAATTATAAAATATCTGAAGTCATTGCACACATTCATGTACATGCTCAAAAATAGGGCAGCATGATGTTAGAAATATTGCAATATTTGCTTGCTTTCTTCTCTCCAGTCTGTGCTTCCTACTACATGTGACCGTTAGCATGTCATTTCTATCACGTGAAAACTGTTGCTAACAACACTAGACTTTGTCCTACTATCTAAATATTGCACTAGAATGAAAAAAACTTCAGATGTCACAAGCTATGTTAGCCAACAATTATTTCTCTCCCATCCTTTGCGATATAAATATTTTGCACAATGATATTGTGATAACGATACTTGCAGTATACTGTAAACCCAGACTCAAAACTGATCCACTGCATAAGTTGTCATACCACTGGAAGTTTCCATGCTGTTTGTTGGCCAATATTCTCAATAAGCCTCAGAGAACAGCTGGATTTATATTGAGGTAAAAGTAGATGTAGAGTAAATATAAAACATACTGGCAACCTGTGTCATTTTCCTATGACTTCATATTTTTGTGTTAATTTATAACAAGAAAAGTCTCTAACGTACATCCAGGTGAATGAAAGGATGTAAATACTTTAACAAAGCACTGGATTTGGGCTATTTATGCTTGTGCGTTACCTTGACCAGGTGGGGTCGCACCGTCGTGATTAGGGAGGTGTAGTTCTCCACCACAGGGGGGAAGCCCACCATCAGCTTGGCCTTACAGAACCCGGAGCGCCTGAACACAACATCCGACTTCTTACACCAGGGAACGAAGTGGCGGTAGTTTTCCACCTCCGCCACAACGTCATAGATTTCCTGCATGGAATACCTGCAGAACAGGGAGGGGAGTAAAGGTCAGTGGCTGGGTCATGTTACGCAACACCCAACAGGATGGGACGATGCAGGACCCATGACTGAGGCAAGAGAGGAGCGTGGAAGCCAGTTGGGGGTAAAAAAAAAGAAAAATAAACAAATTAAGATCAGACGTGGTGATTGTGAAGCTCTGGAATAGAACTAGGACGTGCTGAGTGTTGGACACACAGAGACAATGTCCAGCTCCAGCTGGGAGGGAAATAGCTGGCACCTTCTGGTGTCCATTTATACCTGCAGATTTAGTGATTATGACCTCTGTGTGGAATACTTAGTGCGTCACTCATACATGTGGACAGACAGGCATTCCGGGTACTTAAAGTACGAAAGTTTGACCTGCAAAGGACGGCAATGACAGGGCAATACAGCTCTGGACAGGGCAGAAACAATTAATAAGATTAAATCTGATTAATTGATTATTGAAATAATTGTCAAATGATTAACTGAAGGACACAGACTCTAAAAATGGTCCTTTGCTGAAAGAACAAAACAGTCAGAGCATCAAAGACTAAATACATTTTACATTTAAGATGCAAAAAAAAAAAAGGAACCAGACAACTTCTTTGTCTGTAAATCTGTTCTACCCAGAAGTCTCTAAGTGGCCGTTTTAGCTTCACCTGGTTCAAAGCATTTTAAAAATTCTCTTCAGTACTTTTTGGTGGTTAATCCAAAAAATAATAATCAACAGTTCAGCGCTGCACTGTAAGACTACAATTAGCAGTTCAAATTCTGTAGACTTATTTAACCACTCAAGCCTTTTTATAACAAGACACTATTTCACAATAAACTGTTTTGCCTGAGGTCCAATAAGAGTATTTCATCAGCATATGTTTGATTATTTGTATCAAACAATTATTCTCCTTAGATGAAGGCTTTTCTTCTTAAAGGTAAAATTGTGTATTTCTTTGGACAGTTTTGGATTAATTGTGACTTTGCTGTTCTTTCAGAAAATGGCCTTTGTTATGCTGTAATTTCATTATTAAACGATTACTATATTAACTGTTGATTTTTTCAATAACTGACTTATCATGATTAATGTGATTAATTGTTTCAGCCCTGGAATGTACTGCAGATAAGTCAAACATTCACATTGATGTCAAAAGTACTGACAGACGCTGCAGATGCATTCTTTGCTACAAATAATCAAACATTTACTAGAGAAATGCTTTGTTGTTGCATTTTTGGCAATAAAAAATATTTTGCTGTTTAAAAAAGGAATTGTATCATTTGCTTCTAGTATTGTCAATAATATACAAAATAGACTTAAATAAAAGATCTGCAGAATGTGCAAAATCTTCTATCCGATTATTGATCAGAATCAAAGGAATAATTGATTTCTGAAACAATCATTAATTCATATTTCAGCTCCATCGTCAGTAAGGGGGAGTTTTCTATCCCTTTCCTTCCTGGGCCTCACACTGATCTCGCCGAGAAGAGTTTCATTTTGTTGCAGATTGAGACACAAAGACGGGATTGTGTTCTTTGTTTTCTGTGACAGTGTGAAACCAAACCTAATCTGCTCCATATGAATTGGCAGTGTGTCTGCTGGTGTTATTCTGAGGAAGCAACGTCTGGAGAACGATTCATTCCATAAAATGCTGCTTTCACCAAAAAAGGATGTACAACTGACCTCAAAAACAAAAAAAACCACATTGCTGCCCCTTTAAGCGAGACCAGAACACAACACTGAGGCTCCCGCTGAGATCTGAATTTATCCCGCTCATCAAAAGCCATAAAGAGCCTGTGGACATTCCTGCACTAAAGTTTCTGCTTACTGTGAGCTGATATTGTTTTTCAGGTTTTTCTCCACAATCTGCGTTTCAGTGAGTTGAAAAGTGCATGTAGAGTATCACTTCACAATTGATTTAGAACCCTGTAGAATTTTGTTTCTACATCATAATTTTAACAGCTGAATTGGGTTTTTGGAAGAGAGAGAGGAGATTGGTTGCCTCCCTCCAGCCTGCTGACAGGCAGTGCACAGCTGAAAATGATAGAGAAGCAACAGATGCTACTTCTCAGTACCAGAACCTGAACCAGAAAGCAGGCGTGATGCGGCTGCTAATGATGACTTCTAATGTTATGGTAAAGTTTGGTCCTATTAAAGTTGCATGGAAATTTTAGTGGAAAAAAAAACTGACATATTTGATGAAACTGTCACTATGTCCAAACAGTTTAATCTCAAACAGATAATCTGTAAAAATATTGATCTCCCCTACCTCCTTCTACATCATCCTGAAACTTTGATAAAGTTTCAAAATTATTTCAAAATTTCAAAACTTACTACAGTATTAAATCAGGCTTGTCTGTAGCTGATCTGACTGCAGAAAATAAGATCTTTCAACAGAGTAGCAAACCACCAGCTGGTAAATGGCGCCAACATACCCAATGATGCGTCTCTCCGAGTACTCCTTTCTCTTGGAGAAGGAGTCGGTGAGGTTGAAGAAGCTGCGTGCCGGCAGGACGACGGGCCGACCGGACATGGCTCCGCCTAGCAGAGAAGGCACACGCGTCATCAGGATGCCACATGACGACAGGTATCTGGTTGACAAACAGATAGAGGGACAGAAGGTGAGGCTGGCAGACTAAGAGACGCTTTCAATTTGGAAACCTCGTTCGATTTGTCTTTGACACACCCCCAGATCAATCAGATAGAGTCAGCAGAAACTAGACTCCAGACCAGAGCTTATCGAGGAGCACCTCTCCATGTCCATTAACCATAACACTGCACAACTTGAAAATGCAAAAATACATTAGCTTAATGCATTCACGCCAATTTCTGGAAAAAAAATTAAAATCCTAAAGTTTTGTGCACTAAGTTGATGTGTTATTTCTGAAGTATCAAAATATTTACATATTTCACAGAACTGCAATGGAAACACTTTCTTTACTTCACACAAGTCATGTGATGAACAGACAGACGTCACTACTGGCAGAAACGTCAAAGAAGACGATAAGAAGTTGTAGGAGGATGATGGTTTGGTTTTACTTTTCAGACGACAATTTCCCCAAAACTCTGTACATGCAGCTACGCCAACATCTCAATACCACGTCTTCTCTGACAGATGATGAGCGCTAGCGCCATGACTAAATTATGAGCTGCCATAATTTTGAATGTCTTATCGCGTGAACAAGTTCATGCATGTTTAATTTTCATTTCATTCCTTATTTAATGGAAACGCCGCAATTGCAAAAATTGTGGTTTTTTTTTTTTTTTTTTTTCAAAATAGACAAATATTTGCGCACATTTGTAATGGAAACGTTCTCTGCCATGGAAGAGAGCAGATGTTTTATTCTCTAAAGTCAGTCTAACTGAGGAATAAAGAGTGCAGTGTGTCGACTTTACGTCAGAGTTTGCGGACTTTGATATGGTGATGTCGACAAATAACAGACTTCAATAGGGATCAGTTCTAGGAACAAAGTGATCACATGAAGCCATTTCTAGGACCGTCTGCCATCCGATTCAAGCCGACATTTTTCCAATTCTGCCACTGATGCTAGATCATTGAGAGCTCAGGTTTAAATCACAGAGATGTGCTGGAAAGCTGTTGCACCTGGTCCAAATCAGAAAGGCAATCTGAATTCAGGAAGAGGCCTTCAACCACTGTGTGCGGACACAGGATTCACCCAGAAAGGAGATTGAAACTAAGATGAACCAATCAGATTGGTTCGTGTCTGATGTGCCAGACACTTAAATTTTCCAGTTTTTCTATGACTGGCAATGATTAGTCATCATCAGCTCAAAATAATAATAATTTAAGAAATCAGTTTTCCCTCATATTGACTTGCCAGTTCTTATTTGAGGTTTTTGCATTTTAACAATACCCATTTCTGCTTTACCTGCAATTAAGAACATACATTTTGAAAGATCACAGTTTACATATCACACAGGCTGTTATATTTATTGCCAGTTGCTTAAGTTTACAAAGCAATGTAACTTTCTGAATTCAATGTGGTGACCAGAATGGAAAATGTTTATCTTGTTCTACTGCTCAATATGCAGGAGTTTATTCTCGCTCTTTATCAATGCATCAAAACTAAAATTATGTATTTTTCTCTTTTCTTAAAGGTGTTATAAATACTACAATATATATATAAGTTTAATTATATGTCATAAGTTTAATACTGAGGCACAAATGATGACAAACTTACTCTAAATACAAATAGAGAATTATTACACACCCCTGTGAAGTCCCAGCATTTGCATGCTGGGCTGTAACTATAAATCAGCAGGAACTCTGGTTTCACTCTGGTTTCTGGTTTCTAGGAAGCTGATGCACTTTCAGAAATAAACCTCCGACAGGACAGGAAGTGAATGCATCACAGGGAGAAGTTTCCCCACTGACCGTCACCTTTCTCTAAAGTGTCATTAGTTTCTTGTGTTGCCATACACAAGAAACTAATGACAGGCAACTACAGAGTCATGTGGAAAAAATGAGGACACCCCTATCGGAGTGTGTTTTGGTTCAAACATTTTTGGACATATGGATATTTATTTTCACTTTCTAAAAGGAAATTGAAATCTTACTGCATGATAATCAGAGTAAAAAATACCAGTTATCAAACACAAATGTTATAAAACTTCCTCTGCTTTTATCTAAAATAAACAAGCAGCACTGACTATATTGCTGACTACACTTCTAACACTGAAATGTCAAGCGAATGTTCTGAGCTCTCTCACTTAGAAACGTTTACTTCTGACCTGTCAGAAAATACATTTTTCCAGATGACAAATTTTCCCAGAACTTATTGCGATAAACAATAATATGGTAATGAGACAATGTTCAAGTAATATAATAGTAACAATGGAATAACAATGTGACAACACATTCTCAAAGACCAATAAACTTTAAATTCTGATGAACATTTAAACACTGAAACTAGAAGACATTTTAAATATCCAAAATAAAACAGAAACAACAAATAAAATTAATTCTGAAGTCTCTATTAACAAAATTGTCAAAAAGGGATATTTGAGACCAAAGCAGCAGAATGAAGACTAGTTTTGGTAGAAAGAGAGAGAAAAAAGAAAAACAATAAATCAAGCAAATGAAAATTGAGTTTGCCATGAATCAATTAAATGATTTATTGTTTATTGTGACAGGCCAGATCTGACTGATCTGTGTTCTCAATGACAGTAAATATACACGTTATTACACAGTAACTGCAAGGTAATGCAATAAGTGTTTTTTTTATATATATGTATAAACATTAGGTGGTGTTGCTTTATTCTACTGCAGCAGATCTTCAAATAAAGCTGTTTCATTAGATTTGTCCTTGTCTAGTTGAAGGATTTAACATCCAGGCGGATGTAGAAACGCTCTGAAATCCAACAAGGCCAAGGTCACACACTTTACCCTGAGCTTTATGAGACATGCATGACCATGCAGCCAAACTTTTCCAGTCAGTAAAATGTCAATTCCTAATCATTTTATTGTTTTAAACCAGCAAAGCCCAGTTTTACAGTGACTGCTCTCTCACACAAATGTTTAGAAATGTTCTCTTCTAATATGTTTGTTTTATAGGTGTGGCAATTTAGAAACACAAATGTAAAGCTAAAATCATGTATTTATAATAATAGTAATACATTTTATTTGCACTGCACTGTTCTAAAAACTCTACAGGAATCAAGCAAAATTAAAAACAGACACTACATCCAACTAAATCTTAAAATAAAAAAAATAAAAATATACTTAAATACACACAGTAAAAACAAACGACAAGAATGTAAAAGGTACCTTAAAAGTGTTCTGAAAAGATGTGTTTTTGACTTTGATTTTTGATTAAATCAATTTAAACTGCAAAAAAAAAAATCTATGGAAAGTGCTGAAATGTGAAACTAATTAATTAACAAATGACTGATCAGTTATCACAACTGGAGTTTCTGCTCCAGAGCTCTTGGGATCAAGTGAACAGGTCTGACTCAGATCCATCCTGACGGCATGAATGAGGACTCTGTTAATCCTCAGGGGGAACACGCTGACTTGTAACCTACACTGCAGCCCTGAGCTTGCACCTTAAATGGGTTCCTGCAACCGAGACGGCGGGGTCATGCGGGGCTGCTGCCTGGGATTGGCTGCTGCTCAGGGATGGGGCTAGCTGCTTTCATTGGTTCGACGTGCCTGGCAGTCGACCCAATAGCTGCTCCACATTTTCCCTGGCACCAGATGTTTCCCTGCCCCATGGAGGTGGGGGGTTTCTGCAAGACTCTCTATTACAGTGTATTACATCATAATACATCAATGATGACTACAATTTTATCAGAATGGTGCAAACGACATCAGGAAAATATGTCAATATAGATTTTAGCCTAATTTCAAGAGTAGAAAAAAAAGAAAATATAATAGAATTCAAAATATTTTCTGACCTTCCTGTAGTGAATAGTCACTTATTACTGAAATTAAGAGTGATGCTGTGTTTGTTAAAGAACTATTCATCATAAAGCAAAGTTATACTGTTGTAGACAAAAACAAAATGATCAGGAGACATTTCAAACTGACTTTAGCGTCTTTCATCAGCAGTTAGCCTTGCTAGTGTTAAGCCTGTCACAATAAGCAATAAATCACAATAATCATTCATATCTTTTTCTGCTAATTTATTTCATTTATAGAAACTAATAAGCTATAATATAAGATATTTATGGTTTAGGTTTTGTATGGTTTGCATTTTCTTTTTATTTATTTAAAACACTGTTTTATTTTGGATATTTAAAATATCTTCCAGCTCCATGACCAAATAAATACCACACAACCAAGCCCCTTTGCCATCAGAAACAGAAACATTTGTTAATACTGGCCCAGATTTATTTATCAGATGAATGCTGATGTGGTAAAAACTGACTAACATCGGCAGACATCGATGTCAATGCTGATATATTGTGCAACACTGGCACAGAGACTTTTAAAACACAGAGAAATGGGCACAGAATGAACACATTCTGTGCCCATTCTGTGCCCATGAACACACGGGGGAAAATGAGACTTAAACACTGAAAAAGTCACAGGAATGAAAAACATACAAATACTCCAACTAAAATCACACTGTAATCCAAAACCACAGCAACCTCATATCCTCAAGGCTTTACATATTAAGAAGATAATCTGTGGCATTAGGTTCTATAGAGCTACACCTCTGCACATACCTCTTACATAATAGCTTTAAAAAAAATAAATAGATATCCAATTATAACTTTATGAGCTGACATAACATTATGTCACCAATAGATGTTCGTCATGAAGTGTCATTTGGACCACCTGTTCCTAATGCAGACCTTCAAGAGGAGCCAGTTCACCAGTACCTGGAACATGAGACATCTGACCTGCGTGTTCTGACCTCACACAGGCTTACCACAAAAGAATTGACTGGCCGTAATGAGCAATCAACTCAACAGGCAGCAGAAACTGGGCCCAAACTTCAAAACAAAGGGTGTTTACTCTCGAGTTGAACCTGGGAGATGTGGACACTGCAAACTGTGATGTCAACACATTGTCTATCCTCGGAAAAGCACCCACAGCACAGGAAGCATGTATTCATACTAATCTACACCATTAAAATGTATCCGCTTTACTATTTATGTGCGGTTATATTTCTTTAAAATGATACTTTTACATAGCTTTTATGGGACATAAAGAAATACTTCCAAACGTCTTGGAACTAATGAAGGGAAAGCTCCGGTTTAGTACACTGTTTAGAAACTGTTACAAATATCAGCAAACTGATTAACTATACTAGTCCTTGTTTTCCAGGGTTACAAGACATTAACTTAAAAACTGATATTTTTACACAGCATAGTTGTGGTTTTTACTATAAAAAGGAAGCTAAAATCATACCTATATCATCAGAGACTTATAAGGGAATCTGTAATAACTGTGAGAATATACTGCTTGAATTAGTGTCTATTAAAGACAGGAATCCACGTCGTTGATGACACTACATTCTAAACCATGTCGAGATTTAAATCGCATCCGAGGGCAGGTGACTTTATCAATATGTTGGTGTCATTAATAGGGGCATTAATGAATTCCTGATGATTGAGGCTGAAATAGTAATCACAGTATCGGTGTTTTTCTTGACTTAGTTTGGTTTCAGTTTTGAACAGAAACAAAGTGGCAGTGGGCAAATTTTGTGCGAGAAGCAGCAAGTTAAAGTGCATCACATTATGACACATACGGGATCTACTGGACTAAATGTAGCTCATAGCCACAGTGCTAGTGACTGACTGGAATATTTGTGTACCCCAGCCCAAATCGGCTTTCCCCCTAGTAACGCCCCTGACGTTTAAGTCTTTGAAAAAAAACAATTATCTTATCAGACAGAAGATTAACTTTAATAAATAGTGCAATTACTTAAATTCTGGCACATTTAGCTATCAATAAACCAAGCTTTTTGTCCCCCAACGTGAACTGAGTAAGTTCGCTCGGCTCTGGTTGCTGCCTGCGTGTGCTGGGAGCCGTGGGTGTTTCTCCCCAAAACCCCCCGGGTTTAGTCGACAGCAAACAGGCTACTTCTTTACCTGACATTATTCCTGGCCTGGATTTCCCGGCTCGCTGTGTTCGGTAACTGCTTCAGGTACTCTGCTACTTTCCGTAAGCTCCGGCCGCCTCTCGCCATCTTCTTTCTTTGACGGTTTCTTCTTTCGCCTGCTGCGACAAGTTCACAGGCATACAGCGGTGGTATGCTAGCTGCGTTGACGTTACCTTCCTTCATCTTTGCTATTGGTCGATCCGTATCCACTGAACGCTTTCATTGGTCGGTCAGCCCACTCGTTGGATGAGAGTAGTGACGTTTGAGCACGCGCCCAAGCGCGTACCCGAGAGTCACGAGATGCTGGCTCCGGTTTCACCGTCTTCTCACGCAGGTTCAAGCAGGTTCACTGTTTTCAGTTAAAACGCGCGCATATGCAACTTTCTTAAGCCTAAAAACTGTTCCCACCTTCATATCCACTTTCCATATGTTGGCTTTATATTAGTACTACTGACGCATAAACTTTAAATTGAATTCAATTGAAAAATACTTAATTTATCCTAAAGCAGGGACATAAATTTCTGTTGTAACTCATATTATTTCATGTCCTTCTCAGCCATCAATATCTACATTGTAGATATTGATGGCTGTGGGCAGGAAGTATCTCCTGTAGTGGTTTGCATTACAGCGAATTTGAAGGAACCCTTGCAAATGCTTGAAATTATACTAAAGTATAGTATCCAGAAATTTCACTCAAGTAAGATTAGTGATACTTTATTATAATATTACTCAAGTAAAATTAAAAAGTACAGTGTAGTAAAACTATTCCTATAAGTACATTTTTTTCAAAAAAGTTACTCAAGTAAATGTAACTGAGTAAATGTAACTAGTTATTATCCACCTCTGGATGTCATCAGTGCATGCAGATAAATTTATATAAATAACATATATAAAATGATAAGATATTTTGATGGAGAACTAACATCCTGTTTTTCTTTCTTTTTTATAAATTCTGTAATTCATTATGAAGTGCTGGAGATAAATGTTGTCACAATAGCACAGTGCAAAAAGCTTCCCTTTACTGTAAGCACACACACTGACACACAAAACTGCTGCTGATTTTAAGTAAGCTTTACACATGTGGCAACATAACTGTAAGCTCTTAGACACTCTGAACCTTTTTGCATTGCCACTGAAAATCAGAGGTTCAACTTTTAGAATGCGGTGAAGATCAAAGGATATTCATGTTAAAATGACCCAGTCAAAGTGTAGACCTAAGTCTGGTTGATAATCAGTGCTAAATACAAATATGCTCCCATTCTGCACTACTAGATTCCAATAAAATATACTAAAGTCTGTAGTTGTAAAGAGACGAAATGTGAAAAAGTTCAAGTTGTATGGATGCATCTCAAGGCACTGTTTACATAATGAAATTCTAGCTCAGATATTAAAGTTCAAAATAATGAGAGGGTTTGCTGTTTGTGTGATGAATTCATATAATACATTTGCTTGTTCTGCTGACCGTGTGTTAATCAGCAGTGCATTTCTACTTGAACAAAAGCTGAATCAAACAACTTCAAACCCTGCGGGAGTCCAGCATGAACTTTGTTTCGCAAATCTTCAGTGAAATCCTGTTTGTTCTCTAGAACACGAGACCAGGGGTCAGCAACCTCAACAACTCTGAGAGCCATTGTACCTTTGGTCCAGTTAAACAAAGTGTATGCAGAGCAACAGCCGCACATGACTGTTCGAAATAAAATAGTTTGATTACAACATGTACTATATAAAATTTTAATAGATTTTTACATAAAATGACAAAATTTTTATTTGTTTAACATAAATTTTAATCCTAAAATAATGCCGTAATCCTTTTTTTGTTGTTGTTTGTTTTTTGCCATAAGTAATTCTTGGGCCAAAATCACTTTGAGCCAAAAATATCACACAGGCCATTATTTTAGGAAGGTGATGATATTCAAGCTGTTCTTTGATCCAAACAATCGAAATGTGATTTCACTGCAGAGGATGTCACATTTTTCTGTTTATTCTCTGACTTTAACAAACATATAACAGAAACGAAAGAAAAAAAACAACAAGAAAACAATTTGGTACTGTTTTTCTAAAAGTGTTTAGGACAACCCCTGGAATGGGGCAGATGGCACTTATGACATTGCATTTTTAATATCAAACCTATCCTATCAGAGCACCCCTCCTTGAACTCCTCCAATTAGCTCCTCTAGACTAGCAACAACTAGTCTAGCAGTTAGCAAACTGCCCCAACAATTAGCCCAGCAGACTCGCAGACAACTGCGAGTCTGCTGGGCTAATCAGACGAACTACTTCTTAGTCCAACACTCTTAAAAATGATGGCAAATGCATTATGGAAGGAATTGTCGTGATGATGTCGTAAAGAGCAGGAGCTTCTTAAAGAAACAGACCAATTTCAAGGCATCAAATTACGAAGTCACATGTTTTTTTCAATTATTTTCAATTACGTTTGACATTGTACAGCATTTTTATATCAGCAGGAAACATAGTTATTTAATGTGCTATAAAATGGCGCCATGTCCCTGGAAAATACTTCATTTCAACCTGTTAAAAGCTACAAATCCTTTTCCTGTCATTTTAAAATTGTGCAGTACTTTGCGTTGGTTTATTGCGTAAAATCTAAATAAAATAATTTAAACTAATTTACTGCTGTTTAAATAAATATGAAAAGGTTTTCAAATTTGGTTAAGATTTTTCTTTCTTGTTTGGTTTTGACTCGTAAATTATAACATTTCTGAAGTGATGTGGTAGTTAATCTGCAAATATGAGCGTGATAATAGAACATTTCGAAACAAAACATACGCTTCCAACCATGTAGTCTGGAGCTTTAAATTAAGGGCGTTTTATCTTTATAGCCTAGTACCCGTAAACATCAATGTACTGTTCCCCACAGGAAGGAGACGGAACTCAGAAACAACGCATTTCCGGTTTCAGTCTCGAGCCACCAACACCAAAATGGCGAAGATCGCCAAAACACACGAAGGTACGTTTCTACTGAAATATTACATATATCCAATATCTACGTGATGCTTTTTTAGTGAGTTTTGGAAATGAATGCAATACTATCAGTAATTCCGGTAGTTTTACGGGTTATCATTTCTAGTTTGACGTTTAAAAGAGGATAAGGAGCAGGCCTGTTACGACGCAACGCGGACGGATTTATATAATGGCGCTGGTTGCTAATGCTAGGAAGCTAGCTAGCTTAACCTGAGCAACCTTCTGGCGCTTCTATCTTGTACTCGTAAAGAAAGTATTTTTTTATTGGTTTATACGCTAGATTTAACTGTATATAGTAGTCACGCTACCTCATATGCGGTTATTTTGTTGTTTTTGCAGCTTTACTATTAATAGCCATTGTTTGTCATAATGAGGCCAAAGCTCTTAGCATGACCCCCATGTAACACAACACCAGAAGCCCAGACACGGACACGCAGTTCGAGTCCAGCTACTTTCAACTGACGCTGAAACTTTCTTAAATGAAGACAAAACTAAAATAATCAAATTAACTCATTAATCTTTGTCGAACTCGACCATTACAAAATAATTTTTTTTACCAGCACCCAACAGAGTTACTCGCGTTTACCTTGGTTATGATTAATATGAATTAGCCTACATTAAAAGTTGCGCATGTCAGTTGTTTCTTTTTCGCCTGTCACAAAGCACTTGTTTTATCTTCAAAGACTAATTACTAATGACATGCAATATTAAAAGTCACTGTCATTTCGTTTTGTTTCCATCGACATATTTTGACAATAAGGTAGTTGAGATTTCTTAAGATAATATTTTAACTCATAGTCAAATTGAAAGTTAGAAATGAGCATATTAAGAACTGTAGCTCGGGTTGAGCAAACAATGATGATTTGCATAGCTGTGTATGAGGGATAGTAAATGTATTGGACATTTAATGTTGGATATGAATATGTTGGGGTCAAGGGACATTTTAAAAAGTCATACTAACGTAAAGAAGACTATGCCAGGGGACTTTGTGAATGTAGATGTTACAGAGGCAGATCCTCTGTGAAAATGATGACAATTGCAGAATCAAAACCAAAGAAAGTTCACAACAGTTTAATACAAAAGGCTCCCTTGAGTGACTTGATGACCATTGTCTATTTAAAAACAAAAAGTAATATTTTATATAGTTGTTTGACACTTTTCAGCCTATTCAAAGAGTAATGAAAGAATGTATTAAAAACGAATAAAACATGACAGCTTTTTTTTTTTCTATTTTTGCATTGGTCTTGGTACTAAAGGCAAAACACACATTGATTTAAATATGTAAATTGCTGAGTGTGTTTTTGGGCATGTCTCTTTTCTTTTATTCAAACAGCCCTACTCCAGTTGACCCTGACACCACATTGGGATGTGCTATGACTTAAAAAAAATGCTCCTTTTTTTGTCTGGAATGTAGATATCGAGGCCCAGATCCTGGAGATCCAGGGGATGAAGGCCACCCTGCAGGAGGAGAATGGAGAGCAGGGCGTGGGTCTGGTCTCCACTGGCTTCTACGACCAGGAGATCTATGGCGGCAGCGACAGCCGCTTTGCTGGATATGTCACTTCAATCGCAGCCAATGAGCAGGAGGATGTAAGTATTAAGTGAAGTTCTGTTGCTTGGCGATTCGAGTCTTGTCCCAGGGAGCTTGAATGCCTCCCGCAAACGTGTGTGTTCTGTTTGCGAGCTAGGAGGATCTTGCCAGTTTGGCGAGATTTGACTAGACTCCTGTTTGTCCTTCCTTCCCCAGGACGATGAAGACGACACGTCCACTAGCCTACTGGGGCAGAAGAAACCTGGCTACCACGCGCCAGTGGCAATACTCAACTCCATCCCTCAGTCAGATGAGCAGGTATGTCCACATCTATGTCCCTTTTGTGGATTTATTTCCAGAATGATTGAGCATTAAAAGGAAAAACAATTTCACAATTTTTTTTTGTGCTGCAGTACGACCCGTTCGCAGAACATCGTCCGCAGAAGATCGCCGATCGGGAGGACGAATACAAAGCCCGCCGCAGACATATGATCATCTCGCCCGAGCGTCTCGACCCTTTTGCTGACGGTAAATTTTTGTCGTTTTTCTTTCCATCACATCAAACACACCCTGTCTTTTCATTCCCCTCCCCACTGCTCAAATTAGTGAATTTCCCCCTTCTTGAACATCAGTAGCTTAGCTTTACTGTTCAACCCTTCGACCACATTGCACTACCTTGCTTCCCAGACTCTGTGCCTTCCCTGTGGTCAATCCTTTGTGGTCAAACGACATTTATATAATTTTCTATTTTCACACTAAGTAGAAGTATGGGCTCATCATTTGGTTGGGGAGAGAGTTAGTGTTCTGGTTTTGCAAATGAAACACTTTACTTTCTGATTTGCCTCTCAAACCATGCAGGGCTCACCATGTGTTGAGGGGGAGAGCTAGTTAGGTGTGGCCTAACAAACGTGGGTCGCAGATTTTGATGTATGTGTGTGTCGAAGGGTTAACGATCCCAAAACTGGCATACAGAGCATGTGAAGACATGGGTTAGGGTTTGGATGAGCTGTGCTTTTTTCATGCTGGGCACAGTCATGTAGATCTACGGCAGTCAGAGTGGAGCGGCCAGCGTAGAGGCAAATAGCAACTATTGTTGGAGTTCTGTGTGAAAGGCCCTGAAAAAGCTAATGAAAAACATCAAATTAGTCTTTGAGTAGATTTAAATCTTGGGCCTCTGGATTAATCTTCAATGTAAATGTTAGCGTCTTTATTCCTAGAAATACAGAAAACAAATCTTTGCTGCTTATCATTAATTTCAGTTTTTAGGAAGCAGATTTCCTTCTTTTTGATAAGAAAGTAAACAACCTGAATGTTTCAGGTTTGGTTGTAGTTTCTCTGAAAGCCTGCATGTAGCGAGAGCTCTCTGTATAAAGTTGTCATGTTAATATATTTTTATTTTACAGCTCTCCCCTGTAAAATAGAAATATGTTGCCAAGAAAAGTTGTGTGCCAAAATGCCACAGGCCCATACTAACTGTCCTTAATTTCTCTCCTACAGCAGTACTGCTTTGCCAGTCCTGTACTGCACTCTGTAAAGGGTGCAGCAACTCATCCTGTGTAGGTTATGGGGTCAGTTTGGTCAGGGTCCACTGGCCGCTTGTTTGGGAGGCTGTGAGGGGGAATGTGATGCAGCGCAGCTACTTCAAACCTCAGCCTCCTTTATTTGGCTTTTCAAAAATCCAACATAAAAGTTCAGATTTTTTGTTTTTTTTTGTTTTTTAAAACTTTTGGCTTCATACCTATCCACTCTTCCATAAGAGGAAGTCAAGGCCAAAATGAGAGAATTAGAAATCAGAGTGGCCACTGCATCCCACATATTTCTCTATAGTTGTAATGTTTTGCTTACATTCAAATAAATATATTGTTACTTTGCCAAACCTTAGCCTGAAAATTTTAGTTTCTTTTAGTAAAAGTAACAGTCAGAATCATTTATCTGTAACTTTTGGTGGGTAATTCCCAAGAAGATGCATTGTCCTATGAATGCCATGACTCATTGCAACACAGGTGGTATACTGTTGTGTGTGACTTCAAACCCTTTTCCAAAGTGTTACTAATGGTAAAGAGAAATTTTCTAGGCTTCTTTTCTGCCGGTTGAAGTCTGACTGCAGAAGGACCCTTGGCACTGAAAGTGTACGTATTCTGAGGAGCACAGCCCAGGAGCCCTGCATCAGTGATGGCTAGACTTCTTAATCCACTTAAAGAAATCATCACAACCTCAGCCTTTTTCATGTATCTTGTTTGTTGTTCTTTTAAAAATGCTATGACTCAATGTAAGAAAACTGTAGATTATTTTTTTTAACACAATTCAGTATAAGTTTGTTTTTGTTTTTTATCAGCTGTTTTGAACAGAACAGGAACATAAGTAAAGAGACAAGGTTAGCTGGCTGTGTTTGTACTTGCTGTGTTTGTGATGGCTGTTCTTTCAGAATCCTGATAAGTCTCCTTTGTCCTGTTGGTGCTCTTTCGCGCAGGGGGCAAAACACCGGACCCCAAGCTGCAGGTCAGATCGTATGTGGACGTGATGATGGAACAGAACCTGTCCAAAGAGGAGGTACGGTTCTGCACCAGCTTTTTTTTCTACTTTATAGTCTGTCTGTATTTATTATCTGCACCTTGGAACTGTAAAGACTTCAAAATTCTTCCTTACATTTTCAATCTACATGTCCATGCCATTCTACCATCTTCAATGTTTAGTTATTTTAAAAGCACAATTTTAAAGTTTTCCACTGGTGTCTAGCACATTAGGAGCCCTTTTAAGACCTAAGCTGCTCTATAAATACCACACACACCAAGCGCAAATTTTTTTTGTTTTTTATTTTTTATTTTATTTTTTATATTATTTCAACTTTGAATTCAGACCAACTCAAAGTCAGAATGAATCATATAAAAGCCAGTTTATTAAAAATATTTTCTGTTGTCTTTTTTATTTTTTTAAGTAAAAGGATTAGTAAAAAAAATTCATTAAAATTGAAAATGGAATTTGAGGTTTTATTTCTGAACCATATTGCCCAGGAATATGTAGGTTTCCATTCAGAAATTTTATTAAAGTGAGATCACTAGGAGTTACTTCTAGTCTTTGGATTCTCTGTGAATACAGGCCCAGCTCATTCTGAAGTGGTTGTATATTCAGCCAATGGAGAAATGGTTGCTGAGGACTTAACTTTTTATATATGCCTGTATGTGTTGTGAAGAGGATAATTGGTGGGCACTTGAAAGCCCTGATTTTTGGTCTGCTGTCGCAATTTTCTCTTGGTTGTCAGACAACTACTAGACAAAGTAGTGTCTTTGTTATAATGAGGTCACCATAGATGTTTGCATCTGGTTGAGGTGTAAGTGTGTAGTTTTGAAGTAGGAATGCAGTTACAGCCCCGTTACCATTAACCTTGGTCATTGTCTGTTGTGTTCGCAGAGGGAGATTCGTCTGCAGCTGGCAGAGAAGGCCAAGTCGGGGGATCTGAAAGCGGTCAATGGGTCTGCTGCCTCCCAAGCTGCTGCCAAACGAAAGCGCCGCTGGGACCAGACAGCTGACCAAACTCCATCCAACTCCACACCCAAAAAACTGTCCAGCTGGGACCAGGCAGACGCCGCGGCTGAGGTGAGCCGACCACATTCAGTCTGTCCATCCTGCTCCGCTTCAGGTGGTTTAAAAAAAAAAGGCTCTTCTGAACCTGGAGATTGTCCTCTGATTATTTCAGACTCCAGGACACACTCCTGCACACACACCTTCCAACAGCCGCTGGGACGAAACTCCTGGCCGCCCGAAGGGCAGTGAGACCCCAGGGGCCACGCCCAGCACCCGTATGTGGGACCCCACCCCCAGCCACACCCCAGCCGGCGCCGCCACGCCTGGGCGAGATACACCAGGGCACACTACGCCCGGCCACGGTGGCGCCACGGGGAGTGTCCGCAAGAACCGCTGGGACGAGACCCCAAAGACAGAGCGCGAGACGCCGGGACACGGCAGCGGCTGGGCTGAGACGCCGCGCACGGACAGAGGGGAGGAGTCGGTGGGGGAGACCCCGACCCCTGGAGCCAGCAAGAGGAAGTCTCGGTGGGATGAAACACCTGCCAGCCAAATGGGCTCCTCTACACCGCTGCTGACCCCTGGAAAAACTCCATTAGGAACGCCAGCCATGAACATGGCCACACCTACACCCGGTACACATCCCTCTGCATCAAGAATACATCAACTGTGTTTCCATTCATCATGTCATTGCTGAATTGGACAGTTAAAAAATAAGTTAACTTAATGACAGCACAGTTAAAAAAAAACAACTGTTGATAAAAAAGTTTTGGTGTTTTTTTTTTGTTGTTTTGTTTATTAAATTATTTATTGCATAGACAAACTTATTCATGTGTGATTTCAATTGTGTTTCTTACTTAATGGAAACACCAAAATTGTGAAATTATGTTTTTGACATTAGCAAAATATTGACAATTTTCTGTGCCTTTGTAATGGCAACACAATATATGAAGAATTACGTTTTCTGCTGTTGTCTCTTTCTGAATCAAACTGTTTATTCCAGGACACCTGATGAGCATGACCCCTGAGCAGCTCCAGGCCTGGAGGTGGGAACGGGAGATTGATGAGAGGAACCGACCTCTGACCGACGAAGAGCTGGACGCCATGTTCCCAGAAGGATACAAGGTCTGTTTCTCTTCTTAGTGTCACAGAGGTTGACTCAACAGCAGACAGTAAACTGGGTTTGACCAGTTTTTTCAGATTTGACCAAATCTGAAAAAACATCACGATGTACAGCCCTGCAGCAGTTGATCCAAGGGCTGCAGCTAACAATTATTTTAGCAATCAATTATTCTGATGATCAGTTGTATAAAAAATTGGGGCATTTTGCTGCTTTAAATTTAACCACATGAACTAGTTTTAAACAAAATTTGAGATAGATTAAAATATGCAAATAACATAAAAATCTTATTCCTTTTCAAATTAGAAAGTAAACATTTTATTGCCTGGAATGCAATAACAGCGTTCCTTCAGTGAATTAATTTAATCACTAGTCTATTGATAATTATTGATTAGATTTTTGTTTTAAATATTTGAACGACTACAAAACTGGCAATGTCTCTAACCTTAGTTAACTGGAACTGAGGAGTTTTAGCGGCTGAAGCCTTTCCTCTGCCTACGTCTCCCAGAATGCTGTGCAGTTCTGCATCTGAATTCAGTGACATTTTACTGCACTTATTTTCTATTGATGTTGATGCCGTGTCTGTGGCGATATATATATTGTTACTGGTTTATTGCCCAACACTGCTGTGAGCTGTTGCCAGGGAGACCCAGGACTCAGTCTGTCCTTCGTGTCTGCAGGTGTTGCCTCCTCCAGCGGGTTACGTACCGATCCGTACTCCGGCCCGTAAGCTGTCAGCCACTCCCACCCCAATCGGAGGCATGACGGGCTTCCACATGCAGGCAGAGGACCGGACCACCAAGCAGATGAATGACCAGCCCTCAGGAAACCTCCCATTCCTCAAACCTGATGACATTCAGTACTTTGACAAACTGCTGGTAAGCACCAACACCGTATACTAATCATTTATAACTAACACACAATATATAACTAACACTAACTAACTAACATGAGGACAGTTTGAAGTCATTAACTATTTGCTTTAGGTGGAGGTGGACGAATCAACTCTGAGCCCCGAGGAACAGAAGGAAAGGAAGATCATGAAGCTGCTGCTGAAGATTAAGAATGGAACTCCACCCATGAGAAAGGTTGGTTTCTGATTGTCATGATGCGTTTCTATTCCTGTGGAAAATCAACATCCAACACTGAGCCACTGTCCAGGCTACCATGTTTTGGGAGCAGTGGACATAAACCATCAAGGCTCCAATTTGCAAAGAAACCCATCACACTTTCCCCGATTCTGAAAATGTTCACAAATTAGAGACGCCCCTGTGGGGGCGCTGCACCAAGATCCACTGAAGGAAACAACACAAACCCCTTAGAAGACGCTGAACAAAAAAATTCTTTACAAAAACATAAATGAAGTTATGTCAGATTTTAACAGCTGTAGGATTTCTCTTGTCTGTACTTTAAAGACCATGAGTAATTTCTCCTACTGGCTCTAGACTCACGTTTGTTTTGGTTGTATTTACTCATGTGAAAGTCTCTGATGCTTCCTGCCAACTAGCAGAACTTTGTCCAGTTACAAAATGATCCCTTTGAGTATTTATGTAAAGTCGGCATCACTGAACTGCTTTGTGAACACATACCTGTGAAGAAGAAAACAGCCCTAGCTGTTGTTAGAATCAAGTTACACTGTAGTAAAAACTGTGTATTTGTTGGCAAGCTACTCCCATCCAAAGTGTTAAATATTAGCAAATGTATGTAGAACAACACTAATATCAAATGTAGAAGTGTGAACTTGCAAGCAATTTCACTATGATCTAAATAAACTGAAGAAGAACAAGTATGTGCATGGAAACAGTGTGTGTAGATCTGCGGGTGATGAGCAGTTCTGTCTTCCCCCGTCAGGCCGCTCTGCGCCAGATAACAGACAAAGCTCGAGAGTTTGGAGCAGGTCCCCTCTTCAACCAGATTCTGCCGCTGCTCATGTCCCCCACCCTGGAAGACCAGGAGCGCCATCTGCTGGTCAAGGTCATCGACCGCATCCTCTACAAACTGGACGACCTGGTCCGGCCGTATGTACACAAGGTGGGCTCGGTTTTAGATTTGTGCTTGCTCCAGTGGATTCCCTTTGCTAGCGTTGACTCTCAAACTTTTCTTCTTCTTGTTTCCAGATCCTGGTGGTGATCGAGCCGCTGCTGATCGATGAGGACTACTACGCCAGAGTTGAAGGCAGAGAAATCATCTCCAACTTGGCAAAGGTAATGTTGGAACAGATTTTTCTTGTTGTCCCGAGGTGGGTTTTTTTTTTTGCGAACCATTCTCGCCTGTTGGACCGGTCTGTGGTCAGAACAGGGCTAGTTGTTCGCCAGAGTGATACCAACATGAGAGCAAGCAGACCTGATGTTCACAACTCGTCTGTTCTCAACCTGCACCTGTTGGGCACAAACCTTTGACTATATTATTCTTTTTTTTATTTATTTATTAATATTTCTGAATTAAAATGTCTTTTTAATTTTTCTTATGTTGAAGACCTATTCTCTTGTCCAGTAACTGTATTTATGTTTTATGGCCTTATTAATCAGCCAAAATAATGGAGTCAAAGGTACTTACCTGTCAAGAAAAAAAACCCCAACAAAAACAAGCAAATAAAGTTATTTGACTTTATTTTATGCAGAAAAGGGATATTATCCTTAAAAAAGATTTTGCACGTTTGCGATATTTAGCAAAGTTTAATCAATTTAATAAAAGTTGATTTGGGTGCAGCAAAGTCGGCTGTTCAGTTTGTTATAGAAACTTGCTTATAACTAAATCAACAATTAGTTTAGGCGTTTTCCATTGTAAGAAATCATCTGATTATTTTAGTCATCCCTCAATCTTGCAAATAATCGGCTCAAAAAATTGCCACAGTCGACGTGTTTTTCATTTAGGAATTTAAATCTTATGTAAATAATACAGACATTAAAAGTTGCAAGCCAACAAATTAATTTCATAAGCAATATATATATTAAAATAAAAAAATAAACATTTTATTCCCTAAATTGCAATAACACAGCATTCATCCAGTGAATTTGAACGAGGAGAAGCTAAAATGATTCCATTTGAGAGGTTTTGGCTAAAACATGTTTACAAAGGTGTTTTTATCTTGAACTTAAAATGTATACATATTTTCTGTTTTGGTTTAATTACTGCTCTGAATTTCTTTTTTAGCCAATAGCCTTTTTTGATTCTATCCTCCAGATAACAACTAATTGATTACCAAATTAGTTGGTTATATTATTAATTGATTGATCACAAATACTACGATTATTCATTGAAACCCTCATTAGAAAATGTATATATAGTCTGTGCAGCTTTGAGTTAAGTTTATTTTTCAGCAAATGGCCTGTTTTGAGTCTATACTCCAGTTAATAATAAATTGATTACCAAATTAGGTAACAAATTTTTTTAAAGGCACGTGTGTTCAGGAGAAAATGATCGCAAGGGTCAGTAATGGCTCCTGGGCCACCCTTTGGATATCCCTGCACTAATGTATGTCGTGGGATGTGACAAAATAATTGTCCAAATCTTCATATATTTTGTCTTACCTGGAACCTGTCCTTCTGTTGCGTGCGTCAGGCTGCCGGGTTGGCCACGATGATCTCTACGATGCGACCCGATATCGACAACATGGACGAGTACGTCAGAAACACGACCGCTCGAGCCTTCGCCGTGGTGGCGTCCGCCCTGGGTATTCCCTCGCTCCTCCCCTTCCTCAAAGCCGTGTGCAAAAGCAAGAAATCGTGGCAGGCCAGACACACAGGCATCAAGATCGTGCAGCAGATCGCCATCCTGATGGGCTGCGCCATCCTGCCTCACCTGCGCAGCTTGGTGGAGATCATTGAACACGGTCAGTTCAGCGCTGATCTCTGGAAACTTTAACTGGCTTCACAAACAACATGCTGTAGTTTATTTAACATGGTTTTGAATTCTACTCACTAATCTTGACCACATTTGTTGAAGCGTAGAAAATGCTCTTAGAATATTATTACAGTTACAGATTACTACCCAGGTTTTAGTTTCAACCAGCTTTTGGCAGCTTTTTCACCTCTCACTAGAGTTACTCAATTTAAAAGGTTTAGATTTCCACAATTGTTTCTGAAGCTTTCCGTGGAAACCTCTAGTGGACTTATAACTTATTTATTGGAACAGATTGTAATGTAAACAAATCATCATACTTGAATATAAATCTCTGTTTTGTTTTGCAAAACGCAAATAGTTAATTCCTCCCATATCTTCAGTAAAAACATTTTAAGAAATGTTTTTACTGAAGATTATTCTAAATGTATTTTCCCTAGCCGTGTTTAAAATCATAACTGCAAGTTAATTTGTTTAAATCCAGCTTTATTCCCAGGAATTTCTCTTATTTGCCATAGAAAGTTTCCAAGTCAGAAAGTTTCCACCCATATGTGTGAAATTGTTAAACCCTGACTGTCCCCCTGGTGGCGCTGTAGGTCTGGTGGACGAGCAGCAGAAGGTGAGGACCATCAGCGCTCTGGCCATAGCTGCCCTGGCCGAGGCCGCCACTCCCTACGGAATCGAGTCGTTTGACTCTGTGCTGAAGCCGCTGTGGAAGGGCATCCGGCAGCACAGAGGAAAGGTGAGCGTCTCACTCTGCTTCACTCTTCCTAATGCAAGATCCACACCCAGCGCTGAGCCTGGACGTGGCTGCAGCGTGAATATTTGCTTGCTACATCGTCTCCGTCGAGGAGCTGCTGCTGCTGGCTGAAGTCCGGTGACACACCGTTACTACTCTGCCAGGAGCAGTGGACAAAAAAAAAAAGAAGAAGAAGAAATAATTCAAATCTATTAGTACGATTTAATGTTTAACTTCTAACGTCTCTTGATGTCTCCAGGGTCTGGCTGCGTTCCTCAAAGCTATTGGCTACTTGATCCCCCTGATGGATGCCGAATACGCAAACTACTACACCAGGGAGGTGATGCTGATTCTCATCAGAGAGTTCCAGTCTCCTGATGAGGAGATGAAGAAGATTGTGCTGAAGGTAAGTGGCAGCTGGCAGTTGTCCTGGTGCGAACTGGAGGCGGCTCATTCTCGCCTGTTCAGCCGTAACGTGGCTGCAGCAGGGCTAGTAGTCCGCTACATCAACACCAGCATGAGACTCGCCAGAAACATCAGCTGCTCTCTTTCTGGTCTCACCCTGCACCCGCTGGTTACATTCTCACTCCGATCTCCTAGGGATCTTTATTTACAATGACATAAATATTAATTTAAAGACAAACTGAACAGAAATCACCCAGTGTTTCTGTTTTTGTCTCTCAGGTGGTGAAGCAGTGTTGTGGCACGGATGGTGTGGAAGCAAACTACATCAAAACTGAGATCCTGCCCCCGTTCTTCAAGCACTTCTGGCAGCACAGGATGGCTCTGGACAGACGCAACTACAGACAGGTCAGTGAGCAGCATGGAAGCATTTAATGTTGAAGCTATGAAATCTAAGTAGCTGCAAAATTGAAGTTCCCCTTTTGTTCTTTTTTTTTTGTTTTTTATTGCTTTTTACATAAAATTTTCTACATGTCTTCAGTGTTAGAAAGGGGCAGAGGGCTATGCAGCTTCATTATTTCCTGAATAGCTGATGCACATGGCTAAGGTTTGCCCTTTCTGTGTTTCCAGCTGGTGGACACCACCGTGGAGCTGGCTAACAAAGTGGGAGCTGCCGAGATCATTTCCCGTATTGTTGACGACCTGAAAGACGAGGCGGAGCAGTACAGGAAGATGGTGATGGAGACCATCGAGAAGATCATGGGGAACCTGGGAGCCGCTGACATTGACCACAAGCTGGAGGAGCAGCTGATCGACGGCATCCTGTACGCCTTCCAGGAGCAGACTACAGAGGTGAGGAAGGAGCTCTGTTCACGACCTCATCTAAACGTTTGGCTTTTCCTGTAACTGAACTGAATTCCTCCTCTTTCCTTTTTCTTTCCCTCCTGTGTGAAGGATTCTGTTATGCTGAATGGGTTTGGTACAGTGGTGAACGCACTGGGGAAGCGTGTGAAGCCATACCTGCCTCAGATCTGCGGTACGGTCCTGTGGCGTCTCAACAACAAGTCAGCCAAAGTCCGCCAGCAGGCGGCCGACCTCATTTCCCGCACGGCGGTGGTGATGAAAACCTGTCAGGAGGTGAGCACTGCGCCACGCCGCATCGAAGCCCGTCGGGTCTGACCGGCTGCTCCAGCTCATGCTCTCTGATGTTTGTCCCTGCAGGAGAAGCTGATGGGTCACTTGGGTGTGGTTCTGTACGAGTACCTGGGAGAGGAGTACCCCGAGGTCCTGGGCAGCATCCTGGGAGCGCTGAAGGCCATTGTTAATGTCATAGGTATGAGAGAGCGTCTCCTTAGCAACAGCACTGCTGCTACCATCCTGTTTTAAATGTGTTTTTTACAGCTTCTAACTATATGGACTTCAGGTCAGCTCACAGAACGAGTCGTTAAGTAGAAACCAGGTTTTGAAAATATTTAATTTCATTTCCAATTTTTAATTTTTTTAAAAATTTTTTTAAAGAAAAAGTGAGAAATTGTTAAAAATCTAAACTGGTATGAAAAAATGCTATGTCATTCTGCTCACCCTTTATTAAAAGCTAGATTTAAAAAAAATGTTTGTATGATAAATTTTTTTCTTTCATTCTTAGCCTTTTTTTTCTTTATTAATTACCCATTAAGCTTAAGAATTACATGGAAAGATTTTGCTTTTTGCTTATGATAGGGATGCACAAGATGACTCCACCAATTAAAGACCTGCTTCCTCGTTTGACACCCATCCTGAAGAATCGGCATGAGAAGGTTCAGGAGAACTGCATCGACCTGGTGGGCCGAATCGCTGATAGGTCAGTGCAGTCTGCATGAACAACATTCTGATTCGGTGTTGTGCAGCCCGTGTCTTGGCCGATCTCGTTCTAACGTTTGTTCCTCATGTAGGGGTGCTGAGTACGTGTCAGCCAGAGAGTGGATGAGGATTTGCTTTGAGTTGCTGGAGTTGCTCAAAGCTCACAAAAAGGCAATTCGCAGAGCTACCGTCAACACGTTTGGTTATATTGCCAAAGCCATCGGGTCAGTTCAGATGTTTGCTTCCTGTATGCTAACCCGTAGGAATCTTTACTCTGTTTCTTACCCCATTTTGTTTTCCCTCTCTCCTTTCAGGCCTCATGACGTGTTGGCCACTCTGCTGAACAACCTGAAGGTCCAGGAGCGTCAGAACCGCGTGTGTACAACCGTGGCCATTGCCATCGTGGCGGAGACCTGTTCACCGTTCACGGTGCTGCCGGCACTCATGAACGAATACAGAGTGCCTGAGCTGAACGTGCAGAACGGTGTCCTGAAGTCGCTCTCGTTCCTGTTCGAGTACATCGGAGAAATGGGAAAAGACTACATCTACGCTGTCACACCTCTGCTGGAGGACGCATTAATGGACAGGTGATGCGCCTCAGTTTGAAAGATTTCTAGCAAGTTATTGGCATATCTAAAACAACTCCCTGGTGAGTTAAAATGTCTTAGATTTCTCATGGGAATTTACTTGAGTGTGGCTTTAAGAGGATCTTAGTTTTAAATGTGACTTCCTAAAACCTACAGATGCCTTGGAGAAACCATGTATATAAGAAATAGAGCGTTTAATTTTAATTTGTTGGATTGGCCTTTCCAATTACATCATTCAAGAGGCAAAATAGAAATGTGTGTGGAGAAGAACCTGTCCAGACACATGACTCAGGGTTTCACCCAGAAAACTTACTAGGCTTGCTTGAGCAGTCATCCAGCAGCCTACCCTGTTTTTTAGTTAAATGTTTAAAGTTGACAGAAAATGTAAAAGTATGACAAGCTAATGATGTGTTTTTACGTAGGTAAAGCCTGAAGGCCCGCCAGGCTTATGATATACTGGGAAAACCATGTGACTGGTTTAAGAGCGTTCTTTAGATGTCGTTCTGAACTTGTTTCTTTGTCACCCTGCAGAGATTTGGTCCACAGACAGACCGCCAGCGCTGTCGTCCAGCACATGTCTCTGGGTGTCTACGGTTTTGGCTGTGAAGACTCCCTCAACCATTTACTGAATTACGTGTGGCCCAACGTTTTTGAGACGTCTCCCCACGTCATCCAGGCTGTTATGGGCGCCCTGGAGGGGCTGAGAGTGGCCCTCGGCCCCTGCCGCATGCTGCAGTACTGCTTACAGGTAAGGATGAGAGATGTTAGAACTGTATGACTAGAGAGGATGGTACGTAGATATGTTTCATTGAATATGTTCATTGTTTAACCCCGTCTGTCTCTGCAGGGTCTGTTCCATCCGGCCCGGAAGGTGAGAGACGTCTATTGGAAGATTTACAACTCCATCTACATTGGTTCCCAGGACGCCCTGATTGCTCATTACCCACAGGTCTACAACGATGAGAAGAACGTCTACGTCCGCTATGAGCTCGAATACGTTTTGTAAATACACTTGGTTTATTTTTTTTCCTCTTCCCAACCCTGATCAGCTCTAGATCCGTCGCCTGTGGGTCAGTTTTTATTTAGTGGCTTTGTGCTTACATTCAGTTTCTTCTATTAGAGTGAAAAAATCCAAATGTGAAAGAAGAAACCTTGTAGAGTCTGTATGTATTTTTTACTTTTAACTTGTGTTTCCTGTAAGAAGCAGTTGAGGCCAGAAGATTGTCTAGGAACACAGGGCTGTCGTCAGCACATTTTAAATATCGGGATCATTTTGTCTGTTTAATTGGTTATGATAGACTTCTGTACCACCCAGACCTTCTCCATTTTTCACATCACTTCTGTTCTTAGATCAAGGCTTTATTCAACCAAATAAAAGGTTTGTGTACAAAATCCTGTTTCTGGTTGAGTTTTTTTCTCGATGCCACACGTGTGGTGTATTTGCATCCAGGAAGAATGTCATGGATCTTGTCTTCTCTTTACTGTCCTGGGTAGCAAATGAACTTGTAGTAAAGTGACAGATTAAGAAAATAAAAACCTCCACATATTCATCAACTGTGACTTGCACCTCCCCCTCCCCTCAGTTCAGCTCACTTCTGCACCACAGACTCTCTGACCCAGATTCCCTTGCAGACGGCTGAACTGAGGCCATATTGTTCCCTCTCTGATCCGTTTGTGTCGTTTGCTCACATTTGGACTTGTTGCAAAGTATTTGTATCTGTTTCGATTTCGAACATTGGAAACAAGTAAATTGTGTGTTCAGCATGCAGAAGAGAGCACAAGGTGACAAGATTTTTACGATTAAGACGAGTGTTGACGTTGGATCACTTGCAAAAAGACATTCTCTGCATACCAGATTGAGAGGTTAGTTTTCACAGGACAGTGAACATAATCCAGTGAGAAATGACCCTGGTCTAATTATATGCCAGAAAGAGCCTCACAATTAAACCTTCTGTCAAGAAATTACAACTGCTTGTTGCTGAAATATTCCTAAAATTGTCTATAAACGGTTTTAAGCAAAGGTTTTTACTCCCAGGAGCATTTCCAAACAGCTATGTTTGTCTGTTTTAAGGACAGAAAGTGGAGAAAGCACAGCTTCTCTACATTCAGTACATCTATCTGTTTTCAGCTTTACTGAAATCAGTCCTTGTGGCAACTGGTCAAAGAGGGAAACTGACATCCTCTTCCTTGGCTCATTATAGGGAATCCCAAGGCGTTCCCAGGCCAGAAGGCAAATATAGCCTCTCCAATGCGGTTTGGGTCTGATCCCAGCAGGATGTGCCCTGAATACCTCCAAAGGAAGGTGCCTCGGAGGCATCCTGTTCATATTTCTAAAGGACCTCTACATTGACCATGTATAGCAACTGCAGATGCAGATGATGAAGCTTCTCATCTTATTTCTAAGGCTGACGGTGGCTGGACAGAGGAAACTCATACCGGTTGCTTGTTTCCCTAATTTTGGGACCATTAGTGAGGGTCCAAACAGACCACTTTTTGCTTTTTTTTGTTTGTTCTTTCTTCGTTTCAGGCCCCAATGCCTCAGTCTTCCTCTCAATTCAACTGTCTGTTGTGAACAAGACAGCAAGGTCCTACACTTGATGCAGAGCCTGACCCCAAATCTACACCAGGGGTGCCCAAGTCCAGTCCTCAAGTGCCAACACCCTATAGCTTTTAGATGCATCCCTGCTCCAACACAACCAATTCAAATGGCTTAAGTAGAGGCCTTGTAACTAGCCATTTATTTCATCCAGGTGTTAGAGAAGGAATGCATCAATATGTTACAGAATGGTAGTTCTCGAGGACTGAACTCGGACAACCTTGACCTACCCTAATTACGGTTGAGAATCATGACTAGTGTTTATCGATTGCGTTCTGTAGGAACCACCACACTGCATGTATTAAGTTATTAAGTTTTTCCTCTTTTGCCACACACCGACTATCTGGGTGATTAACAGGTTTCAGCAGCTCTTTGTGGCTACAGAGGAGATAATTCCAATCATTTGAATCAGGAGTTTTGGAACAGACACATTTAAAATATACAGGGCAGTAATCCCAGACGACTGCAATTGAGGAATAATACACTAGACCAGGGCTGTCCAGTCCTCGACAGCTACCACCCTACAATTTTTAGATTCATCCCTTCTCTAACACACCTGGATGAAATTAATGGCTTATTACCAAGCCTCTGCCAACCTGAATTACTGCTAGAGAAGGACTTACGCCAGTTGACTTTGGTATCTTGGAGTATCTATACTTCACTGCTCTTGATCTTGGTTCTTGAGGACTCGACTTTGGTACCCCTGGTTTAGACGTGTCATCCCAGCTGCTTCACATGGTGATTGTGGCTTGAAGATGTCAAAAGAAACACATCATCTGCAAAAAGCCCCCACAGTTGGTCTCAAGATCCTGTCCAGGAGCGCCACAGATGAGATCGGGGATGAGGAGCTTTTCTGGCAGAGCTCAACTTCAGAACAATTTTGTCGTCACAACTGCAGACCAGAACTACATCCACATCCACATGTCTCCAAACAAGACCCCCAGTTCATCACAGGGAACATATGATTTCATTTATCACTACATCCTGAGAAAAAACAACTCATCTGGCAAGATTTCTGGTGTTAAAAGATTTCAAACCTTAGCAGCAGTTTGAGAAAATGTTGTAGAATCAGAATCTGCAACTGAAGTACTTCCCATAGCAGGGTTGCAATGGCTTTTCAGAAAAACTGGTTTTGACTGGCTCCAGAAACAGAAGAAAAAAACAAAACATGACAGATATTGATCAGATTCTATCTGTATCAGAGGCCATACCTCATAATTCATAATTTCAACCAAACCAAACACTTCAGGAACTTTATTTCCTCAAACTATCAGAAGTATTTTTGGCAGCAAAAGCTCGGTAGGTCAAAAAGAAATAAAACGTTCACTGAATGGCATCTGTGAATGAAATATGACACCATGCCATACAGTCTAGTCCTCTTGTCACACTGTTCCAGTGTCTGCATTAGATTTGTCCATCTGCTTCCTTCCTTCATAACATTTGGAATGCATCATGAAAACAGAACTATGAGGCGTCCCTTGCTAAAAGTCATCCCCAATGCTACTGCTGTGCTGCAAACATGAGGACATGCCTCCTGAGAGCAAATGGTTGCAATACGAGTTTAGTGGAATATTAACAAAATTCAAAGTCTTAGAAGTTTGACTTTTTTTGGTCATCAGTTTTACATATTTTTTAGTAGTCTTATTTGTTTGTGTGGATTTCTTTGTAGTACATTGGGAGTCGCTTTTAGGTTAACAAGTGACCGACTGACCTCTGAGATCTTTGCCTTGATGTTTCAATAAAAACCCCCAAAACAAACATGAAATCTATTCGAGTTGTTGTTGGAGTTTGCAGTTCAGCGTTTGGCCATCGGGTGGCGGCAACGAAGAGATGCTGCAGCTCTGGTGATGCTTAGCAAGCTTCGCCTCCACTCTTGCATCTGAAAGCAGGAGAGAAGCAAGGACTTCCTGTGTGATCTCGTTCAGCTGACTACAACCTAGCTTCCTCTCCGGGAGCTTTCTGCTTCTGCAGACCGGGGACGAGGAAGGTTTGTGAGGGTTGCTGCAAAACTCCGAGAGCCGCCCGGGACCTCCGTCCACCAGAAGTAATAGAAGCAACCATAAATGTGGATCGTTCACTGCAGCGGTTCAAGCTTTTCCTGTTTCCCTGCCTCCCAGCGACGGCGCGCGCCTACCTCGGCTCAGCAGCCCTGCCGCAGATAGCCTCGGTGGAGCGGGGCTGATGGCCGTGGAGCTCCTACCGGCCTTCACCATCACCACAGTCACCCGTTTGAGCGACCGGGGGACAATTACGGTCTAGAACTTCGCCTTTCAGTCGGCTGCAGTGCCACAGGAAGCTCGAGGGGGAAGTAGCGGCGGAACGAGGCGCAGCATCGCACCGTGCATGGTGCTGCGGTTTGGGGGCGAGTGGATGCGCAGACGGAGCTGACCCAGAGATGGCTGTTCTAAAACTGGCCGACCAGGTAGGACCCGCTAGCCGCTGTTAGCTTAGCGCAGCTCAGCATCACTGATGCGCCGCCTCGTTAAAATATGATGAACACATCAACTTGCATCGTTTCTCTCTAGAGCATTAACTGTAAGATCTAAACCGGAAGCAGTACGTCTCACTCAAATATAAACTTCACAGTGGACCTTCATGGCATCTGCACAGAAATGAGCAGAGATGTAATGATGTGTTTCCTAATAATGACTTCCTGCTTGTTTCCTTCCACCAACAGCAGGTAGCAAAAGTACCGCGCCTGTAGGAACACATGACATAATCAGCTCTAGTGTTTTCTAGAGGAGCTTCTCTGCAAACATTTCCAGAAAAATCTGCTTTAAGACAGAATCCCGACAGGAACAAAACAAGTCTAGAAGCTCCAGGCCAGTGCGTGACCTTAAAAGTTACTCTAATGAAATTAGAAACAATGTCATTTTCTAAGACTTCAACTTTTAATAAACTTCACAAGAGTCATAATGAAAATCCATAAAATATGAAGAATAAAGAAAAAGACCGGCTAACCGTAGCTAGCCAGTTAGCCTTAGCTAAATTTACGGGACTCATTTTCACCTTTTGCGATTTGAAAAAGGAAAAAATACATTTTACTCCCTATTTTTATTATTAGAAGTATAAAAAAGTAATTCATAACAGAAAAAAATGCCCCCAATTTTTATGCTATCTATACAGAAAAAAACTAACTAAAGCCACAGCACCTGGTTAACAGGGCGCTGGTTTTGTGTTGTTGAGAATTGCAAATTTAGTTTTAATAAATAAATCTATTGTTTAATGTTTGTGGGATTTTGGTGGACTTTCACTTCTGTCAGTGACAAATAACAAAAACAAATTCTATTGAATTAATTTAGTTATAGGACAAATATTAGTTGACCTTTCAGTTCTGCTGTTCAAAGTATCAGACTACATTAAAAACTGATAGAGACACAGTCTCTATCAGGTTTTGAAATAGTTTAAATCTTGCATTAAAATACCATCCATTAATCGAGGAAGTGTTATATTGACATGTCCAAAAATATTTGAAGTTCATCATTCTTCAGAGAAACCAAAGGTCAGACCATGCATTGCTTAGAAAATTGCAAAAAACAAAACAGGAGCTCCGGGACCTCTGCAGGTTCCAGTTAGCATGTTAAGTGTTGAAATTAATGACACTTAAATTAGACTGAACGAGGGGAAAGTGTCTTTTCTTGAAGCAGAAAGTTCCAGAAGTAATTACAGCAACACTAGAGCAAATTCCTTGTGACAGATGAGAGCGGAACAGATTTGTTTGGCCCTGATGTACAACAGCAAGTTTGGTGACAACCAAAGACATCGTATAAGCACACAGTCTTTTATAGAAGCTGTCAAGTATGGTGGTGGATGGTGATACTCTGGGCTTGTTAGCCTGCTGTCCATAAGTCAACTTTTGTCTTAGTATTCCGCAGTCCAGTGTGAAGTCTCCTGACAGCAACCACATCCCCAATGTAATGTAGAATGGTTGAAGAAGAGGTCCAGTTAAAGCCCTGAGGTTAAGTTTCCTCCAAAACAAAATAAGATGTTGCTAAAACAAGACAGAAGACGATTTAAATTCCAACTACCGAGTGGAGGTATCCTAGCTATTGAATCATGGGGTGTACTTATTATTCTTCATTGTTCCATTTTAGCTTTGTTTTTGTTTAACAGTCGATAGCAATGGAGACCATGGTATGCTTTTTAAAAACTATTTTTTTCAGATTTAAATGATTTTACAACCTGATAAAGTTCAAATTGATATATTATGTCTTGATAGATAAAATCCTGGAAGATAAAGAGAGCGTACATTTTTTTACCATTCCTGTATAGTTGTTTATGAACATTTGTTATATTTTAATGAAGGATAGCGACCAGATCATAGCGACTTAAATGTCCAAAGCTTGCTTAAATGTTTATTTATTCATTGTAATAACTTTTTAAAGTTGGTGTCAAATATTTAATGACTTCACCCCACATATTAACCTAAACTTGACTTGGTTATTTTTGTAATACTTTATTCCTGAAGCACTTTTTATTTTAATCAGAGGATCTATTTTCATTGTCGTGGTGCAGTCTTACACCGACTAACCTCGCCATCCAGAGTTAGTCATTGAAAATGATAAAAATGTTCAGTGCAGATCAGTACTGCTGACCTGTTAGATAGGTCACAAAGAAAACTCATGAGCAGCCGAAAGATAAAATGTTTCTCCCAAGGAGACATGCTTTCTCCTCTCAAGCTTTCACTTGTATCGCAATTATACTCATCTGCAGAATTTGATCAATTTCAGGCTTCTTTGGGGTTGATTCTTCATTCTGACAATCTAGATGACCTGAATCATTACAAAATCATTGAAAGAGTTTGGTCTGGGGAGGATTTGTAAAGCCATTTTTAAGGTTGCGTGACTACGGAACCATAATGACAACCAGTATCCACAAATGGAGGAAACATGGAACTCTAAGAGTGTCTGTGACTCATCCGGGGGTCACATTTAAAGCTCTAGCCTCAGAAAAGGTCGGAGTTCAACACTAAGAAGTTGCCCCATCTGTGTGAGCGTTCCAAGATTAAAACCACTGCTGACCCAGTGGAACAGGACGTTCCAAAAAAAGCATCCTGATGATTGCCAAGGCTTCTGTGAAAATATTTAAGGGTTAGATGATGAAAAAGTTGAACTTTTTAGAAGTAGTGTGTCCCGTTGCAGCTGCTGTGGAGCTCACACAGTGTTTCAGAATTAAACCCACTGTCAGCCATTTTGGTGGTGTGATGGTCTGGACCTGAATGACCTGGCGTTATTGTTTCAGAAAATACTGAAGGACAACGCCATCAGGTTCTGACATGGTCTAGTTGAAGTCTGGACTTGAATCTGATTGATTCTTGGGTGTTATCTAAACAGGCTGTTAAGGTATTAAGAAACTTGTGATGCGTCTCAACTATTCTGCAAAAACGATTGGGACAAAATTCCTCCACAGGGAGGGAAGAAGACTCAGTGGTAGTTGTTGAGAGCACCCCCTACTGGAGAAGTCGTTGCTAAGGAAGTCGTTGCAAGGGATGCACCAATTCACTTTTTTCACTTCCGATGTGAATACCGATATCCTAAATTTAGCATAAAATAAATATCAAATCATGATGTCACTCAAAGTACAAAGCACAGAATTAGATTTAATAGCTCCACCCTTTAGAATCAGGCACATCGTCACTGATGTTCGATCTTGAATTTATTTTTAAATATCAGGACAGATCCAGATATTATCATATTGTTGCACCTTTAATCACTACTTTTTCCAGTTGTGGTCATAAAACTAGTTTCTCGATCTGAAAGATTAGCGTCAACAAAAAGAATTGATACTTTTCTCCAGCACTGTAGATTCACACAGAAACGGGAACATCCTCAGTGGCGAAGGTCGTGCGACGCCTCTGTGATCTCCATCACTGAGCAGGGAAATGTTCATCAAACTGAATAAAACATTTGTTCCTCCCTATTCACTTTTTTCTCCAGTAGTTCTGACCGAGAAAGCTGACATTGTTAGATGATGCAGTCATTGTCTCTGTTGTCTGATGCCGTGGCTTTAAAGTGGGCTCATGGTGCTGAGCACAGAATGCCATCCTACAGGTTCAGGTCTCTGAGCCTGTTTGGGAACTTTGCAGAGTGGCGTTTGCAGCTGCTCTACGGTGGACATGTCTCAGTAGAAACTGATTTGGTGCTCATATCAGATGTGTTGTCAAGGAAGGAAGAGCTGCTTTTTTTTCAGTTTGTCTGTGTGTGTGTGTGTGTGTGTGTGTGTAACCCAGAACTGTAGGACTTCCTGTTATTTTCAGACAACAAGCTGATGATGACTGATAACTGGATGCCTTCACTCAGCACTCAGCTAAAACCTACAAGCCTGTGTACTTTTCTTCATCTTCCCTTAACTCTCTGTGCCCTTCAGAACAGAACTCTCCTCCAGGCTGAATGAAACTGAAATTCTGGATGTTCTGACTAGGAATGCATGATATACCGGTGCCAGCCTCTTTTTTTTTAACGTATCAGTATCGACCCGATGAATAAAACTTGGCCGATATTAGCAACCGATATTTATTTCCATATTCCACCGTAAAATTTCAGTAAAATAAAATCAGATTTCACTCTAAATAATAATAATGATAATTATTATTATAAAACATTGAAAAAAAAAACCCATCCATTTTCAAAATGTTGTACATTTTGTACATGTTGATAAATGTATATAATGTCGGTAAATATAAGTTATTGTCCAAAACAGCAATGTTAAAATTGGATATCAAAATCGGCCCAAATTTTCATATCGGTGGATCCCTGGTTCTGACCCATGTGGGAGTTTAGATGTGCTTATTTATTTATATGGTTACTCTTTGTTTTCCTTCATAACATTTATTTATTCATTCATTCATTCAGAATTTTGAACCTGTAAAAAGTTTACAGGTTCAAAATGATTAGCGTTGTATGATATGTCATGTTCAGGCTACTTGTAATACTTTGATGGAGAAATTTGATAGTAAAAGACAAAGGGTTGCACCGATTGGAGTTTTCTGGCCGAAAAAAGAATGAAATCTGGGCCGATTTAGCGGTGCGCCCTCTAATGGTCAGGAGGACTCTGCAGAAAAATAATTTTTTCCTGTCAGATAAAATAAGCAAATGCTTCATAAATACTTCACAAAATACCCATTGCAACCGATTGGTTAATCAATGGCAGCATCGGTGTTTTTCCTTTCAGTAATAAAGCGTTGTCTGTTTCCAGCCTTTCGATATGCCGAGTCATCGGTATTTAACATAATTTGCAGCTAATTAAAACAGAATGTTCTTTTCATCAAATAATGTGGATTATTTGATGAAAACAGGACATTTCAGCTAATCTGATCGACTCAGAAGTTTTTTGGAGTCCTTTTCTAGTTCAGCCTGTTTTTAATAAGAACTGCCAGGAACAAACAGCCGCTGCATGTTGGAAAAGAATTTCTTATTGTTTTGCTTCGTGATCTGGGTCACATTGAGCCGTCCTTACGGGATAATAACAAATATGTGTGTGTGTGAGAGAGAGAAAGGTTGTGGCAGGGTATGTATGTGAAAGTTTCTGCTGCAACAATGAATTGTTATGTTCGTGACGGCCTGCAGGGAAGATGAACCAGACTCCTGATGTCACTTCCTGTCAGGCCTCTGCTCTCCCTGTCTCTGCTCCATTCTGCTCCTCTTCTTGCTTTAGGTATCAGGCTGGTTGCAGGACAATCTGGGAGCAGTGCTGTCGACGACGCTGTCACCCACCACACCACGTTATGTGAATGCATGCAGAGACAAGAGGGGAGAAACCCAAAGCTGTCAGTGTTTGCCAAATGTAGACAGCTTTTCCCTCAGCTGTGACATTTGAACTGCTTTCCACTCTCTGCGGAGGAGATGGCAACAGAAACTGGATGTGAATTAGGCTAGTTTGTTTTTATTCAGGGTTACAGCTCTGAATTTTTTTGCTCTCTTTTAATTACGACTTCATGCTCTTATGACTTTGTTCTCATTAAAAAAAAAAAAAAAATCTAAGCATGGCCCTGGTGTTCAGCAATAGTTGACCTGAATTCAAAGTCCACATGAAAAGAAGCTGTAAGACGTGCTTGTCAAACATGACGGCTGCCGTCGGCGCACTGACATCACTCTGAACTGTGGAAACCCAAGGAGGGAAATGGTGACAAAAAAAAAAATCAGATTTTCCAAAAATGTAATCTTCAAAAACCAAACATCCAATTAATTGATGAAATTGATTTATCGCCCACCATTAAGTGCAGGATTATATTAAATGAATTAAGACATTTTATAATTTTCTGATAAACATGTTAGTTGCATGGTAAATACGATACCAGTCCAACGGGGGTGGCAGCATCATGCTACGTGCAGACAGAAGAATGTAAAGATAAACTCAGAAGGAGAGGTGTTGAAATGAAACCTGCTTTCAGAGTGGAGAGACCTGAAAGTGGGACACGCCTCTGACTCTGCTGGACTGACCAAAAACAGAAAGAAACAGACAGAGACAACTCAGGAGAGGCTGCACAACATTCCTCCGTCTGTTGTTGTGACCAATCTGCAGGAAGAATGAAACAAACTGAATGCTTATTACTGCCACAGCATTTCATACACGTTGAAGCCATGATTTCAACATGTTTATAGATTCCTTTTTTTTTTTTTAGAAATAAAATCTCAAGATGAAGCAAATTCTTTGAATTCCTAGCTGTGGTGACTGATGTGACCTGATCTCTGGTTTGCTTTAAAGCTGCCGCCGTACGGTCAGGCTCTGGTATGTCCATCAGCAGCGTGATGATCTCACCACCGCACAGTCACTTTCAGGGGGACAAAAAGGGTCAGATGAGGAAGTACCGCTGGCTGTTTGAAGCAGAAGTGAAATGCTGCTCTGCAATCAGTTCCTCTGTGGTGTTTCTGAGAAGGAGAGACTGTGCAACAGGAAGTGAGGCAGCTGGTGGCGGAAATACAACAGGAAGTGAGCCTGAGCTCAGCTTTTAATTGTTTAACAGAGTAGGTTTAATCCCTTTCTGTAGTTGTTTTTTTTTTTTTGAAGGGGGTCAAGATTAAAAATATTTCTATATTAGTAGTTTGTCCTGCATACATAGATGTGATGAACTCATAACAATGCTTATTGGCAATAAAATTTCACATGGTTTTCAACTGTTCTGCTCATTTTTCTTACTTCATACTTACAATTATAAACATGTCAATGAAAATGCATGCTTCAAGCTATCAAACAAGGAGGAGCGGTTCTGAGTATTTTTTTGACAAAACACAAGAATTTAAAATGTCTGTGAAGATGGTGGAAAACGTTTGTTTCAACTGAAGTGGTCCCTTTTAAAAAGTGTCAACCTCTGAGCTAGTGTATTGCATGAAAATGTTTAAATGCTTCACCATGTCAGAACTTTGGCGGTATTGAGGCTAATAGTACCCTGATCACAGTGTTTTTGTCTTTTTCTCCTTTATGGATTAACCTCACATTACTGTCCCCATGAACGCCACAGGGAAGGTGTTGTTGAAAAGGATTCTTCTTGAAAACAAAAGGGGTGTCTGCAAGTTTCAGAAAGTCTAATTGAAGACTATTTTAATAATGCCTGGAATGAAATTTAAGGATAAAAAACTATTCTGGCGTTGTTGGGGGATACTGCTGAATTACACAACCTATGGCTCTCTAAAGCCTTATCTCCCATAGTATTATGCTTCAACTTTTTCTTTTTTTTTCACAGAATGCACCAACCCTTGTATGGGTTGGTAACAGTGGTAAAAAAGAACATGCCTTGTCTACTGGCCATAAATTTGCACTTACCCAGTACAGAAGGAAGTTCGCTATCTAGCAAAGGTAGACTTGCTCGATAGTAAGCAAGTCTAGTGATCTAGACTCGTTAAATCAACCAGTCAGTCAAGTTTTATTTGCATAGCAACAAGGCAGTTCAGTGACATAGCTAGCAAGTCCAGCTATTGAGACCTGCTAGATTCTAGCAAACTAGGAAATCTAACTATCTAGCTATTGGAACTAGTTATTGATAGTAACCAGCAGCTACTCACTACTAGTTATCTGTAGTAAGAAGCTGCTTGTTACCAGGAGACTCAACGGCTTCAAGTTAAAGAACATAATAGGATGTCTGCATGCGCCCCAAACATTTGCCTGTCTTAAAAGTTGTGTGCCAAATATAAACTAACTGGAATATACAAAACTAAATAGCCTTGTATATAATCTGAAGAGCTGTGATTGAGTTGTTTAAGGCTAACAACATTTTTGTTTGTATTTTTAAAACATTTAACGGCCTTATATATAGTTGCATAAATTTAAGACTTTTTTGAGAAAACAGCAGGATGAAAACTTTTTAAAAAAATCTGTTACAAACTGAGTTGCTTTGCCGCAACATTTAACATTCCTAACAACACAGTTGGCCTGCTGGTGTTCCTCAGTCTCCTAAGGAGTGCCGAGAGCCTGCATTTACCTCATGTCTGTGATGTTGAAAAGAAAAATAAGGGCCTTGTAGATGTGAACTCCATGCCGCGCCTTTCACAGAGGCCAGTTCTCTACACAAGCATTTTATTTTTCTGATCTGTATCCGCAATGTGATTTCCACAGAGGTTTGTTTGTTTGGAAGAAGATGGGAAAGGGAATGGGGATATTTTTCCTAAACCGAGTAACTTTCAGTTGTACACGGTGGCGCTTTGCAACACTGGAGGAATGAATTCCTGTTGTAATGTTCAGGAAATATTCCCACGCGCTCTCATCATGTCGCCTCACTTTGACAACGTGCATAAGAGAAATGTTTGTGCTTCAGGTCATGTGACCATTTTTTATTTTTTTCTGTTTTTTCCCTCTCTCTCCCCCGCTCCCTTCCAGCCTCCTCTTATCCAGGCGATCTTCAGCGGAGACCCTGAAGAGATCCGAATGCTAATATACAAATCTGAAGACATCAATGCCCTGGTGAGGACACACAGTGACACGGACGCAGGGGTTCACAGAAAGCTACAAACGCCAGGCTTTTGTGGCATTGAAAAGTGAAACCATATTAAATCATTTCAACATTTTGTGGAAAAGAAAGAAAAGAAAAATAATAGAAAGCTGAAATAACCTGGTAGCAGAAGCCTTAAATGAATAATCTATTAAACTAACTAAATGGTAGGTTTTCTTCTGTACCCAACTAATTTTTGTTGATATTTGCATTCAATAACTAAAGATTAAAAACTTGTCAGGAAGTGTTGCTTATGTTTGGTTACTGAAACATGTCACGCTAACAATAAAACATGGTAGCGGCAGCATCATTGTGAGGTTACTTCAGTTAGAAGTTGTTTTATATCAATGGATGAAGTTACGACCCTTTGCAAATAAATGCCAGTCAATGTTGACCAAAAAAATGGAGATGATGAGCAAATGCATTTCTGAGGATCAAGCATGAATCCAAATCAACAACATAATTGCTTTATAGGCTGAAAATTACAGCCTAGCCAAAGTCCTGTACAACAAGTGACAAAAAAAAAAAAATCTGTGGGCTATGCGTTGAACCGATTGCAGTTTTCTTGGCGATCTGTAAATAGACTGTCCTGCTGATACCAATTTTTTAAAATTATTTTTGGCCTGTAAAGTTGAAAAATATAGTGACAAAGTGTGTAAGTTGGCAACAGTTAATTCATCCTCAATCTGCTAGATTTGGAGCACATTTGTAAGCTTCAGTTATCAGATATCAACTATCAAGATATAAAATTTGACATATTTACCAATAATGACTGAAGTGTTAGATATAAACTTATGCAACTGGGATATTGCGGTATTTAAATTTTTAATGTTTTCTGCAGGTTGAAGGGGCAGCATGATGTGTATTACCAGGCACTAATGTAATGTTAACCTCAGTTTATGCAAAAATGCTTTACATATCAACAATAGCTTTAAAGTCGATTTACTTTATAACAGGTGTGCTCTGTTAGGTGGTAGTTTGTCCTTGAAGGCGGAGCTAAGTTCATCCAGGTGTTTTGGACAGCTGAATGGTTGCCACAGGAGAATGATATTACAACATTAGATAAAGCTAAAAAAAAAGTTGATTTTACGTGACACTGCCTCTTTAAATCAAGTCAAGTTTATTTATAGCAAATTTCAGCAACAAGGCAACAAAGTTCTTTACACCACAAAAATGTAACAGGGCAGTCAGTGAACGTTACATTTTGTCAAATCATCAAAATCATCAATCTGAATCAAATCTGTTCCATTTGCTGCTCATGAAAGGCAGCTCTACAAACAGGTGGGTGTTCAGCCTGGGTTTAAAGGAGCTCAGTGTTTCAGCTGCTTTGTAATTTACAAGGTTCTAAGTCTCAATAAGGTAAAATACATTTTCAAATGCTCTCCGTTTCACATCACAAACTACTGACATTTTACCAATTCTGGGTTCTCTTCCACTTGGTCAAACGGCATAAAGGACTTTCTATGAGATTTGCAGAAAAAAACAAAACGAATAAAAGAAGAAATTACATTTCAAATATGTTAGAAAAAAGACACGTCAGGTTAAAAGTATCTTCATGTAGCTGCTTTCAGGAGCTCCACTTCAGAGTCAGCTTCCAAGGAGATAATCCATCGTCTTCTCGGTCTCTCCCTGCCCCCACTTCCTGAGTCGGGAGGTTAGGGGTCAGCGAGGCCACAGTTCAGAGCGTGTGTTTATTTACATATGCTCTAATTTGGTTATAGATAGACAACACGTGCAGCCGAGCTGCAGCGGATGTGGGTTGGACTTGGGCCGGCTGTCACTTTTCCACTTCAGTTTGTTTCTGTGACAGAATGTCCAGCAGGACGTCCGTCAGCTGAAACTCCTGATCCGTAAGCCCGCCATGTGCAACGGCAGCTCATTCTTGTGGGACCAGAAGCTTTTTTTTTTGTTCCACTTAACACTTTGCTCCATGTAAACTGCTGAAATGGTGTCATAGCAACTGATTTGTTTGGAGCTGGAGGACGAGCAGCGTGTTTCTGTAACCCGCTGGTAAACAGGTCTTTGTCGTGTTTACAGGGACACTTTACTCCTGTTTCGTTATGATGTAGAGATGATTTATGAACCCTGACTTCACGTTTTACCACACTGCATTTGAACAGGAGTTGATTTTTTTTTAAAAAGCAGAGTTTCTGTGATTTTTCATCAGACCCAGTGATGAGTGTTTCGGTTGGTCTGTAAGAGCAGAACTGAAATACGGTTCAGGCTAGACTTTTAAGAGTTTTTTTTTTATTATTAATTGGTAGAGTTTTTTTTAAAACATTCACCTCTGAACTGCAACTTAATGTCACTTGGAATGTGTTTCAGTCAGGGGCGTGTCTGGGTTTTTTACTTACGGAGGCCAGGCAGGGGGACAGACTGTTGAAGGGTGGCACAACGTAACTGCAATAAATGAACTGCAGTCTTAGATTCCAGTGACCAGCAGGACAAAACTTCAATAAAACTATTTATTTACCCAAAATAAAACACATGAATCAGTTTAGCATGTGAAAACTGTGTAGTCGATTTGTTTGTTACGTTGACTATTTTTTCTAGTTACACAATTAGCCTGTTTAGCATAGCATAGCTTAACTATACCGTATGCACTTCTATTTTTAGCACCTCTATGCTAATGCTATTCAACGTATTGAACCCTTTTAGACTACAAATGACAAAGAACTGTTTAATTAGAACCTTTTCTCCTTCATGAGTTTTTGATGCAGTATCTGAAGCTGTTTTTTCTTATTTTTAAACATCACGTATCAATCAATCAATCAATCAAATTTTATCTGTATAGCACATTTCAGCAGCAAGGCATTTCAAACTGCTTTACATCATAACAAACATAGAATCAACAATCAAAACATGACATTCAGTCAAGTGTCATTAAATTCATAATTGATCACTTTCCGAATATAATTCTAAACAGGCAGGTTTTTTGTCGAGACTTAAAGGGACTCAGTGTACATCAACCTACCAGTGGAACTAGAGATGGAAACTAGCCCTTTGGCTGTAATCTCATGCAGCTCATTTATGTGTAAATGTTAATTGATATGTGATGTCCCATTGTCAAAAAGTGAACTTGAAACAGTCAACAGCAACACCCATCAGGTTTTACCCGACCGACGCCGATTTCTGGTTACCTCTTGGTCTGTTACTCTGAATCTGATAATAAATTACAATCTTTTTACTTTCTAAATGAATAGTTAATTACTGAAAATTCATTCAGGGGTATTTTCTGGGTTTTTAGTTTGGAGTCAGACTGTTGAACAGTACCTATGGTAAAAATGAAAGACTTCTCCGTGCTTTGCAAGTGGGAAAACCTGCTGAATCAGCAGTCTATCAAATACTTGTTCTCCCCGCTGCAAGGTACATAAAATTGGTACATATCAGTTATCAGCCATAATGTAAATATTGATATCGGCCCAAGTTTTCAAATTGGTGCATCTAAAAAAACAAACTCCACCAAAAAAACAGAGGTGTAATATTTATTAGCACACAGCAGATTCAGAGGCTTCTAATAGCACAGGTCAGCTGTGCTATTATTGGTAAATATAGTGATGATGATGATGATGATGTTGATATTATCGATTGTGGTTAACCCACATTTTTACCTTCATCACAACGTCCCAACATCCTGTCCTTTAAAAACACACATCAAATATTTGCATGAGGGGCTGTGAAGGTTTATCCAACAGGGTAAAAATATGACTGACATGCACAACTTCCATAATGTGGTACTTGGAACATAATATTCTACCAAACATGACTGCAGTTTGTACAGCTCTGGGCTGGTTATGTGATTAGAAGTGGATTGTTTTCTGCCCAGAGTCCAGCATGATTCTGTTGGTCCAGAGGTCAATCCCTCTGAGGTTTCTCCTGAGCTGAAGGTCGGGGTGCTTGTTTTTCTGGAACCTGCTGCATCTTGACTTGTTGTGGATTTTCCTGCAGGATCCAGAGAAACGCACCCCGCTGCATGCAGCAGCATTCCTGGGAGATGCAGAGATCATCGAGCTCCTCATCCTCTCTGGTGAGAAATCCTCTCTGATCTTCATCTTTCACATTTTTCATCTACTGTTATATGTTGCAAGGGCCTTTTTTCATTTACGATATGAACCTGAAGTTAAAATACTGAAAGAAAACTATTATTATTAAATGATCTCAGAAGCATAAATCCTCTGATAGCTTCTCTGCATCATTCAGTTTAGCTTCTGATGTTCACTTTAAATTGCAAATATTTTCACAATTTTCATATCTGGTAACAGAATTTCTGTGGAAAGTGTTTCTCTAAGTTTGTCCTTTTCTTTCTCTTTCTGAAAACTAGCCTCAGCTTTAATCTAAAATGTGAGACAACATAAAAAGGAAACACAAACTTGTCTGTCCTTAGCTTGGTGGTGTATGTGCCGTCATGGCTGGTGTAGTTTTTGCAGTGTGTTCTTCCATCTGAGAGCCATATTGATGTGTGAAGGTGCAGATCAGCAGCACCGTGTTCAAATGAATGTTTCCATGCTGCAGGGGCCAGAGTCAATGCCAAAGATAACATGTGGCTTACCCCTCTGCATCGCGCCGTGGCATCCCGCAGTGAGGTGAGTGTATACACACACACACACACACACACACACACACACACACACACACACACACACACACACACACACACACACACACACACACACACACACACACACACACACACACAGGCACACTCAGGTAGAACCACGACTTTACCTACATCAAGTAAAAAGATTTACACAATTTCTTTTTTCACAATTTGGAAAGAAATCAGACTAAACTTCTCTTAAACAAACACAGTTTAGTCTGATTTCACTTCAGACAGTAGCTGCGCTTCCCTTACAGAAGTTCACACGACTTTGTCACTAACTGTATTTCCATTGACCATATAATTGCACAATTTTACTGCAATTAGGGAAAAACCTTTTTTATGAAAAGTTTCGCCGTTGGGATGAGGTGGTTGTTCTTGCTGTGTAATAAATGTTTTATTTCACGAAAATGTAATGAAATCGTTTTTTTTTTTTTTTTTTTTTTTTTTGCATATGGTCAACTGGTGCAAATTATGAAGAAGACGACAATAGGAAGTAGTTGATGGATGAAGGCATGGCTTGTTTTTTAATGACTTGTGGCGAGATCAACCATATTCACAAGTGGTTTAAATGCTTTTCTAAATTTAATATAAATAAAATTGAGGAATTGTTTCTTTACTACATCAGTGGAATATAGCGCACATTTGTTATGGAAACAGCTAATATTCCTCTAATGTTGAAAAAACACAACCTCACTGCCATCAAGTCGCTAAAAACATCCTCCTCCTTCCACTTCCTGTCGTCTTCTTTGTGGTTTGCATCAGGGTATTCATTTCAGTTTTATGAAATGAACACAATTTTTTAAAACATTTCAAAAACCCAATATCCAATATTTTAATTATATTGTAATTAAATGAAAACTTTTTTTGAACTAATGAACTTATTTTGACAAAGAAACAGCTCATCCCACCACCAACCTCTATATAAAGCTCTTTATAGAAAAACAAGTTTCTTTTTAATTGTAGTGTTTCCATTAAGCCAATTTATATTACAAATGTCAAATTTCACAATTATATGGTCAAAGGAAATGCAGCTATAGTAACAGTCTTTTACTTGGTCTGACCGAAAAACTCTTCATACCAATTGAACTTTTTCACAATGTGAGAGAAAGACACAGAAAAAAAAATGTATTGGTTATTGCGACAGGCCTAGTGAAACGTTTTGTCTCATCATTTAACAAATCTTAATAAATCTACGTATTCCTTTAACTTCACCATCTCCCTTGTTTTTCATAGTGACTTTGGTTAAAGACGTCCTCCGGTCTGTTTTGTCTTGCCTTCCCCTCCAGGATGCCGTGCGGGTTCTGATCCGACACTCTGCAGATGTGAACGCGCGGGACAAGAACTGGCAGACGCCGCTGCATGTCGCCGCCGCCAACAACGCTCTGAGGTGCGCCGAGGTCATCATCCCACTTCTGAGCAGCGTGAACGTTTCGGACCGCGGCGGGCGGACCGCGCTGCACCATGCCGCCCTCAACGGCCACACAGAGGTACTGCAGGCAGAGCCCAGACTACAGCAGCTTTTTCGAGTGCAGTTTTCCTGAAGAGGGAGGCTGTGATGTAAGCAGCCCTTCGTTGCTATTCTGGTTGGATGAATAGAGGAAACAGGTGGGCGAGTGCAGCTGTATCAGTGGGGTTTGAAGTGGGTGGTACCTTTTCGTTTCTGACGAAATCATTCAGAAATGTGCCGGAGCTAAAATTAATCTTCTGCTTCACAACCACCAACAAGTCCTCCATCCCTCCTTCTCTGCTTGCTTTCCCTCAGATGGTGAACCTTCTGCTTGCTAAAGGAGCGAACATCAACGCCTTCGACAAGAAGGATGGCCGAGCGCTGCATTGGGCTGCTTTCATGGGTGAGACCAAGTCAACTCTTTCTTATAGGACAAAATGTCACATATATTCCTGTCCAAGATGTACAAAAAGCTTAATATTAATATGTTTTTTAATGCAAACTTAAATTTTTTTGTTTTTAGTGTTTCATAGTCTTTCCTCCTTTCTTCCTCCCATTATTTCCCTCCGATGCTCTTTACACTATATTCCTTCTTAGACACAAATCCAAAATTGCAAATAGAAATATGAAACAATTTAATTAGGTTAAACTGTGCTATATATTTTAAAGACTTCAATCTATTATTTCAAAATGAGAAAACAGGAAAACACGCTGGTTGTTGCAAAAATGTAGACAATATACATTTTGGAAATAATAGATAAAAAAAATTATATATATATATATATATATATATATATATATATATATATATATATATATATATATATATATATATATATATATATACATATACATACATGCCTCTTCATTCTGCAGTAAATAATAACCAAATTTTTAATCTGAAGCTGGGTTTTTTTTTTTTCAGCATAGTCACTTTGTGCATTCATGTTTCACACAAGCTAGTCTATAATAGGCTGGTCTCAGAGGAGGTGACGTTAATCTCTGATGCTATTATCCTCATAATGAGGTCTTTTTTTCTCTCCATCTTCTGCTTTCAAGTCAGTTTTCAGTTAAGTTTCCTGGTGTCTTTTTTTTGCTGATAATCAAAAAATGACCACAATCACGTGCTTCCATTTTAGTTCTCAGCGTGGCAGGCTGTGTCTGCAAACTAAAGCAAAGGCTGGAGGTAGTGGACCTCTCAACTAAAACAGAGCATGAATGTTGAATCATTCTGAATGTTCCAGGATCTGACTCCTGTTTGAAAAAGGGTTCATGCCCAGAATTATTCAGGTGCGACTTGGTTTGTGTGCTGCTGCCCCCTGCAGGCCATTTGGAAGTAGTGCGTCAGCTGGAGACCCAAGGTGCAGAGATCAGCTGTAAGGACAAGCGGGGGTACACGCCTCTTCATGCTGCAGCGTCCAGCGGACAGCTGGCCGTGGTCAAACACCTGCTCAACCTGACTGTTGAGGTAAGGACAGATCGTCAGAGCAGATTGACTGGTTTTTTACAGATAAAGTCTTTCCAATCTGTGTTTCAGTTCATATTTACAGGATTTCACACATTTACAGTAAACAAGAAACCTCTTTTAAACCCAAAGCTTTGGATATGTACAAGCTCCATCTCCGATGTAAACTGAATATAAACATCTACAATAATTCTTCAAGTCAAGCTTGTGTTGACTTGACTTTTTTTTTTAGCTTTACATTATGTTATTCCCTCAACTAAAACATACCTGAAGTGTTGCTTTGATTCTTTCATTGATGTTTGAGAAATCCTTTAATCTCCATGGTGACCATGCAGCTGTGCAAAACGCCTGGGTGGACCTAGCTCCGCCTTTGAGGAGAAAGCTCCTCCTCTGAGCTGCAGTTTCCAAGCTTCTGAGCTTCCAACTCGCAGAGCAGCCCTTCCCTTCACTTCCCCACTCAGTTAGTATTATATAGTATGCTGCTAATTGCTGCTGGCTAGTATTATGTATTATGGGATCATTTCCTTATCCCATAACACAAGCTACTTGTCAGTGCAACGCTGGTAAAAACATTGTTAAATTGTTAGTAGACGAATGATGTTGTGAGAGTTTCCTGAACCTAGAGTTTCAGAAAAAGCAGGAGTTTCTTAAAGAGACAGAGGCGTTGAATTACAAAGTCAAATTTTTTTCAAGTTAGCAGGTAGCTGTAAGTCAGCAGTTCTGTCACCCATCCCTGCCATTACGATCACATTTCCTCCTGTGTACCAACAGATTGATGAGGCCAACGCCTTCGGCAACACAGCGCTCCACATCGCCTGTTTCAACGGCCAGGATGCTGTCGTCAGTGAGCTGATCGACTACGGCGCCAACGTCAGCCAGCCCAACAACAAAGGCTTCACCCCGCTGCACTTCGCTGCTGCCTCCACACATGGAGCACTCTGTCTGGAGTTCCTTGTCAACAATGGGGCTGATGTTAACGTGCAGGTAAAACCAGGCTACTAGGGATGGATGACAGACTGCCCTGTTGAAATAAAGTTCTGTTCTGTTAAATCCTGAATCCTTTTTGCTTTGTTTTCAATCAGAGCCGAGACGGGAAGAGTCCTCTTCACATGACAGCGGTTCATGGTCGTTTCACCCGCTCACAGACCCTCATCCAGAACGGTTGGTCGTCATTCTACTCATCGTCCTTTCCTTTCTGAAGCTGCTCTTTTGTATTCACATGTTCACGTTTTGTTTCAGGTGGAGAGATCGACAGCGTGGATAAGGATGGCAACACCCCGCTTCACGTTGCTGCCCGCTACGGCCACGAACTCCTCATAAACACGCTCATCACTAGTGGAGCAGACTGCACAAGGTGTGACGTTTGCTTGTCAGCAAGTGTTTTCATCACCAGGGCAGGTTTCTAATCATTAAAAATACTGTCAATCTGTCTTGTAAAGACGAGGAGTCCATGGGATGTTTCCTCTCCACCTAGCGGCCTTGAACGCTCACTCTGACTGCTGCAGGAAGCTCCTGTCTTCAGGTAGTTTATCCTTCACATCCTGATAAATATGGAGAAAAACGCGCAGCAATTAGTGTATTTCGCAAAACTGTAATGGAAATGATTTTTTCCTTCACACAAGTCACTTGGTCAACAACCAGATGTTACCACTGGTGGAAAAGACGAAGAAGACAACAGGAAGTATTTGTAGGATGATGTTTTTAATGACTTATTGCGTCAACCAGCTTATTCACATCTGATTTTAATTACGTTTCTTATTTAATGGAAATCCCGCGATTGCAAAATTGTGATTATATATATATATATATATATATATATATATATATATATATATATATATATATATATATCTGTATATATATAATTTTATTGACAAAGTTTTCTGCACATTTGTAATGGAAATGCAGCTACTGAGACAGATTCCACTCATTCTTAGAACAAGTAACTCATTTCCATGTATTAAGTTGTTCTCTTTCTGAGTTTTTTTTTTTGTTTTTGGGGCCATATTGTGCACATTATAGAGAAATTGGAAGAGAGGTCAAAACAGAAAACCTTCTGGCTCCAGAGTCACACAATTTGATGATTTCAAGATTCCAGTGCTTGTTGTGTCTGCAGGCGATGAACACAAACAACAAGGGTTCATCATGTGGTTCAGCTATATTGTGGAAGTGAACACAAAGAACCTATTTATATTTCTAACCCGTCCAGCTGCTGGTTGGTTGGGCTGCTTTTGTTACCCTCTGTTAAAAGTGGAGCTCAAAGTTTTTACTGAATCATTTCAGGAGATTTTCTTCAGGTCTTTACAGTCACTCAGTTCTGTGGAATGGAGAGATGAAAACGCGTTTGTCAAATGGGTTTGTGATTTACCAGAGGCATGAAACTCAGAAAATGTTTGTGTCCAAACCGCCGGCTCAGAGGGGTGGACTTTCTCTATTACACTAAATAATTTTTTTCTTCCCATCATTGGTTCCAAAGCTATAGATGGAAATATGCGTAATTAGATTTTTTGTGACATATTAAATGGATGCCCAAAATTTGCATGACAACTGGATGGAAATATGGCTAGAGAATTGTGCCAAACTTCCCATTTCTCCGACTGCCTGTCACTTTATTTTACTTTCCACTCCGCATATATTTGCTGCTTCTTGTTTTGTCATATAAAATCCTATTAACACACCCTGAGGTGTGTTGTGGTTGTAACAGGTTAGAATGAGAAAAGGTTGAGGGGTTGTAAATACTTTTGGAAGGCACTGCATGTGGGGCTGGGATGAAACCTGGTGTTTTACACCGTGGTGCATAGTTCATTACATTCTAAAGTGGAACACAGAAGCAGATGGAAGAGAGAAACAGATGCTTTCTTGTCTTAAACGTGTCTGAACGTGTTTCAGAATGACTAAGATGTTGAAGCAAAACGCAAGTTCTCAAAGTAATTGGAGCTCAGCTTGTGCTAAAACATAATCAAGCATTTCCCTTCTTCCTGTCTTCACTCCTCCTGTCTACCAGTGTGTCAACTCTCTGACTTAACCTTCTCGTGGTCTCCGGGTGAATTTGGACCTCGCAAGCTTTTTAATCTATGCTTGGTTCTCCTGCGGGGTCGCACTGACCCCGCGTGCATTTTTACAAATTTTGTTGTTGTTGCGTGTTGTTTCTGCCTCCTTCTTCCTGAGCGTTGCGTTCAGATCTCCGGTTCAATGTCTCTACCGGTTCTGATCTGCTCCAACTGTCTGACTATATATGTAACCTGAAGGCATCACGTTCTGTCATCTGTGTTAACATCCGGCTTATATCTGTCCACCTGTATGATCACGTGAGCCTCGTTTCCCCCCTCCTGTCACACTAACACCTGTCTTTCTCTCCATGCCCGCCTGTTGTCTGGCCTCCCTGCGTCTCCCTGTGCCGCCCCCTTCAGGTCGGAGGTTTAGCATAATGTGTAACGACTCGGTCCTGTCCGCAGGCTTCCAGATAGACACCCCGGACAGCCTCGGAAGAACGTGCCTACATGCAGCCGCTGCTGGAGGGTGAGTGCCAATACGCCACAGATTGGGCCGCTTTGAACTTCATAAATTCATCTGATATTGTGGCAGAATTATTTTCATTCAAGTAAAGTAGAAAAAAGTAACCAAGTAAAAAGGCGGCTCAACAGATCAAACAAACCAGCCAACCAAAATATAAAGTTATGTGGAATGTTATTTTAAACACCAAAATGAAAATAATCCAAACCTTTATACACATTAACCACGCATTTCCACTAACCATGTTCTTGTTTCTGTTTCTGCGCAGTAATGTGGACTGTGTCAAACTGCTGCTGAGCAGTGGGGGGGAACACAACCGCAGAGACAAATGTGGCAGGTAGGAAGCACTGAGCCTTCAGTCTTAAATTATCTCATGTTGACTTGTTGTTGCCTCAGATTGGGTCTTGTTTCCTTTTTTTTCTTATGGGAATGTTTCTGCTGGTGTCGCTTTAATGCGTTGGTCTCCGTGTTTCTCAGGACTCCGCTTCATTATGCGGCAGCCAGCCGTCACTTTCAGTGTCTGGAGACTCTGGTCGCTTCTGGCATTGATATTAATGCGACCGACCAGTGGGGGCGCTCTGCCCTGCACTATGCTGCTGCCTCAGACCTGGACAGAAGGTGAGCTGGTACAGAGCTGTTTCTGACTCATTGCTCAGGCAACATGGTACCACACACCAGGCCGGTCCACAAGATGTGTTCTGATTATCTGATTAGGATGTTTGGCCAATATTAATATTGTTGCTACAGCCTATAACTTATATTTACCAACGTTATATACAGTACTCTATTCTTTCTACATCTTTGAAAAAAATCCATAAATAACCAGAAACAGGCAGCAACATAATATTTGTTGTTTATATCTGCCCAGTTTTATTTATCATGCCGAACCCAATGTTAAAAAAATCTTTTCTCCGTCGGTGGAAACAGACAATCATTACTCTTTAGTTATAATATAATTAGATCTAGATCAATCCAAAAAAAGAAAATTGAAAGAGCAAAAGATCAACAAGATCATATGTTTTTTCCTCTTTTAACATGTACATTATTTTCTAGTGAAAATTAATGAGGGAACATTAACATGTAGCAACGTTTAACTTAAACTGAAAGAGATAATAATTAAGATTTTTGAAAACTAATGTACTTAGTTCTTCATTTCCGTCAAATAACCATAGACATACATTTTGTGTCATAATTCTCCCAATGTTCAGCAATAATGTCCATCTGTAAATTCACAGAAATGTTATTTTTTTCCATCTTGTAAATAACCTCATTCCATTCCTAAACGGTAGGCTCATGCTGTACCGTCCATTTTTTTCATTTTCGTTTTACTTCTCAGAAGCCAAAAAGACATCCCACACAACAGTTATCTAGAGAGTTCTATTTAAAAAGCTGTGGCGGGCCACATTTGGCCCCCAATTCTACAGTTCGACACATGTTTTAGAGTATGCTGGTAATAATGCTGTAAAATAAGTGGTGAGATGACGCCATTTATGCTAACATCCCGTGTTTTACCTTCAACCCCTCCACAGGCGGCGTGTTGCCCTGGAGCCAGAGAGCGAGGGAGTGCAAGCGGAGAGGGAGAAGGAGGCTGCACTGTGAGGGAAATGTTCGGACATGTTGGATGTCTGCCGCCAGTTGCTTCCTCCGCTGAGGCTCTGTGTTTGTGTTGCAGATGTTTGGAGTTCCTGCTGCAGAGTGGAGCGATGGCCTCAGTCAAAGACAAACAGGGCTACAGTCCTGTCCATTACGCTGCCGCCTTTGGACACAGGCACTGTCTGGAACTGGTTGGTCCATCCACACACACGCACGCACGCACACAAAAAAAAACCTGACCTGGAACATGGCCAAAGTAAAACATCTTAGAATACAAAATGCCAATATTAATAAAGCTTAAGCTATAATTAAAGAGATTGTTCATCATTTCTCAAGTTTTTCTTTTCATGTTGTACAACTGTTACTCTTTTGTTTAGTTCTATTACATGTCCATCCACAAGGGGCACTGTTTTACCAGGAGCATATTTTTTTGGTTTGTACTCTTCTTCGGGCTCTCTGGTTGTCTGTTCGTAGGATATACATGGCGGAATGAAGTTGAGCAAAGAAAGGGTCAAAAAGACAGGCTCTCATACACAAAATTGATGCATCAGATTGAGAGAGGCCTGAGTAAAGCTAATAGTGATGAAGAAGTAATAGAAGCTGAAAAAAATCAGTCAGCCCTGGGGTAAGCATTTGTGAGATGCTTGAAATTGTTGTGACGTGCAGCTCAAAGCGATTTTAAAGGGACACTTAAAAGAGTATAGCTCTGCTGATATTTATCAAAGATGGATAAATATCACACAGGACAGTTGTGAATCCCCCCAGAATTTCTTCTTTAGGGCAATTGAACTGAAAGAGAGGCTGCTGCTTGCTTCAAGGGAAGTTGATGCAGATGAGCAGTACAGCGCCGACTTGATTCAGATGAAAGTCCTGAGGTCAGTCAGAACTGGACTGTTAAACATAAAGTTTCAGCTTTGATTGTCTTACCTTGACAATCAAACTGTGACAGATGAGACTCTTATTGAAAAGATGAATGAGGCTGCAAGTGTGTAGTTTCAGAATGACAGTCCAAACAGAGGAAAACCTACAACACCAAAATTCCAGCTACAAACAGAAATGCAGATCAGGCAGTTAAACAAGGCTGCGCCTAACGCCAGTTTGGCAATCCAAGGACAGTCAGCTGAAATGGTGAAGCGGAAAACCAATAAAAAATCTGCACCCATCAATTCAAGGGTGTCAGAGCTGTGTGAAACAGTAAGACTGCTCAGAGAAGAAATCGCTGAAATTAAGAAAAGCATGACCGGCGACAGAAACAGCACCATGTTCAGCCATAAAGGGTGTCCTGGTCCACTTGGCACCAGGACACCCTCGGCCGCAGTTTGATGATTGAGATATTGTTTAAATATTCTGATAAGTAAAAGTGATTAAAACTTCCACACCTCCATAAATATCCTTTAATCCCCTGTGATGGCTTTGTGAGGCCAGCCAGCCGGGTCTCATGTTGATTTTGTTGTGACCTGCAGCTGCTGAACAGAGATGATGGACCTCAAGAAGATCCTGAGTCTCCTCATGCCAGGAGCCCTCTGCACCTCGCTGTAAGTCTCCTCTTCTCCTACTGCACTTTACTGTAATCCACATAATGTCATGTGTTATAAGCAAAGATGTTCCGTAAGGTCATTTTTCAAGTAACATTAGTAATGACAAATGATTTAATACATCATCTCTATTGGGTTTCTCTGCTTTAAGTACAATGTCAGCAAAATGATTATTATTGTGGTGGCACAGGGGGTTAGCATGCACCACACTTGGACTCCCCAGTCTTCGACACAGACGTCGGGGGTTCGACCCCCGCCTCATGTCCTCACCCTCCTTCCTGCCTGCCTACTGTCGCAAAAAATACGAGCCACCAGTGCTGCAAAAACTCTTCGAAAAAAACCCCATTTGGTTGACATTTTTGACTCTGAGCTTGTTTTTCTGTCAGGCGTACCACGGTCATGCACAGGCTCTGGAGGTCCTGCTGCAGGGGGAGAGGGACGTGGACCAGGCAGACGAGGCAGGACGGACCCCTCTGGCCCTGGCCGCCCTACGGGGCCACACCGACTGCGTTCACACGCTCCTCAGCCAGGGGGCGTCGCCACACTCTAGTGACCAGCAGTACGGTCGTTCACCTGTTCACCTGGCAGGTGGGTTAACAGTCATGAATAGAGTTCAAGTTAAATTTTATATTTTTGATCAAATCGCCTTTTATTTAGAGGGAATAGTGTGGCGCTGCAAACAAGTCTAAATCATGGTTATGACATTTTTATCTTGTTTGGATTTAGTTTTCGTCCCACTATTCAAGAGTTAGTCAGCTGACCAGCCATTAACGTCTGCTCCTCTCTCTTCAGTGATGAACGGCCATACAACATGTGTGCGCCTCCTGCTGGATGAATCAGATGGTGCGGAGCTTATTGATGCCGCTGACTCTCAGGGACAGTGAGTTGTGCTCCTCCCTTCTGCCTTCCTGCATTATTTTTGTGTCTGTTGCTTTAAGGAAGTGTCGCCCTTGTTTCCTGTAGGACTCCTCTGATGCTGGCGGTGGCTGGAGGTCATGTCGACGCCGTGTCGCTACTGCTGGAGCGGGAAGCCAACGTCAACGTGGCTGACAGCCACGGCCTCACAGCCCTCCACCTCGGGGTGAGTCTCTGTCATAGGGCTCTGCAAATACTACAATTCTTTTTAAAAAAGCAAAATAAACATTTTACTGCCCAAAATGTAATAATAGCATTCCTTTGGTGTACACTTTTGTTGCAAAGGATTCATCTTCAGCTAAATAATCCTTCAAACATCGTTTGAAAAGTTCAGTGCAACATCTAATTATACGAGATTTGTTTTCAACAATTTGAACCAGGTGAAGCTAAAAATGGCACTTGAGGAGTTCTGTGTCAAACGTAATTATGGACAAGGTTTTTTATTGTATTTGCAAATTGGAAATTATTATTTTCACTGTGAAAGATCCACAGGGCCACTTGTGGCCCCGGAGCCGCAGGTTGCAGAGCGCTGAGCTGGCCGATTCCTGTCATGAATCAATCTGTCAGACTTGCTGTTGATGATCATGTGACTGTTCCTGTGCAGTTACACTCTGACCTGCTCTCTGTCCGTCCCAGCTGCTGTGTGGTCAGGAGGAGTGCATCCAGTGTTTGCTGGAGCAAGAGGCCTCAGTGTTGCTAGGAGACTCTCGAGGTCGCACCGCCATCCACCTGGCCGCCGCGCGAGGCCACGCCTCCTGGCTGAGCGAGCTTCTGAGCATCGCCTGCTCAGAGTCGCCCTCTCTGCCTCCACTAAGAGACCATGCCGGGTACACACCTCTGCACTGGGCCTGCTACTACGGTTAGTGTCTGACCCAACCTCTGCTGGAAGAAGGTTGAGTCCACTGGTTAACTGTCAGGAACTAAGAACTAAGAATGTTTTTAAGCTAAATCAGCCAAAATTAGGCAATTATTCCAACTGTGCAGAAGTATTGTTTTCCAAAACATTATTCAACTGTGTAGGTTAATTTGAAGTTAAAATGTTCAAAACATGCAGGTTTATTAAAAAGGGGACAGACTTTTTACTGAATAAATTTCCACAAATGAAACAATAAACCCAGATAAATAAACTCCACTGGTCAGCGCTGACGATGAGTGTGTGTTTCCAGGCCATGAAGGGTGTGTGGAGGTTCTGCTGGAGCAGAAAGGCTGCCGGTGCATCGATGGCAATCCGTTCACTCCTCTACACTGCGCAGTGTAAGTGTCTGCTGACTCACTTCGGCTCTCTTGTTTTGCCATTTGTGCGTTCTTCATGCCGGAGCTTGTGTCAATGCTTAAATTGCCAGGTTGAACGATCATGAGCCGTGCGCGTCGCTGCTGCTGGAGGCCATGGGGTCAGACATCGCTAGCTGCAGTGATGCTAAGGGCAGGTAAGACGTCGGTGTGAAAGCACTGGTGCTGCAGCACCATCAGTCTGTGCTGCATCACAGCTTTTTACTCCCGCAGGACTCCTCTCCACGCTGCAGCGTTCAGCGCCCACGTAGACTGCATCCAGCTGCTCCTTTCCCATGATGCACCTGTGGACACTGCAGACCAGTCAGGCCGCACTGCACTCATGATGGCAGCTGAGAAGGGCCGGGCTGAAGCTCTCGGTGATGATTCCTGTTTTGGTTCTTTTCCACCTAGCAGCTTGACTCAACTAAACTCTGCACAGTTCTGGTTTTCCATTATAGAAGATTAACAGGTGTAAGGGGGCAGGGTCTTCATAGATGACCCCAGAGTCCAAGAAGTATGACAACATATGTGTACATGACGCACATTATTGCTGTTCAATATTTTATATGTTGGTATCAGTCCAATACCAAGTAAACAGATCGTCCAATTTCAGACCTTTTAAGTATTTTTGTGTTTATTCCTTTCTATTATTTTTTTCAAACTTCAGAAAGAATGTTGACAAAGTTTAGAGGTGTCTACAAAATGCTTTAATAACATATGAACATGATTTATTTGGATTTTTCTTAAAGGTGCAAAAATTATCATTCGAAATCAAAACCAAATCTGTTTTGAGATAGAGTTGAGAAACTACTAGGCCTGTGATGATAACATGGGTTGGATAAAAACTGTTACCATGTAACTTCTAGAGGAAAACCAAGAGTTTTCTCTCTAGGTTTTAATTCTAAAAACCTTTTTTTTTGTTTCATTTCTTTTGGTGATTTTTTTTCTTCTGATTTTTAATTTTTCAAGTTTTTAATTTAAACTTAGAGAAAATCTGTAACTACATAGAGTCAAGTTGAGCCTTGCTGAGCAGGTGCCAGTGGAAAATGACTACTTGACTCCATTGAAAAACCTTCCCAGCAGTCAGTCTGGTTGTTTTAGCTGCATATTAACATGGCTCTCTTGCAGACTTGCTGTTGACCAGTGCTAACGCCAACCTCAGTCTAACAGACAAAGATGGCAACACTGCGCTTCATCTGGCTTGCAGAAATGTAAGTGCATAGCTTTAGTATTTGCTAATGTGACATGCTAACTTTAGTGCAATTGCTTTCTGTTTTGACATGAGTTTTTTGTAATTCAGTTTGTGTCCGACAGTATATATATATATAGAAAAAATAGACAAAAATTGGATAAAAAATTTTTCTTTTTGCTTATAAATGTATATATTTTTTGTCTTTGATTGTCATAACACTTAATGGCTGCGTGTTTCATCTGCTTTCTGCACAGCTCTCCTCCACGCTGACAGTCACAGATTCAGTAATCTTTCACTACACATGTGCATGCATTAGGAAAGCTGAAAAACACTCAGATTTATTTGGAAAAGAGTAATGTACTCGGCCTTTAAAGGAGTTACGCAAACTGTGCAGAGGAAAACGGGCTGTGATTTTTTAATTTAAAGCACAAAAACTGAGTTTTATGACACGAGTTTAGTCAGTTGTCCCCAAAACTGATCATTTAAAATGCTTTGACTGGGAGATTTAATGAGAAAATTGATGTGTTTTCACTCTGCTTATCTGAAGTGTCATTTTTTCCTCCTGACTTGTAGCATGTTCTGGTTTCAGGGGAAAGAAGACTGTGTGTTGTTGATCATGGAGAAGATGTCTGACTCTTCACTCATAAATGCCACAAATGCAGCACTGCAAACGTGAGTGTCTAAGAAGCTGGATAAAAATGAAGCTAAATGTATGAATTATCTACAAGGGATATATTACGAAATGCATTCTGTTTATTTTGATGTTGTATTAACAATACACATCATCTCGTGCTTTAGTAACTTTTGTAATCTAATACACTATTTGAAAGTAGCTCAACCTATATATCTGGCACCATGTTTTCATTCCTAACAGGAAGTCATTTTGGTTTTGAATGACTTGTATTGGCTAACAGGTTTTAGCTTTGCGCTACTCTGCGCCCTATGTGTTTGGCATGGTTGTGCGGGTTCGTGTGGATGAAAATTGAAACCAATCCCATGTGCATGATATCATGCTTTTTAAACAATATGGTGGAGATATTTGTTTTTATAAAAATATGTTTACATTTTGGACAAGGCTTTTGTCATACTACAACTTTATGTATTTTAGAGGAATGTTTGCAGGACAAATTGCTTTCACTGTAGATTTTATTTAGTGGTATCAGAGTGAAGGGGGATGAAAACATATGTATTACACATTGCTTTTAACTCTTTATCTGTAAATAGTCTCAATCACTCAATACTTTGTGTTTGTTTATGACATTATAATCCCAATAAAATGCAGTGAGGCTTGTGATTGTAAAAAGACAAAATGCTAAAAATGTTCACAAGGTGTAAATACTTTTGCGTGGCACACCACCAGGTTAGACTTTATATATTGCTAAAATGTGTAGGATTATGAATTTATAGAAAGTGTATATAAAACAAAACTTAAATGTTGTGGAATTGTCCCTGGTTTGGTGTGTCTGGAAGAGAAGTTACAAAGGGAAAAAGTTGTTTTCTTTCTGGCCTGGGCAGCAGCGTGATATGATCCATTGAAGCGATGTCAGTGTGAACCTGTCTGTCTCCGTCAGTCCGCTCCACCTGGCTGCCCGCAGCGGCCTGAAGAAGGCGGTCCAGGATCTGCTGTCCAGAGGAGCCAATGTCCAGACGGCCGATGAGAATGGTAGGATGACCAGCTTTCCGCCATCATTGCTGCTCTGCATGAACGCTTCTCTCTCCTGCAGCATGAACTGCGCTCGCTGTACTGCTGAGGGGTTTGGAAACGACTTTCTCTCTGCTCTGCAGATGCTCCACTTTTAACAGCAGCTCCCACTGGGTTGACGTGTCCATGTACATTACAGGCTTACACTGCAAGAGCACAACATTTTACTACCTGTTTTTGGTCGAGTTTCTAGTGAAAATTGAAGAGAAAACTAACTTATAAGTAACTTTTCAGCAAGATACAGGAGCTTGTTTTAAGTGAATAACTTCTTAATATTGATGAAAGAGTACGAGTTGCTCTGACAGATTATTTCACTTATAAGAAAAATATCTATCAGTGAAATAATCTACTAGTGGATCTAGTACTTTTTCATCAATATTAAGGAATTATTAGCTTAAAACAAGCTTTTATGGAAAGTTACTTATAAATTAGTTTAGTCTTACTACAAGTGTATTTAGATATTTGCACCAGAAACTATATCAAAATTACTTAAGATTTTGTGTTTTTTCAGGCAAAATTTATTGTACATTTTCTTTCTTTTTATAATTGTAGCAACTCTCCTATATTTCTGTCTCAGCTCTTTGAAAAGATTTTAACTAGGGATGCAATAATATAAAAAATTGGGTCGATATTAATATTGCCAATAAGTGATATACATCAATATCATAAACATTTCTAGTTCATTTTGATTTCATCAATGTGTCTTTGCTTCAGTTAAATTCCCCATAATCCTTTGGTGCATCACTGTCACTGTCACCCCTCCCGAACCAGATCAGATCAGTCACAAAATAGAAATATCGGGTGTTAATATCAGTGTAGTTTGATTTATAGGACCTGTATCGATATATTAATAACTGCCTGACTTCAGCCAATACCGATCTTATCCTTAATTTTAAAGCATCTCTTCTGGAGCGTATTGATTGCGAAAGCCAGGATGAATATTTTATAAGATTTTTGGCTCATAATAACCATTTTTCTTTCTAAAGGGTTGTGATACTAAATGCTTTCATTTGCATTCAGATGGTGGGAGCTGTGACTGAACGGTTCAGGTTGCCTGTCGACTTGCTGTGTCCTCTACTTAATACGTTTTCTGGTCAGGGCTGGTTGTCGCTGTTTTTAAAACCCAAATTGTCGATCAAAGTCCAAATCAACAGTTTGAATTCGGAACGGGAAAGAAAAACAGTCCAACCAGAGTTCAGTTTGAGATGCAAAACGCATTTTCTCGGTTCTGTTTTAAAATATATTTAGTGTTTCAAATATCTTTTTTTTTCATCTTTTATTTTTCTACTCACAATCTTCTGAGCTCCAAAACCAAAATTATTCTGGCGACATCAGGCGTTTGCTTCTTGAACGCACTTCCGACTTGATTGTTTGAAAAAATATTTGAAGTTTTTCATATTTTCTAGCAAAAGTACGAACAGCCTCTATGAAAACGAAAGTTAACTAAGACTGACAGACAAGTTCAAAAAGTGGCAAAAAACAAAAATGCCCGTCATCACACCGGAGATTCGACAAACAAATCTACCCCGTCCCTGGCGGGGTCTTCATCTCTTGAATGAATGGGAGGGTTTAAACGTTTCCAAAGTAATCGGAACATTTTCAAATATAAAAATTTATTACAGATTTCGGTTCCAAACTAACTTAACTATATTCTAGCAGCTCAAAGAAAAATGAAATTGATAGAACTTGTGATTTGGAAAAAAAATCAACATGAATGACCATAATGTCTAAGATTAATAATGACTGAGTTACCTATTGATTCAGTCAGGATTTAACACAGATGACTCTAACAAATGTTCAACTTTAATTATGATTTCCTGTTTGTAATTCAGCATGTTTCAGAAAATGTCGCCGTCCATGTTATGAAAAGACGGTTGGGCCTCTTCATAAGAGAGAAAACTTAGGTTTTAAAGCAAATGGCTGCTGATCAATTAATCATGAGTTGCTCATCTTTGGATCAGGTCATTAATCAATAACTCGCGTCCCTGGCTACAATCTGAAACCTTCTTTAGTGGTCCCTCAGTCCGTCCAGCCCTGACTGATTCTCGTTCCTGTCTTCAGTGTTCTCCCTTCTCTTTGCTCCACCTGTCAGCTGGCTGGAGACTAATGGAATGCTGCTCCATCTTTGTCTTCTGCTTCGCCTCCCTCGCTTCCTCCACATCTCCTTGTCTCCTTCCTCCTCCTCCTGCTCCTCTTCCTCTCTGCTCTGTCTCTCTGCCTCAGGTCTGACCCCTGCTCTGGCTTGTGCTCCTAGCAGAGAGGTGGCTGACTGTCTGGCTCTCATTCTGGCTACCATGATGCCTTTCTGCTCCCCTTGCAGCTCTGGAGCTCCCTCCCCAGGCTCCCTGCTGAGGCAGCTGCCCCACCAGGGGGGTAAAGGCGTGGCCGCCGGCCCTCGGGGACCCCGCAGCCCCAGGAACCCCTCGGGACCTTCCAGCGAGGGAACTACTGAGAACGACTCAGAGGACTCTGAAACGTTTTGATGATTCTTACCTCAAGCTGGTCACCCGGACTCCTCAGCAGAACGGCGCTCCTGCCAAGCAGAGTGGGACGTTGGTCAGCATGGAGCTCCAAGGGATTCAGTGTTACGGAAACAAGCAACTTTACAATCATCATTTACAGATATTACAAAATATATATATAAAATAATAATCTCAGAAAATAATTTCTAATTTATTCTTTAAATAATTTATAATAATTTCATTGGCTTTTCTTTTTCTTTTTCTAATGAATCATACTTGTCTGAATCTATTACAGACTAACATTTATTTTAAATCTTTTCTCCTAACATCCAGGTCTTGTTTAGCTGTTCTTGGGATTTTGTGAGAAACATGATCAACTTTTCACGCCTCATGAAAAAGTTAAATCAAAATTGAACCGTCTTGACTTTCAAGTTTTAGATTATTGAAAAAAAAATTATCGCTTAAAAAAAAAAAAGAGAAATGTATAAATCTGTTTGAAATAGAATGTCGATTGGTCATTGCACCATTATCTGTGTTTCCGCTGTAGGAGCTGCTTTCAGGTTCCTGGGGCTGTTCTGTGGCCAATCTCTGGGTTTTACATTGTCAATATTCAAACACATTCACTAACATCAGTCGAATATGAGAAGAAAAGAAGCTTGGTCTTCTCCTGTCAGGGCTTTATACTATTGTTTTGTGTTTTGAAATCCAAGCGAAAACAATTGTAACACCCTACAGTTCATTTAATTGTCAAATTTTAGGGCTAAAAGCCGAAAGCAAGCTTTAATTATTACAATTTTGTGAATATTACAAATTTCCCTCGAATCGGAGCGACTTTAGTTCTGTTTCACTAGCAACTAAAGCAATCAGCTGCTAAGGTTCAGGTTGGAGATCTTTCTACTCGTCTGCACAGGAAGACTTTAGTTCTTGTTACAACTTTACATACTTTTTAAGTGTAATTACTTCACAGTTAAAATTTTCTTCCTGAAAATAAAAACTTTTTAGTTTCATCCACCTGGTGGCTAAACGGAATGCCAGAATTGGAACAATTCATTTAAAATTTCTCTACAGTTTTACAGTTCTACACTGACTTTACTCAGCTTTGAAACTGTAAGTGCTATGAAAAAATCTGAAATCAATGAAATCATTCAGCTTTTTTTTCTTGGTTTGATTCTGGGCAATAAATGAATAACATACCGTGATAAACACTTGATCAATATCCTATACATCCAGTAGAATTTTCAAGCCTTTCATTGAGCTCCGGCTGAGAAGTGAGCAGCATTCTGGGGAATGTAGGCAGAGGAAAGGCTTTAGCTGGCCAGCGAAGCACAGTTGATGACATCAACAAACACACTTACTCTTTGGTTACCAAGCAAAAACCTATGAAATAACTTGCGCACCAGCAGTTTCATGTTTCACCCCTTTGTCTCACTGCTTAAATATAAAAATTAACAGCTTGCATTGCAAAGAGAAAAAGCTGGAGAGGAAATTGTGAATGGCACCAGTTTGGCAATATTTCACCTATTTAAGACCCCCCAAAAAATCATTAATTATTGATTAATATGAAACCCTTATATTGTGTCACATCTTTCAGTCCGACAGTGGAAACACAAACGGCTAACGGATGCAGTTTGGGAGCCGATAGCTGAAACGCATGTCAGTTTAAAAGCAATAAGACGACTTGCTTAACTTTCCTGAACATTCAGACTTGATTGAAATGAATATTAAGAAGTAGTATTTTTTTTAGTATTGGTTTTTTGTTAAACAGATGATGTAGTCCAGCTGTTACACAGTGAACCCTTGGGGCTCCACATCTTCACATTGCGCCTGCGGACGGTTCCTCTCCTCTGACTCGGAGCAGGACGTCCGGCGGCTCTTCTTTGTTTCTTCCCTGGACCGGCGCCTGCGGCCGGCCGGCTCGCTCAGTCCGCCAACAAGGAGAGCTCCATCAGGAACGGCTTCAGTGCCGGTCTGCACGCTTACACCGACTGACGCCGCAGTTGGTTCTTACGCTCTCGGGTGCTTCAGTGTAAACTAACCTCGGTACTTAGCATCTGCATGGCAAAGCCATGCTTCTCTAAGACAAGGTTTCTTTCTTCTTTTTTTTAAGCCATTTTAATTGTTTGTACACAATTAAGATTATTAAGAAATTCCAGTGTAGTTTTGAGTTTTTTAAAACTTGTACCAAATATTTGACTTCCATGCATAGATAATTCCCATGTACTGAAGGGTTACATGAGCAGGTACTTGTTGAAATGTTTTACCAGCTTAAAAGCACAAGTGTGGAGTTGGCTGTGTGGTTTGATGAAATGTGTCCAGAATGTGAATAGTACAGCCTCAATGAGAGGCTTGGTAGTTTAATGTTCACCAGGAGAAAGAGAGAGAACGGGTACATCTCAGTTCCACCAACAGAAAAAGTCACGCACATCATTGGATTCAACCCAAAATGAAAGTTTTTACAAGGTCTGACATAAATGTGTTACCAACTCTCAGTCTTTTGGAGTGAGACTGGAGGTTTTCCTGTTTCTCATGCTGCCCAGTCTGATCTCTCTCTAAATAAGTAAGTGCCTGTGTCCCTGCTCTGGTGAAGACTTTGATTTTCTAGTTGATTTTAGTTGAATTCTTTGGCAGCTAACAAAAATGCTACTCTGTGTTACAGTAAGCAACGTACGAGCTTCTTTGTTTGCCCGAATAAAATCCCATCACTCACCGCTTTTGCTAAAATATGTTTTCCTGAACAGAGAACGGTTTCCGTGACACAGAACCAGCTAATGGCAGCCAATGGCAGCCATTTTGTGAACACTGATAACTGCTTCAAACAAAACTCTTTGAAACAGTCTTATTGACACTGTCATCTGTTAGCCTACTTAGCATTAGCAACTAGATTTGGCCCAGCCACAAGATGCCAGCCATTTTGTTACACCAGCTAATGCTAGCCATATTGCAAAAATTGCGAATATTATCGCTGTTTTAAACAAAACACATAAACTGCTCTTAGCTTGCATAATATTATCAACTTGATTTGCCTCGACGAGAAGATGGGAGCCATTTTATTAAACAATCTAATATATTAATGTGAAACCCTGTCATGCCAACCAACTTTTTAAGGCCATTTTCTTTACCTATAGTCTACTGCAAGGAAATGCAATTCATTTAATATTAATATGAGCTAACAGAAGAGCATCTAGTTGTTAAATCTGGTTTTACAATCCGTCGTATTTCAGCAGAGTCATCTGGTCAAAACCGAAGTAAATGAGAATAGGGTGTAATGTTGAGATTTGAAAAAATATCCAACAGCAATAAGAATATTTGGGATTTGTTAAGATGTTGTCATCTTAAAAAAATCATTCAAAATACTTTCCTTAGAAAAATACTTTCCACAGAATTACGGGTATAATAACGATTCAGGATGAAGGTACTAGACTTCCAAAATAGCATAGTGACATTTCTTAGCAGATCTTAGTGTGTAAAGTCCTAAGAGTTCTTATATGGGAAACTCTTGTGTTTTCTAGCAGGAAATTCTTTATTCTGGTAGAAAACAGAATGTGATCCAAGTGAATCGCCTAAAATGTCTTCACCAGCAGATCTGTTGAGACAGGAGAAAGACGCGGTTGCTACCTGACTTTAATGTCTTCAAACTTTCAATGTTCTCCTTAAAGGTGAAAAGAAATTGACACCTGGGGAAAAAACAGCAGACAAACAAAATAACAATGATTAGCGTAGAACACCAGCTAAATGTCGGTATGGGCATTTTATTGGTTCAGATGCTGTGTGAACTGATTCGTTGAGGGATGTACCCGTCGATGGAACGCAGTATTTGTGCAGATGTGGACGAATTATGAGATGATCATGTACATTAATGCGTTTTGTTCCGCAGCCTCCTGCACTTTGACCTCTCCATGTGAACCACCCGGTTGTGCGCGTTTGCACACTTTACAATTCAGAGTTGCACGGTTTCCAGATTCCCAGAAAAAGACCAAAAGTCTCCTGTGGTAAAAATGTCTTCTTAGCTCAGTTCTTGGTGCGATTTATTAACTTCATCATGATGGTACAAATACTGCCAGCACTTAAATGTAATGTTACACAGGGCCTTGACCACTCCGCCCTCCTCCTCCTCCCCTTTTTCTTGTCCCCCCATTTGTCTGCATACCAGCAACGTGCCATCGTCTCCAACGTGTCCAGTGCCTTGATGTTGATTCACGTGGTTTGTTTTATAATATTTTCTATTTGTAAATTCCGGAAATTATTGTTATTATTATTTTTAAAGGATAGGTTCACCAAAAACTCCAAATAACTTGTATGTTCATAAAATTCACTTGAATACTTGAAGATTCTCTCGCCATGGGTTCACTGCTTTGGCTTTTTGTTGGTACTTCTCCATAAAACGAAGCCACACATTGGAAAACTTTACGATTTTAAAAATAATCTGCCTGTTTGGATCCGTAAAGAGGATATTTGAAATGCCTTGAGAAGAGATCGAGTTGCCATGAGAAAATCAAGTTATGCTAATGTGTGAACTTATCCTTTAATATGTGGAGAGACAGATTTTGCTTTGAACGAGAAAGTGTTTTTTTTTGTTGTTGTTTTTTTTCCCCACCTTCCTGTCTGGAGATTTTCCTTTGTTTAAATTTACTGCCAACATTTCTGATGAGATCAAATGAATCGGACATGTTGACCTGTCCTCTCTGCTGTTATCAAAACCCACATACCTGTACTTATAGGTCATAATAAACAAAGGAGATCTCCAGGTTTTTCTTTAAAGTTGTGTGTGTGTGTGCGTGTGTGTGTATGTTGGCTTTAGGTACTGATATGAAAACGACTAGTCACAGCTTTGTACGAAACACTTCCTGTAACAGATGGTTGAAGTTTGGGTTCAAACAATTATGAACTGATAAGCACAGATGGTGAACAAGCACAGTGAGTTTCTGCCTGAGATAGAGTCTGACCACCAGTATTATTATTCTTATTACTATTATTATTATTATGATGATGACTGGACAAGAAGAAAAAGCTTAGGCAGGCCTGACACTCTCCATTGTCGTGTGTCTGATGATTTTCATGCCAGTTCCTGATGCAGTATGACATGCTGAGGGCTGTTTGTCAGCAACCTTTCTTTTATAGAAGCTGTACAAATAAAACTAAAACCTGTTTGAACTTTTTGTGCGACAGTTATTTATTTCTCACTAATTTCTGAGCCGCCTGTACACACTGCTGTAAACACTGTCCTATTGAGGCCTTCACAAGAAGCTTGCAAAAGTAATAAAGCGAAATAACAGAAGGTGGACCATTTCTACAGCCTGGAAGGAATGGTGGCCAAAATGCATGCTGAGCAGGAGAAAAGTAAGGCCCTCCAACACGAACTGGATGAACTGAAGATTTCATACGAGAAGCTGAGATCTCAGTGTGAAGGAGGCGTTGCGTTGGTGAGGCAGGAGACCGAGGAACCAACCGAACGGAGAGACGAAAAGGACAATAAGACGAAAGAAATGTCCCAAAAAATCACATTTCTGATTGACAATGTTGAAGGATGAATTAAATGAAGCCAAAAGTTCATACAGAGAACTGAGTTCTAGCAGCGAAAGAGAGGTTTCAGGACTCAGGTAAGAACTTAACCTGCTTCACATTTTATACAAAGATCTAGAGGCTAAATACAAAAAACATCTCAAGGATTTAAAGCACGAGGCTGAAACGAACCAGCACCAGATTCGACAGGACAAAATCTCTCTTTCAATGGAACAGAAACAAAACATCAACAAAATAAACTATAGTGCACTGGAAGAACGATTTGAAAAGCTCAATTTCCAAATTTGATCTAGAGAAATTAGAGGAGGACAAGGCCCTTCTGCACAAGCTGGGAGCAGAGAATGCCGTCCTCTGACAAAAAACCGAGAAAGAAATTAGGTCCCTGCAAGAGAGCAAGAAGATTTTGAACAAACAGTTAAAGAACTCAAATGGTCATACACCGAGTTCAAACGTAACTTTGAATCTGACGTTGCTGGACTGAAGCAGAGCATAGAAGGACAACGGCAGGAGGCGAGACAGCAGAAAGAGACCAATTTAGAAAGAGAGAGAAAATCAGCAGATAATCAGCAGCCTTAGAGCTGAAAATGACGAGATCTACGAGAAAATGTCAAAAGATTGCGATTGTTCAAAAGAGGGAGAAGACGACACAAGAATTGGATGAGCTTCATGTTTTATATGCAGATCTGAGGAATAAATATGAGCAAGAGGTTGAACTATACCAGAACCAAATACACAAGGAACAGATGGAACTTTCGAAAGTAAAAGAAGAAAATATTAGACTTGAGAGAAACCAATCAGAGATGGAGGAACAACTTGAAAAATTACAGCTGGAGTTGAGAGAACAGAGAAAAGGTCATTTGGAGACACTAGAGCAGGACATTGAGAGCAGAGAAAGAAGAACATGTTTTACCAGAGGAGGAGGAGGAAGATTCACACAGACACAACGAGCAGCTTAATGATTTAACCCAAGATCTTTCCACAGAAGTCCCAGTAGAAATCTTACCAGATGCAGAAACAACACAAGAGGCCAGGATTTGTCTAGAAAACATGCAGGAGGATTTGGGCCATTCTGATGTTCAGACCACAGAGGATGATAAAAAGACACCAACATGTTCATTTTGGAAAATAATTAGAATTATGTTAGGATTTAAAAAATCAAAAAAGAAATCAAAATAGTGGCAGCAAGAAAGAAGGATGATTTAGATATTTATATAATGAAAATAGGTGCAAGAGAAGAATCGCGGCCAAATACTTTCTCATTGATACTATGTCAAACACGTGCAGGTTGGATCCTGTGTTTTTCCCCCATTGATAAAATAGAAATTAGGTCCCTTCCCCACCCAATTGGAAAAAACGTGGGCAGCGCGGTGTCTGCCCACGTTGGTATCTAATTGTAATGGAATACTATCTCATTACAATGTGATAGTATTCATTGTAATGAGATAGTATACAATGAGATAGTATTACTATCTCATTGTAATACTATCTCATTACAATGAGATAGTATCCCATTACAATGGGATTACAATGGGTATCTAATTGAAATAATGAGAAACTATCATTACAATGAGATAGTATCTCATTATTTCGAGAGTGAGATAATATATCATTATGTAAGAAACAGGCTTCCATATAAAGGAAATAAATTTTGAAAAAAATCCCCACTTTTTTTCTATTACAAAGTTCTGCCGCTAGGATGACATGGGGGGGATTTTTAGCTGTGATGACATCAGTTTATTTTGCAAAACTAATGAAACACACTTTTCTCGCATCACACGAGTTCCATGATCAACAACTGGATGTTGCCACTGCACAAGTCACGAAAAAGAAAATAGGAAGTATGATGGCAAAATAAAAAAAACAAAAAAAGCAGTCTGGTTCCACACATTTTAAATTATTTATGTTAATTGTGTGATTTTAATTGTGTTTCTTATTTGATGGAAGCACTGCAATTGCAAAATTGTGCTTTTTAGACATTAGCAAAATATTGACAAACTTTCACAGGCATGTTTAATGGAAATGCAGCTGCTAATGTACATACAAAATTTGACTTGACTAATCACAGCAGAGCTTATTCTCTGTTGGTAGGTCAGTTTTTCTCAATTTTTTCTGTACAACTAACAGAACAACATTTGAACAGATAAAGAACCAGAATGAAACCAAAATTGTTGTTTCCTGCTTCACTCAGGGTCTCAGCTCTGAGCTCAGCTGAAACAGCCACAAAATCATGTGAATTTGAATGTTTGGTTTATTTATCTGACCTTATTGAAAATACCTAATATTGCATACATAATATATGTATCACATTACCATATAAATATATCACAACTCAGAAAAGAGATCTTGTTTTGTCCCAGGAAAACCAGCGGTGAACATATCCGGATTCAAAGCCCAGGAGGCTGCAGGTCGTCACAGATGGGCTGCAGACAGACAGAGACGGGCTGGGGGTTCAGATGAGTCCCAAAGGAGAAACAGTTCCCGCCTCCTCCAATCAGGAGCAGAGCCGGTTCTTCTGAGTCCGTCAGCTCGGAGCAGAAGGAGTGGAGCATCAGAGGCCAGGGCACTGAGCTCTGCACACACACATCATCACAATCACATTTACACTCAAAAGTCTGCCAAAGAAAGCACACCTGCCCTGTTACGCAGAACAGAACATCAAAATATTTTCACATTGGACAATCAGGTGTGAAAACGTCTCCAGAGGAGGGTGTACTTTCTTTTTCCCCCATACTGTAGCTGAGTTAAAGCTGACCGTGTCCAGTCTGAACTCCATGCTGCTGTACGTGCTGAGGCTGATGATGACGACACCAGGAACGCCATCTGAATGCATCCAGACCCCGCCCACCACTATCAGCTTATCACCAAACACATGGGCGCAGTGAGAATACCTGAAACAAACACAGGAACAAAGGAGCTCATTTTGAGGCAACTGTTGATAAATGGGAAGAGTTGTCATCTTTGAATCCAAAGTTGCAGGTTCAATTCCAGCTTCATGTGGAGGAGGACAATGTCCAAGTGTTGCCTAGCAATCTGCTTCTGAGCGTGACTGGGTGGATGCTACAATAGTGTAAAGTGTTTTGAAAGGTCGGTATGACTGAAGCGCTACAGACACGCTGCAATGTCACGTCATATGCACAAGATCCGCCCACCATCTTCTTGCTGGAGGGGGAAAAAAACCTGCTCACCACCAATGGCTACCACTGGGTTTACCTGTCAAGTTGTCAACATAACACGCAAAATCTTAAGTACACACCTGATATATAACTGAAAAAGGGACTCAGTGCTTTGCTACCAACTGTCAACCCCACAACAACCAGAAAACAAGGTCCTAAAGTATCACATTTCTCAAGTCTGAATGAAATTTTAATTTGAAAAACAAAATAGTGAGACTAGAGTAAGTCAGTTATGCTAACTTGACTTTGACGACCTCAACATGAAGATGTACTGCAGGATTCTGTCTGTTTGACTCGATTAAAAAATAAAACGACATACACAGCAACTTTCTGACAGAACATTAACACAGCAGGGATTTAAATGAGCTAATCAAACACCTGTGTTCAGACAATCACTTATTAATATGCAAAATAAACATCAAGCCTGAAAACATAAAAGTAACCGACTGAATGTTCTGTTTGCGTTGGAAATGTCTGCGTAGTTTTTGGCTTTGAATCCTGATACCCTATGGAGCTGCTGTTAGTCGGTTGCTATGGCAACGAGTCTGTGTGTGGCTTAGCAGATATGAGTGGTTTTGAGTTCTTCGACACTTTTTCTGTTGTTTCTTTTGCTGTGGTGCACTGCATGAAGTTAATAACACCTCCATCTCCAGGTTTCATTTTGTTAATGGAATTGTTCTACTGCAGCAGCGCGGCAGGCTGTGGATGACGAGTAAAAGAATCGTTGTGTTTTTGCCCTTCATTGATGTGCACACACAAAATTTCTAGATGTATACAATCATATGTGACGGGTCTATAGAAATTCGGCACATTTATTGTTTCTAGAATCAAATTGAAACAGTTCAGAGGGAAACAACTGACCTGGGAACAGGAGGTGGATGAACAGCTATTCTGATCCAATCGAAGCCTCGTTCTGTCGGCGTCAGGAGACTCAGATCACCCAGAGGCTCACCGTCTCGGCTAAGGCCTCCAAACACAACAACGGATCCGAGATAGGAACAAGCTGAGTGAGAATGACGAGCCGCTGGTACATCGCCCCCTACTGGAAACTGTGGATTATAATGAAACGAAACGAAGTTCCCTGAATCAAACTCCAGGAGCTTAGGGACAGAGCAGAGAGCACAGACATGTGAGTTTATGGGAAATTCAGACAAAATCTGACCTCAGTCCAGTGCTGCTGGTCCAGACTCAGGAAGCTGCTGTCACCCAGAGCACAAGCTGATTGGTTCTTCCCACCAAACACAAACAGGAAGTGTCTGCCTACCATGAAAAGGAAACAAGGATTGATCCATGGACAAGAAAACGTTTGAATGAGACGAAAAGTGAACGTTTTCAAGTCATCAAGAGAAGTCCAGTTGGTTCTGGAGGACTGAGGCTCAACACCGACAGACTGCTGGTTTGGTCTGGGCTCACCTCTGTGCCGGACCACTGTGGCAGTGTGTCTAAATCTTGGTGGGGGAGGATTCCCGGTACAGTCCATTGGCTCCACCTGAACCTTCTCTGCGTGTGGACGCGGTGCCTTGGCAGGGGAGGTGTCAAAGGTCAGTTTAAACAGGTCGGAGCTGGGTCGGAGCGGTGAGGAGCGTCCGCCGTACACCACTGCTCCTCCTCTTGGAAGGGGGGTAACTGTGTGATAGAGCCGCACGCCTAGAGTAAATGTAGAAAACATTTACAAAACCTCTGAGGTCAATCATAGGCAAGTTTAGCAACATCTGTAGAATATGGAGGAAACATTGATCTGACCCAGATCTGCTGACGCTTTGACGCTGGTGGACCTCCAGCCATTCTGATCCCTGATCAGGGATCTGGACTCCGTCACCCTGCCTCCTCTGCTGGACCCTCCAGTCAGCAGCAGCCCCTCTAACCTCATCCAGGTAGAGGCCAACCCCAAGCCTTCCAAACACACTGGAACTGTGCTCACCTTCAGCTCTGTGGAGCTCCAGCTCGGACTGATGGACGGTACTGGAGATGGTCAGACGGGCTCAGTTAGAGGGTTTACAGAAAGACGCAGAGGCTGAGGTCAGAAAAGTTTTGCTACCTGGGGTCTGACTGAGCAGAGCCTGCTCCATCAGAGCGCCTCGAGAAGCGGTCAGGATGAAGTAGTGGGAGCACTTCTGGTGCCATTCCTGAGGGAGGACAGGAAGACTTTGGAAGACTCGGGTTGGCTTTTACCAGCAGAGAGCTTCAGTCTGACGGAGGAGTCCGTCCGGCTAACCTCATGCTCGTCGAACGGCTCCAGGGTTTCTATTCTGTCCCGCTCCTCCTGGGGGACCAGCCCCAAATAGAACGCATTCATGTCCACACATACACACCGCTCCCAGCCCTGAGGACAACAAGCACACACACACACACACACACACACACACACACACACACACACACACACACACACTCATTAAGGAGAACATACATTCTGTTTAGCCAACTTCACCAAGCCTATAACCAGTTCATTAATTCAGCCAGTGGTGGCGCTGTTGTCAAAGCGCTGGACCGCAATGCTCCAAACCTCCATGAATATTTGATATGGATTTACCAACTTCAACAGTGAGATACTTGACATTCAGCTTTTGCGGATCGGTTTGTCGAGGGTTGTTCATTTTACCACTGGCTTCTGTTTTTATGTCTATTTATCTGTTAAACCACTTCTACATTTGAGGATCAGAATTTTATAGTGGAGTTATTTTTGAAAAGTTTGCGTATAAAACTAACATCCTAATGAAGTACTACTGATTACTTTTTGTTAATGTCTTAAGGGTCCTTAACAATTCAACTAAACTGCCATTGAGCCATTTCTTTACTCTTATGGTGTTTTTGACATTTTTTGAAAAGCTAATGCTGCCTGAGCTTCTCTTCAGTTCATTCTAACAGAGTATTGAATATATTTTTAATGACTCACTTGATGTTTGTTGTGCAACATGTGATTAATTAATTATTAAACAAGCTAAACAAATATGTATGCAGGTTTCACCCACTTCAGAATTTTCAGACCAATATGAATGGAAATCAAAGAGCACATTTTCACAGAAATGGACAAACGTTGTCCTGTCAACTAACGATGAATTTGAACCTACCAATGATAGATGCAAAACGTTAGCTTGCTAGCTAGCAAGGGTATGTTGAAAGCCAGTTAGCAATAGCCTCAACCATCTTGAGTCACAATAAATAATAAAACAATAAAACATGGCCTGTCTGCAGGCCAATAAAACTTACTGCAGAGATCAAATTTAAGACCTCTAATTAACATGACAAGTTAACTTACATTTTTTAAGACATTCAAGATATTTTAATTTCTTAATTTTAGATGAATGACTTTAAGAAATCTTAAGGATGCAAGAACACACTGATTTGTAATTAATGTAAAACTTAATTATTAATTTAATGCCAGGAAATATGGAGGACATATTGAAACATTAGCTGACCTTAATTAAAGGTCAGAGTCTGTAGGGCAGCTGGTAGAACTATTTAAATTCACAATTCACATAGTCCCTCAAGAAATATAGAAAAATGACTTAAGATACCTATATCTTAAGTCATGCTTGCATAACTTAAGCAAGCATGTCTTGGTAGGTTTGCAGCTGTGCCATACTCCTTCCTGCTCCAGTGAGGTTTCAACTTTGTGATGGTCTATCACAAAAAATAAATCAAAGTTTGTGACGGTGACATAACAAAAGTAAACGTTGTGTCGTGTGTACTGGCCTTGTCCAGGAACCTTTGCCTCTGTGCTGACAGATCTGGGTACTGCTGCAGGGCATGCAGAGTTGAATTGAGCTTCAAGAAATGGTCCTGCATGACGCGGCCGAAGGGATCGTCGGGACGGATCTGCTCGTACATCACGAAGATGGACCGTGGTAGGCGCTTTGCTGCCCAGCTGATCACGGCGTCTGACCTGCGAGGCACACAGTGGACCGCAGCTTTTAAAGCCTTACAGTGCGATGGACACCGCTCTGTCACCATCTCTGCTGTACTTTTGGGTTTCCATGTAGGTGAGCACCACTTCAGAGAGGATCAGGGTGGGAGTGGCCCAGTCCAGACCAGCTGCACTCAGAGCCTCCTCCGTCTGAGATTCCTCCCTAACATCCACCCCTAACAGGCGGTACTGGCTGCTGCACATGTAAACAGGCCCTGAGAACAGACATGTGATTATAGAATAAAAGTGAAGCTATATTGAAACAGCTGCTTTGACATTTTAGGCATCAGGAACCTGGTTGAGGAATCGGAGGCAGACAGGGGTCCAACATCCCTCTCAGAGTTGCATTAGAAGTGACCAGAGCAGCTTTGCGCCGCGCCACGTCAGGAAAATCCACCTCGAACACGGCGGCTCCGTCCAGAGCTCCGTCTGCACAGAGGCGGAAATACAGAGAGTCGAAGCCGGCGCCCAGCGACAGAATCTGCAGCAGCGGAACACAAGAAACACGAAGAAGAACACAGAAGAATGCAGGAAATTAAGACGAGCATGAGGGATTGTTGCTGTCCAATGGTGGGATTTAGACAGTTTTCACCACCTCCAATGTAATAGTTGTTAAGACCAATATCATGGCAGAAATGTCCAAAAGAAGTTGGTATATAGTGGTAAGGTCAGTAGTCCCAAGATTTATTGTATAGAATAAATCTATGGGTTGGCAACAAATGTGAGCTGGTTGTGAAGACGAACATTATCCAGTCAACTATTAATAAATTTACACTTATGCATAATGGAGGCAAAAAAGCTGGCTTGATAAATTCTTTGCATCTGTCACAGATGTAAATAATACTAATAATTGCTAGCCAGCAAGTGCTAACAGTATTACTCACTAATAATACTTGCTAGTTAGCTATCAAGTATTAATATACGTGATAGCTACTAAGTGTAATAAAAAAATACATTTAGTATTTTTCGACCATATGCTACCAAGTAGCTAACTACTTAGCTAACAAGTATTAGAGTGTATTATTTTCTGCTTATGCTTTCTTGCTGTCAAGCAATTTAAGGTCTTAATTTTGGACACATTCATTTAAGACTTTTCAATGATGCAAGTACACCCTGATGTCCATTTATGAGGAGGGTATTGATTTAACATTTAATTTGAATTGGTTTTATTTACTAGTTCTATAAAAACGAACTCAACAGAACTCACCTGTCTCTTTGGACATTTCGCAGTGATGAGAAGGAAATGCCTCACACAGTGGTCCACAGCCCTCCAGCGCACAAAGTAGCCCCTAAAACATCCAAACATGCATTAAAGGCTGCAGCACCATGATGATTCGGCCGGCTCACCTGTGAAGAGGTTCAGACATCTTCTCACCTGTTGATAAGCGGGGCTCTTCGAGATACTTTGCACACAAAGTGATGGATGAAAGGGTCCCTGAAGTATCCCTGCGCGGCGGCTGAAGCCTTGCTCACCACGCTGCTGTCGTTGGTTCCCTGCACCTGAGGAGGGGATAATAAACCACTGCCATCAGAAGGCCCTTTGAGAATGATCTGTTTTATTTTGAAATGTATTCATACTGCAATAGTACAGTAGTTTACACTATTGGAAAACATGTTATTGCTGTACTGCCTAAAAGACTGGTATCACATTCAATTTATTTGCCAGTTGTAGTGTTTTACTTTAAAAATGGCCAGTGTTATTACATGATTGGAAGTCATTCAATTATTAATAACTGATAGTGTCCCTGCAGTACTGCATTTCAAAATAAAAGTTTAGCATTTCGAGCTTACTGCCTCCCATTCTACTCACACATGAGTTTCCTAATTGTCGGTCCAAACTCTGTGGAGCATATTATTGTTGTTGTGTACGTTGTTGTTCTCTGTATACAACACTTGGTCGTTCAGTGTTTCAGCTTCACATTAAACTCTCACTAATTCAGTGAGAGGACGAAGATCGTGAGAAAACTCTCCTCCCTCGCGGAGCCTTTATAAACAGACATGTCACGATGTAGTAATATTTAATGTGCAGTATTTCTCACTAACTGTGCCACAGATAAATTACACACAGTCCAGATAAAGACGGGTTTTTTTTTCTGTGTGTAGAGAAGCTGAACTTGCCGCCGTATCGCTGCCCTTTCTCTGCTTCTTTCTGGCTCTTGTTGCCGTGACGCCATCGAGCTTTCCACTGCAAACTTCTTCTTCTTCTATTTCTCTGGACCACATCACCAGGTAAAATAAAGTGCAATCTGATTGGGACCTTTTGACATTAAAGTTTTGGCTCTTTCATCCAAGTAGAGCACTCCATCAAAAATAACACAAACATCCGCCACATGAGGCAAACTTCCGACTTCCTTCTCACGTGATTCTCGGTCGCCCTCCAGTGGCCTGGAGGTGGTCTCACAATGTAATTCAAAATTTCTTTACAGGGGAAAGTTGGAACATTAGACTAAAAGAATTAGATTTAAAAACTCAATCCTGTTTTGCGCTCTGATCTTGAACAAAACCTTTAAAACCAAATGTGGAAAATAATAAAAAAAAAATAGAAACTACAAGAAAAGCTCATTTCCCCCGTTTGGAAGAGGTTGCCACTCCTTTTTAAAATCTCTGTCTTACTGTACTGTACGGTTAGAGAGATGGACAGACATTGGAACTGGAGATATGATCCATCATTTTCATTATGATCAATGAAAATGATGGTTTTAAGATTTTAGCGATTTAAGGAGTGAAAGAAACAAGGCATTTGGCTGCTCCATTAATATCTTTTTATACACTTCATTTTTGGAATTCCCCTCTTTTAATTTGTTGAACATCTGTTAATGTTGGTTAGATGGGATTTTACATGGTTTCCGAATGAAAAGAAATTAGAAGTTAATGTTTGTGCCTTTAGAATACCACATTGTAATCCTACCTGAGCTCCTATTAAGATCTATTTTGCCATAAATTCGTAAAATACTCTTAAAACCTGCTACAGGTTAGAAATTTGCATAGGATTCTGAGTGGCTCTAAAAAGATACTGAAAAAAGCCCCTGGCGAAATATTGATAAGTTCTTGTTTTATTGTTTACAGCTTTCATATGTATTTCTTTTGCCTTACGCATATTTGGCAATACCCTGTAAGTGACAGACTGAGGTAAATCTGGGAACTTTGTTTGTTTTTGTTAGTGTTCGCAGAAGTAATTTAAATAACCACAGCAATTGAGATAAAGTTCAAAGAGAAGCAGTTTCGTTTTCCCTTAACAGAAACACGCCTTAAATAGTTTCTCTTATTGATAAGTTCTGGTCTGAAGAGCACCGACCAGATTGATCCAAATTGTAAAAACGTTTGTCTGAACTTTTTATGGCGCAATAGACACTTTTTTATTTTCTTGTCTATTCACAGAGACAAGAACAGTTCAGTTCAGTTCAGTTCAGTTCAGTTCAGTTCAGTTCCCTCATTGTCTTCCAAGGGGAAAACTTGTTTTGCAGCCTGAAATTTCAAACATACAAAACAACGTAGAATACACCGACAATGTTTTAAGACATTATAAGCACCTGTCAGACTTTCTTTAAAAACAAACCAAATTTAATGAATCAATTAAATGCGGGTTTGGAAGCCCCCAGTTTTGCTTTTGAGTAAAGGTTAGTGGACATTTGTGATGCAAGGAAATGAAAAGGAAAGCAATAAAAAGGAAGATTGTTAAAAGATGAATACTTTGTGTCATCCATAACATTGTACTTCGGCAGAAACTATGTAAACCTCCTGGGTGCTGTCTTCCAGTGAGATATCATGAGACCTTTTTTCTTCTGTTGAGCGCCACTCTGCTCTCATTCATTTTTGAAAACGTGTGGATCATCTCTAAAATTAACATTTTTCCAACAAAGGACAATAGTGATGACTAAAAAAAATATTCCTACGTCGTTTTTCATATTTTGCTAAAGAATAACTAGAAAGCTTGACAGGAATGTTTATATTTCAAATACCAACTTTCAAATATTCCCCTGAACTCATCACCAGCCAACAAGTGCAAAGAGAATCATATGGAATTTCTGGGAAATTATTATGTCAGTCCGCCATCTTTATTATTTTCAAACAAACCCCTTTACAACGCGTTTTTCTGTTACAGACAGCCGCTGCATTTACTTCTCATTGAAGAAAAAATAATTTCAGTTGCATTTATTACGAACGCAGAGTGTTCATGCTTGAATTATTCTATACGTTCTTAGTTGTTTGCTTAATAACTCAATAAACCGAGTCGGTAACACTTGTTTTCGGTTCCCTTCATGCCAGTTTGACAATGCGGCACTCTCGGCGCATGCGCCAGATTACAGGAAGTGTTAACATTTTTTCTTATCGCAGCAGCTGATAGCTCCGCCAGAAAAGCCTGGGACACCTGCTGCCGCTCAGACACGGTAAATATCCTTTCGCTGGAACGTCAGTAAGAACACGCCGTGTCGGTAGAAGGAGAAAGAATCTGTCTTTCTAGTCCAGCGTCTAAACACGGAGGTCTGTAGACTGAGCGGTGTCTCGTCTGGACCCGGCGGTGTGTGTCGTTAGCTCACACCGTGAGACAAGATAAGGTTCAGTGAGGGAGGAACCGTAGCGTCGTAACGATCTGCTCAGAGAATCAGACAGCTGGAGTCATGGACTGATGGAGCCCCCCCACCAACACCCCGTCTCCTCATTGTGTCGATTAGACGCAGAGGCGCAGCATCAGAGCCCCTGCTGAGACCTCCAGTCTCCGGTTGATCCGATTCAGACCTCTGTTGTCTGACATGACATGTGAGAACATCGATCTGAAATTGTCTTATCTTCGCGCTGCGAATTTCTCACACTCCTGCATTTTTAGCCTGCATTGATTGTCTTTGGGTGCCTTGCAGGAGGGGGCTGTTACTGTCACAGAGGACAGTGCTGGTAAAACATCATCTTTCACTTGAAAGATATGATCTAAAAAAAAGTTTTTTTTTTTTTTACATAAACAGTAACTTAAGATTCACTATGTGCTATAAAATGGCACTGTGTGCGTCTTCCAGGCATATAGTGCCATTTTATAGCACAATCAATTAACTACTTCAGTTGTTGTAAAATGGTGTATACATCAAATATGACTTAAAGGTGTTTGACTTGTTTATTTAACACCTTGAAATTGAGCCTCTGTCTCTTTAAAAACTTCACCTTCTCTTTCTGAAACTCCACCTTCAGGAAGTCATCTCTACATGGCTCCTCTGTTAACCCTTTATCATTTTTACCTGCGCTGCACTGAGCGGTAGCACGCATAATGAGCTCAGCAGATGAACAGTTCCACCATGCCTTTGCTAATTGCTGTTGGCTAGTCTGAAGGAGTTTCGCTTCGCTGAATCAATCAGTCAGTCAACTTTAATTTCTCCCATGGCAGAATAGTTGCCATGGCAGATTCAAGGATTTTTTCAAACATGCATGAGAAAATCAAGGCAACACCGAGGTGTCAATTTCACATAATGCTGCCCCTTTAACACTTCCATAAAAGCAGACGTTTTGTTGGTTTGCTGCTCAGGGGGATTCAGGTGTTGACCTCACAGTGAAGTAGGAAGAGCTCAGGACTGACACAAGCAAATGTTGCTCTTTGATAATGGCTATAGCGGGTGTGTCAAACTCTGCCCTGCATCTTCAGATGTGCCACTGTTCCAATACATGGAAATCAAATGGCTGAATTACCTCCTCAGTATATACACAATTTCTCCAGAGCCCTGCCAATGACCTAATTCTTTGGTTCAGGGTTATTGCAGCAGAACCATGTTTAAAAGTTGAAGGACACCGACTGTCGAGGATTGGAGTTTTACACCTGGAGGCTATAGGGACCATTTTCAAATAGTAGAATCCATGTTGCTGCAGCAATACGGATGATTCAAAAGTCAGATGTTCAGGATAACTACCAGTCCCATGGAGTTCAGTCTGCGGTCAGATGGTGCGCTAATCAGAGAAGCTCATGACAGGAAAACTAAAGGCTGCGTTGTTGTGGAACGCGACCTAGAGAATTGATTTGTTTCTCCAAAGAGTCTAACAACTCTACACAGGTTTGAGAAGTTATATTAGCCGAGCAACTGCCTTACTACGCAATTCTGCCCAATTCTCCTCTCCCTTCAATGCTCTGAACAAAGCAAAGCGTAGAACAAGGGGCTGATTTTTACCAGTCTATGGTTGTATCTAACCAAACCATGGGATTTTGGAACAGTGATTTTTGCATAGGAAAGACAAAAGAGTCAGTGAGGGAGGAACTGTAGCATCGTAACCAAAATGTGAAGGATGGCGATGGCTTGCTGCCATGGGGACCCGGCCATTTTACAGTCACCGAACTGCTTCGCCAACAAAATTTCCCATGTCAAATATAAAGCCATTTGTGACGGCTCCACCTTGACCCAAACCGGACAATGATGAGAAAAACACAACAACAACAACAACATGCCAATAACAAGGACAAGAAACCCAGTGGCTGAACTTCTGAAGAAGTATTTCTGTTGAAGGGGGTTTTAGAAGCTGTTGCATCAGGGACTCGGTCTTTCTTTGTGTGCAATAAAGAGGTTTGTCTTTAGCTAAAACAAGATTTGTATTGATATAGCATAGTGATCTTCCCAATGTTTCTAGTCACATTAGACTAAGGTTGTGTTTTCTCTCTGGGTCTTACAGTAACTTCCCCCCAAAATTGACATTGTGTTTTATTAACATTTCTTCAGATTTCTTTGAAAAGCTTTCCAACATGAGCTGTTGTGTTACTCTGACTCAGTTAAATATCGACAGATTTTGTTCTGCTTAGAGTCAGTTTGGAGGTAGACTGTACAAACTAAAACTGAGCATTGATCACAGTTCTCCTCTAATCTTACTCCTCCCAGTGGGGAGTAAAACCAGATGTATTACTAAGTATGGAACCTGTTATTGGAATTAACTTAACAAAAGTTAAAGTTTTTCCTTTTGCACAAAGAAAAACACCAGAAGAGTACAAAGATCAAGCCAGCCCCAGCGTCTACTTGGGAGGCCACTCGGGTCACTGTTCCAGCTGCATTCCAGGGAGGAGGCCCAGCCCCCCAGCCGTCTCCTGCACAGGTCGGTATGAGCTCCAGAGGGAGCGGCAGCCGATCCAACGGCTCGCTACCACAGACCAAGATCTGCCAGTTCAAGCTGGTGCTGCTGGGGGACATGGCTGTGGGCAAGTCCAGCCTGGTGCTACGCTTCGTCAAGGGACAGTTTGACGAGTTCCAGGAGACGACTATAGGAGGTGAGACGCAATGGTGCTGATCAGGTGATCGTTCCTTATGAGAATACTTTGATGTTAACTTGTTGCTCTTTCATCCGTGTTTGTCCAGCTGCGTTCTTGGCTCAGTCGGTGTGTTTAGACGACACCACAGTGAAGTTTGAGATCTGGGACACAGCAGGACAGGAGCGATACCACAGCCTGGCTCCCATGTACTACCGCGGCGCTCAGGCTGCCATCGTTGTCTTTGATATCACTAAACCGGTACATAAAGGCAAAGAACACATTATTTACGAGCTAGTCTAAGTAGAATGGGTTTAATTGTACAGTCTTGTTAGAAGACCATTATTTTACCTCTGATTATGTGGTTGCAGGAGACCTTTGAAAGAGCTAAAGCCTGGGTGAAGGAGCTGCAGAGGCAGGCCAGTCCAAACATTGTTATCGCTCTGGCCGGAAACAAGGCTGACCTTGCTGAAAAGAGACTTGTAGAATATGAGGTACTATTGTTTTTTCCCCTCATTTTAATCTCTCTATATCTGTAGTTTAGGAAGAAATTGACAAAAATTCTAAATCCTCTACATCAGTGGTCTCCAACTGCATTCCTTGAGGGCCACAGTCCTACAAATTTATAGACGTGTCCTTAGTCAAGCCCTACAGAACTCTGTAATCAGCTAATATTGGAGCCAGGTTTCCTGAAGCAGAGACAGCTCTAAAAGTTGCAGGACCCCAGTTTGAGACAACTGCTTTACACCTTCTCTTCTGGGAGAGGTCACAGTAAGGACAGTCCATTACTTGTTCTGCTACTTCCTCAGTCAGTGTGCACAGTGGGGTTTTACATTGTCCTGTTGAATAATAGAAGGATATTCCTGGAAACCATGGTCTTGAATTCAATGTACAGAGGCCTGCAAAGGTTTAAGCCCACACACAAGACCAAGACACCAAAGTTTTAGTTGCACCATGACTAAATGATGGAAAACTTATGAGGTGTGAATATTTTTGAAGGGGGGATGAACTCTTCAAACCTCTGTGTATCACCAGTTTATGGTAGAATGGTTGTATTGCTACGGCACTAAGGCCGTTCAAACAATGTCCAATTCATTAAACCCCTCCAACGATAAGGACAAGATGACATTGTCACTGATCAACTGTCCTTCTCTGTGTTACGAAGGAAGCCCAGACATATGCTGAGGACACCGGTTTGCTGTTCATGGAGACGTCTGCCAAGACAGCCATGAACGTCAACGAGCTTTTCTTGGCTATTGGTGAGACACCTTGTATCAGATTCAACACATTTAGCTCTTTTGTAAATGAATTAATAATCTGGAATACGTGTTGTATTTTGCTAATCCAATTACAACTTTTATTTACTCTGCTGTAGCAAAAAAGATGCCAAAAACAGACACGCAGAACCCAACACATGCAGCACGACATCGGGGAGTGAACCTGCAGGATCCAGATGCCCACTCCACCCGAGCCTGCTGCGGTGGGAACTAAAGCTCCCGAACCACCCTGCTGTGTATTAACTCCCCCATCCGTTCTCCCCTCCACACAGTCCTGAAACCACCATGTCGTGTTGCAGCAACATCCAGGGGTGAGCCTGATGTTGGGAAACCTGACGTCCGCTCCCCTCTGTGTGTTGCACCCATCCTCCTGTCCAAGCAGACAGAAACTCAAAGGAACAGGGAATGATGCCTATTGAATTAAGGGCGGACACTTAAGTTTGGCCACAAGACTTGGAAATTTTACTTTTGGAAATAACAGGCGAAGACCAAGATTGAGAAGTGCAAAACGAAGAAACGTGCAAGGCAGTGGCAGGCCTGTTGTAGTATTTAGCACTAATTGTGAAAATCCTATTTCTCTCTGCCTTGCAACTGTCCTGTTGCATAAACTGAACAGCACATTCTTGTGAATGGACAGAAACCATTAGAAAAGGGAGCTTTCTTCTTCTTTGTGGAGCTTGCTTTGTCTCATTTTGAACTGATCAAAGTCTGCTGTGAATACTGCCCCATAACACTGTCCTGGAATGATCTGTAATCCTTCTGTCATGCTTGAAAAGATCCATATCAATTTCTCAAGTGTGCCAGCCTGGTCAAATTTCTAGTGTGATGGTTTAGACTTCATTGCCTTCTGGCTGAAATATTCCAGCCTGTCCAAATCTTGTCCTGTAGTCTAGGTAGAAACTTAAATTTACTACATGAGGCCGACGTGTTAGTGCACACAAAGCTAAACCTCTTTGTATTTTAGGTATTTAAGATGCAATATTGAGAAACTCCCTGCAACGTAGTGCATGAGCAGTGACAGAGAAAGAGGGGAAACTTGACCACAACACTACGGCCTTGATGTGGAGGGGATGTTGGGCAATAAACGGTGAACAGTGGGGAAATCCAAAGGGTTCAGTCGGCATCAAACACCAGAATCCTGCTGTGAGTAGATCTCTAAAACCAACTGAAGGGCTGCACTGAGTGATAGAGGTGATTCAACTGCAGATAATACCATGGTGTCTGCTTCTGTGCATGTAAAAATTCTTGCCTCAGATCACTGATATCCTGGGGTTGTATGTTTAGTTATGTGGAAGAAAGCAGAAAAGATCTAAAATGACGCTCAAAATAACCCACGTTTCCCTGTGGGATCTTTTCTGCCCGTCTTCTGGTAAATGTCCCTCATTTGTCTCTTGTCAAGGTGATCTTAGATAGTTTTATGAATTAACTTATTTTCAGACAATGCTCTTGAAACGAGTTAGGTGTGCTTGTTAGCTGTCAAACCTCGCTGTAGAAAACAGGAAAAAAAAATGTTGGTAAAACACGAGAACAGAAGTGCCTACTCCAAGTTTTTCTTTTTCCTTGGTGTGACTTTTTTTTTAGGACAGGGTGCAGGAAAAGCACTTCCCTGACACTGGCTTGTATTTAAAACATGGCGCCTTGTCGTTAAGCTACACTGTAATGGCTCTTTGAATGGATGTAAAGAGATCTTGTCAAAGACACTGTATGTCATATTGTCCTTATTTTATGTATGTTGACTTTAGCAGATCACACTTGTAAACCTGGAATGGATTGTTCAAAGAACTCTAATCAGTGTTATAAATCTATTTGATTTAAACCAACTGTGGTGACCAGTGCAATATTTTTCCTTTTACAAATTTTAGCATGTTAACTAATATTAGCTAATGCCTTTCCATCCAAATATTAATTGTGTTGATGTGAAGTAAGGCAGAGCAAGTTTTGGAGTGTAAACGCAATCAATGGGATGCACATTTTTGAATTTTTATATATAAAAAAAGTTTCGTTTTTTGTTTTAATGCATATGGGGATTGTCTTCGTTTTTAATTTGGTTTAAAGCTATCACCTAAATTCAGGAACTTGAAGCATCTTTTTTTTCTCTCCTCCTGGAGTGTGTCCAGGTGTAGAAAAAAAACAACTCCAGACATGTTTCCCACCAACACATCTCTTGGTCATAAGAACTTTCCCAATAGTAATGGCTACACATGGAACGGGATGAAGCCCCAAAAAGGACATTGTAGGAAAAAAACAAAAAACATGAGTACTAGAAACAATTTTGTGCTCACCGAATCTTGTGCACAAAAGAAATAAACTACTTGTTTATACCCACATGCCAGCCACAGCTTTCTGAACCAAACTGGACCTCGGTATCAGTCTGGAAAAAGTTTAATTGCCCTTTTAACTGGCAACCTCTGCAAAGACAAAATAAAATCCAGAACCTGACTGAAAGTCAATTTCATCTGTGGTTTTAAAAATGGTCAGAGCTTCTTTACTTACCAGAATTTATAATGAGCCGAACACCAAATACAATAAAAGGTTTCAAGTTTACATAATGCATCATTCAAAGTTTACTGAGTGGTTTGCTCTGTTCAGTAGTTTTTCTAGCATAAAACTGATGCAATTTTACTTAAAGAGCTGAGTCTTGTTGGAAGTGTGCGATTAGATCATTAGGAAAAAATACACTCAGTACTTTTGTTAGGATGGTGAGAGAAATTTATTTGCAAGTTTATTAAAATTTATTCATATTTTGCTGAAAGATAAGAATCTGTATGGCTGAGGGTTCAGCCATACTGCATTGAAAAAACTCCAATAGCCACAATTAACGTTTTTAGTTTTAATGGTGGATTATTTAAAAAACAAACAAACAAATAAACAAAAGACATTTTCAGCTTCTTTAATCTTTGCCATTAAATTAGAATTTCCTATTACCAAAAATAACTGAAATTCAACCTGTTTTCTAAAATGATTCAACTCTGTTTAAAACACATAAAAAGACATCTTAATAAAGAAGTCCGCTTCCTGCGTTCTAACCCTCGCACTCATCATCGTCCGTGGTCTGGTAAATGACCTGGTTCCTGCGTTTGATTCTCGGAGTCGTGTTCCTGCTTCCCGCTTCGCCGCTGCCCCGCTTCAGGATGCGAGTGGCGGCCTCCTCGTCACCGCATCGTCCTTCCTGTTCGCCCTCCGGCTGAGTGGGAGGAGTTCTGGGGGTAGAGTGGGAGGGGGGTGGCGGGTCCATCAGGACGGAGGGGGAGACGGTAGATTTGGGCTCTGGCAGGACCAACCAATTGGGGGTGTGGGTATCTGAGGGCATGTCCGCCTTTGTTCCTTCCTCCTCCTCTTCTTCTTCCCACTCGTCTTCGATGGTGATCTCATCAGGGTTGAAAGAACTGGACAACCCTGAAGTATCCGTGGGATACTCGCTGGGTTCATCCAGACTTTCATCCTCATCCTCGTCTCCCCTGGTGGCGCTCTGGGACCTGCCTGCGTCGTCGCCTCTCTGTCCGACCTTACAGTAGATGTCTGTGAGGCCCAGCTTGGCGCAGAGCTCTGTCGTTTGTGGGTTGGTGTTGTAGCTCGGGGGGGCGTGTGGCTGGGGGTGGCCGGGGTCGTACGGCGGGACGGTTCGGCTGAAGTTGTCTGGAATGCCGAGTTCCCCGCTGAGATCCTCCATCACCAGCATCATGTCCGCCTCCGAAGCTCTGAAGTCCCACCTGACGGTTACAGACAACCCACAGCAGCGTCAGGGGAAGCCACTGTTCACAACCAATGAAATCACAAATTCTTGAATTCTTTTGCTTGCGAAAAGAGTGAGAATTTTTCCTCCGCCAGTGTTTGTAGTTCAACGCTCTCTGGCTTTCAAACAAAAACCTTACAATGACCTCACTGACACTCAAAATTGATGAATACATTTAGCCATCATGCAGCAAAGGTCTGCACATTTGACACAGCAGAGAGTGCATGGCACTAGCTGAAAATATCACAAGCAATTTTTGTCCTGAATCAAACAGTCTACCGGACTGTCAGTTGTGAAAACACACAAACCAGCGTGTTCTGCAACTCAAAGCTCACACAGTCACATGTAAGACATGACAGAGAAAACACTGTTTCCTTTTTATCAGTGTCTTACATCTTTGATTTTTAGACACTGTTTTTAGACATCCCATTGACACCGACTAACATGGAGTCTTCTCTCCTCAGTAGCAGGTTTCACACCGATGGGTGTTTTTGCTGGTGTGATCCCTAAAGAATTGTTGGATTTTTGAGGTTCTAATCAGTCAGTTGAGTTAAAAATGCTGCAACTTAAGTCAACAGTTTCTCTGCAAATGTCAAAGTTATTTGTTAATAATAATAAAAAAGTTTAAGCATACTGTATGGTGACATTCATTTAGATTGAGTGAATATCATGTCATTTTTCTTGGGAACCTTTGCGTACCGTTCGTGCAAGCCGTTATTCTCTGGGGGGTTCCAGCGCTGAGGAGTGGTCACCTGTAAATTGTTGGTGGCTTTTAGAACAGCAAACCACTCTGGGTCATATTCCAGACCTTCAGATGAACTCGATCTGTCTGGAATATCAACAATCTGAAAGATACAAAGACATACTGTGAACAAACATGTATGAAATAGTGCAGTACGTATGAAGAAGATTTCTTCTGACCTGCAAAAACTCTCTGTAGGGGAGACATTTATCCAGAGACAGGAACTTGGTGACACGTGGGGCTGCGTTGCCCTTAGGCTACAAAGAGAAGAAGCAAGTTTTTAAATTTTTTTTTTCCAAAACTGAGGCATATTGCAGCAAAAGAGACTGAGACACTTACTGGATGCTGAATGACAGCAGCAAACTTTACATGGAGATGTGCAGAGAACCAGAAGCTGGGCTGCAAATGGGCCAACAGCTCCTCAGCAGCCGGACTTCCCAGTGTGTTGGTCTCCACTTCCGACCGCAGGAACTTCTTCTTCCGCAACAGATCTTCCGTGTTTCCATAGTGGTAGATTTTTCGAGGCCAGTCATGGCTCATGAAAATGTCTATGGGCATCTGGATCTGTCGCAATAAGCAAATAATCAGTTAATCACAACAATAAGCTGAGACTTCATTATCGATTTTATTTATGGTTTGAGTTTTCTATGTTTTTAGATGTTTTTATTTCTGTTCTGTTTATTGTTTTTGGTCGCTTACTTTTGGATATTAAAAAAAATCTTCCAGTTTCAGAGTTCTTTCCAAAATTGAAGTACATAATATTATTGTGACAGACCTGTTCCTATGTGAAGGATTTGCGACTGAATATTAGATCTTGATGTACCTGTTTCAGTTTAAACACCTCCATATTCCTGATGTGGTACACACTCCGGAGCGTTTCGGGATTATACGGAGGAAATTCGTGGCGACCTTAAGGGAAGCACGCTAAGTCAGTGGATAAAAAAACGTATCAAAATATTTTATATATTTAAAAAAAAAACATATAGAAATGAACAAACCCTTTCTGTAGTCGTGTGATTTATAGATTCCAGACAGGCCACCGATCCTGATCCCTTTATAGCGGACGACACCAGCATAACCTGGAGACATAAAGCCAAGTTAATATTAGTTAATGTATCAGAGGCCCAAGTCTACAACCTTCTGCTGCTTACCAAGGTAATAAATGTTTGGAGCAACCCAGCCTCCGTACGGCAACTCCTGCAGGTGGTTGGAAGCCTCATGGTTCCCTCCGATAAAGATGGTGAGAATTGGAGCCTTCTTCTCTCCAGAGTAATACCTGCAACAGTCCCATCACGCCTCAGCAAATTCTGCTCCACCACCATCATCATCACCACCCAAAACCAAACCACTGACTTGTAAAATGTCTGCATAGTCCGGTACTTGGCAGGCACCGCCATGCACTTCAAGTCTCCCTCATTCCGCACCGCCTGGAAGTCTCCACAGCAGAGCAGCAGATCCACTTTGATCGACTCCTTCTTCTCCAGATACTCGATGGTCTCATAAATCTTGTCCAGCTCGCCGTGGCAACAGCCTTCTACTGCGATCTTCATGCTGCGGGGAACAGGTGAGCTCCATATTACCAAACGAACTTACATTCTCACTGTGAGGTTTAGTGATCGGCACGAGACGCCATCCACAATTACAAATATCTGGAATTTTGACTTCTGTCAAAATTGTATTTTTGGTTATGAGAATGTAATCGGAGAATGTGCAAGATGAGTTCCACATTTTTCTTTACAAACTATTGTGAAAAGCTTGCAGTAGAAAACCCAAAACGTTTGGGTTTTCTATAAGACATACTGTTTATAAGACAATCCAGTCATACTGCTTATAAGACAGTGAGGAAATGCATGTAAACTTCTGACTTCTATTAAAAGTCATCTATGCCATTTTCTTTCACTCAATATTGTAACGTTCAGAAAATAGAAATGATTTTGGTGACTCTAACTAAAACAAGAGAAGTTCGGTTTGATTTAACTTTATTCAAAAGGCGGATGTTTCAACTGTTACACTACTCAATAAATCATTGTAATTTTTTTTATTGCATGACGTCACGATGGTCTGTGGCTTAGGCATTCCATTAAATTGTACATAATATATTCAAAGCAAGCAAATACTGACTTAAAATGCCTTAAGAACGTGAATATGAAAATATTTATCTGACTTGGTGCTGCTGTTTATCAAAAGGATAACTTTAACAAAGCCTAATTTATTACAAAAATATATTTCCATTCTGGCAGCCAGATTATTATTAGTAGCATAAATTCTCCAGCAACAAACCAAACACAGCACGCCTCGGCTAGCAACACCTTTTGAGACGAAACAAGGCGACGAGAGAAGCAGAAGTAAAGCAATTCAGTACATACGTGAATCAAGTTTTAGCTGAGGCGGTTACTGGTCTCCATAGAGGTTCTAATTTCCTTCAAAACACATGATTTTGTTACTAATCCACAGTTGAAAGCGATAGAACGAATTTTCCCACCTTGCGTTTTACCATTCAACGCGCATGCGCAGTACTCTTTCAGCATGTTTTCAGACTCGGAGGCAGATTCATCCTGAATGTGTTGATTATATCTTTTTATTGTTGTTTAAGATTTGTGCTTCTAAATATCATATATGATGAAAAATAATATTCTAATAAGGATTTCCTAGCTTTGTTTTTAATTTTGACGCTGGTTTGATCTTAGTAACGTGTCGAATCGGGCTGAAAAGGAGGACATCTACGTCACTCTTATAAACAACATTTACCTAAGTGGTAAGCCACAGACTGTCAGACAGCTCGCCAACACAACCAAGGCTGTTTTGTTCTGTATCCAGTAATAATTATCACAGCCGAACTCACACAAGATTCTGGTGCGTTAATACGAAAGGAGAGTTCGTGGAAAGCCCCGTGGGACGGCCGCATTTACTTTTTAAAGCCGCTCATAGTTGCTCTGGGGGGCGGAGTGTCCGCGGAGTGCTGCGCCGATTAGGGCGCCCGCTTGGAGGAAGAGAGATGGCGTGCTTATTGGAGGCCCCTCTCCGCATCAGTGTTCTGTCTGTGAGTCTCAGTCTCATAATTTAAGCCGGTTTGCAAAATGCTCCCCCCAAATTCAAGCGGTTGATATCATGGAAACGGTCATAAACAGCTAGGGAGAGATAAACCCCAGCATTAGCTTTGGAGGCTAAATGGGCTCAGCAGCATGTAGCTGTGCTCCTACATAGCTGTTAAGGGGAACGTTTTGTCCTAACCCTTCGCTCCGCCGGGCGGAAACGCATGAAACACTATTACTGACGAGTTTGTCTCATATACGCCCACCCCAGCAGTGCTCTCCCAAAAACAAATGAAGCGACCACAGGAGCTGTCATGTCAGTGTCATTTGGAGTGAGTTAGCAGCTAGCTGCAAATTGAGAGTGTTTAAACAGTTTAAACATGTTTACATACCACATAAAGCTCCAACTGAAGACAGTCATGGGAGTTCATTTCTATTTCCACTACATGTTATAGTATGTTTTAAACCACTGAACCTCCTGCTTGGTCTTACGTTTGTAAACGTAGCGTTGTTAAGCTAATGTCAAATGCTGTGAAGTTAGCAATGCAGAATTAAGCTAACGCAGCTAATACATCTGTCAGCTCCACTGTAGTTTTAAGTGAGTGAAAATAAGCTAAAGTGGTGCCATTTCTAGGGTATTGCGAAACCTTTAAACTAGAGTTAATGGGTGCTTGATATTATGTGGCTAAAGTTCAGTGAAGGTTAAAAAGAAGCAGTTGCAACATATCCAATTTTTAGCTACACAGAATTGAAAATATTGTTTTGTTTGCGTATTTGTGAGCATGAAAAGCTCTTAGAATATGTATATTGTAACAACATGCGACCAACCTATGTGAGAAAACTGCGAACAGAAGTGTTCAGACCCGTGATGTTGCAGGTGCATCATAGTTGTGTGTGTGTGTTGGCATCCGGAGCCATCCAGCAGTATCACTGTGCTGTTAGCCGGTGGACCTTTGCTGCTCAGGGGTCAGGTGGAGAGTTCTGGTCCAAGCCGTCAGTGCAATAAGCAAAGTTTTCTGGTGTCACATGCAGCAGCATTAGATGACAGATAAAACAACTTTGTAGGGGGGCTGCTAGAATGAAGACTTCTGTCTGGGTTAAAGAGCACATGATTATTTCTGTGGGAGCTAGAGTTAAGTTGTGTTTTGTGATTTATGTTTGGAATGCCCATGATAATTTTGTTTTACTGAAATGGTACGTATGAGAAGATGAAGACTTAACGATTATATTCAAAAGTAATTTTGCTCTTCCAGTTAATTTGCTTTTTATGGTGCAGCAGCCACAAATTTTAATGTACTTCATGTAGTATCTATGTGAAAAACCAACAGCGGCTTCAATTTTTCTTCAGTTTTCCTGAGTCAATTCTTTGTAGAACTATAACCACATTTTTCTGTAAGTACAGCTGGATGCTTTCTTCCAGGATTGCCCAAGCTGACGAACAGCATCCAAACAGAATGATGCTACAGTGGGAGATGCAGAGTCCAGGGCCACACTTTAAATAGTTTGGAGACCAGAGGATGATTTTCCTTTAACTTCACCATTATGCACAACTTTGTATTGGTCACATACAATACCTATATAATGCATTGAGGTTGTGGTTTTAATGTGGCAAACTGTGAATGGTTCAAATAGTCTGAACTCTCCTAGTGTTAGAGTTCATATCTCTGGATTCGTATAGTTATATTTATTGGTTTTGTCCACACAGGAAGTCACCGCCACCAGTCGCCATTATGTTGACCGACTTTTCGACCCTGACCCACAGAAAGTGCTGCAGGGAGTCATGTGAGTCTAGCAGTGCTGAAGTTCTTCAGTTAAGCATTATGTTTTAAAAAGCTGTGTGTTTTTTTATTCTATTTTTGTCCAATTGTGCTGTTTGGAAAATGCATTAATGATTCACTTATACAAATAAACAAAATGAATAAATTTATGATAAATGCAGGTGAAGTATTTTGCATGTAGTTTCTATGATTTCTTGTCTTCCTGGTTTATAAATATGTCAGATATTATATTTCATCTCAGTGCTGGGTAATGTGCGGAAAGAAGAATATTATGTATTTTTCTATATTTCCTGAAGGATTTCAGTGTTTAAATTTTCAAATTACTCCAGTCTCTAAGATGGCTTTTATCTGAACACAAAGTACAATTAAAATAAACATTATTAATTATGACATTTATTATCAAGTCACTCTTAAATGACACAGAATTCCTTCAAACCTCATGGATTACAAGTGAAGATGCAAAATGAAAACATTTACCAACTATATGAAGATGTAAATGTGTTTATGTGAAAGCCTAAAAATAGGGAAAGTCAAGTTGACTGGTTGCAATCTATCTTTTAAAAATGCTTTGAAGAAATGGGAACTAGGTATTCGATAAACCCATACCATGTTCTCTGTCATATACATTTTTAAAGCCTACCTTGATCTTTGGTATTTTCATTTTCTGTTTCTACTTTAAAATATTAGTTATTTTATTTCTGGGCTATAATTCTGCATGAGGACACAATTGTCTTGGCAGTGAGCTGTATGGTAAGGGAGGTAAATAAATAAATGAATAAATAAATAAACCCCAAAGCCCACTTTGGTAGAACTTCAGCAGACTTATATCTCTAGACTTTAACAACCATTAGATGCTAGCTGCATCCCAGCAAATAGCTTGGTAGACACATGTAAACCTATGGAGTTTGCTAAACTTTACTGGAACCGTAACAGGAACGTATGACCACTGTTGAGAATCGTAAGAGACCTGTGATCTCGTGGGCCTGTTTCCCTTCAAAAAATTGATTGATTTATTTTCCAACCCTAACCATATGTGGACAAAGCAACACAGAAGTTGTTCAACAGATATAAAACCAATCTTCTTTCATCTTCATCTCAACACCCAGACCTAAATTCTGAGGAAAATCTTTGTGTAGATGCAGAGGTCAGATTCCTCTCTCTGTGCTCCAACTAAGAAAAGGTTTTGAGAAGATCATGTGTTTTTCTTTCTCAAAGGTCAACACTCCTCCTTCTTAAGGAGTGTTGTCCTTCTCATATCCTCCATAGATTATGGATATGATCTACAGTCTAGAGGTTGTAGATTATATGCAGTTAATGATTTTATAACCGTGTGCCGTGATCTGGGTTATTTTAACTTACCTCATGTTTCAGGATATTATGGAAGCTTCATTTTTTCCAGTGGGAGATTTTCCTGAAGTGAACCGATGTGCTTACATGTACATGTTTTCATCTGATACCTTGTATCAGAACTCAGCATAAGGTAGATGACATGTAGTCTGACTATTTCCTGGTTATTTTTATCCTTTGAGGTTACTAGCTCTAGTTACGGCTCGTAGCTCTCCGCTTTCTAAACTCCAGCTGCACTTTTCCTGCAGCTTCACTCAGCTGATGTTTGATGTAATCCGGGTCACTGGCACAGCACAAGAAAGGTTGCGTCAATAAATATGTGTTGAGCAAGTGCATATTGAACTTCAGATTTATAGAAGTCAATCAGTTACACATGAATATTTTCTGTTTCACCTCAAATAAGAGTATCAAATCTTTCATTTCTGGTGCAGTTATTAAGCCATGCTTTTTTTGTTTTACTACAAAAAGGATAATCTGGTGATATGAATTTTCCATGACAAAAATGAATTAACATAACAATGTGGACATTTAAGCATCACAAAAAACAAACAAATGAACTACTGTATTGAAAGAAAAGACTCATCTGTCCTTTTGTGTTTTTATTTGTCTCTTAGTGATATGAAGAATGCTGTCATAGGAAACAACAAGCAGAAAGCCAATCTGATTGTCCTTGGAGCTGTACCGAGGTACTCTGCATGTCTTTTCATTTCCATCTTTTCTCTTGCCATTTTTTTTTCTTTCTCTGTTGTTTCAAGCGAATCAGCATAAATATGGTGGTAAACAAACATTAGTATATATCACATCTGCTGTGTCAGGTCCGCTGAGTATGAGGTGAGGTGATGAAGTTGGTTTCAGGTTTTCTCGCTTTCTGCTTCCAGGTTACTGTACCTGCTTCAGCAGAGCTCGTCCAGCCTGCAGCTGAGGACGGAGTGCGCCGTGGTGCTGGGCAGTCTGGCCATGGGCACCGAGAACAACATCAAGTCCTTGGTGGACTGTCACATCATCCCCACCCTGCTCCAAGGTGAAGCTAAAAAACCCACTGCCATGCATGCAAATAAGAAAACAAGGGCAAACGGTCATTCCTGCTGCTTTGCAGGTCTCCTCTGTCCAGACCTGGTCTTCACTGAAGCCTGTCTTCGATGTCTCAGAACTGTCTTCATCAGTCCCGTTACGCCTGTGCAGCTGCTGTATACAGTAGGTCACCTTAAACCTGATTCTGTGCAGCACATGTTTCCAGGGCCTTTCTTCCCTTGCAATTCTAGATCCTTTAATGTGATTATTCACAATAATACATGTTTTGGGTCCTGTGCACTGCAAAAACTCTAAACCTTGCCAAGTACTTTTAGGGCTGTTTCTAGTGCAAATATCTTTTTACACTTGTAGTAAGACAAAACTAACTTACAAGTAGCTGTAAACCAATATGGAACTTGTTTTGAGTCAACAACTCCTTAAAATTGCTGAAAAAAAACTAGTTCCACTGGCAGATTATTTCATTCTTATCAAACATTTTTCCCATGTTACAAGTGAATTATTACTTTTTCATCATTATTAAGGAGTTATTGACTTAAAATTAGCTCTTATGTCTTGCTCAACAGAAACTTTTGAGTTAGTTTAGCCTTATTTCAAGTGTACTAAAAATGTTTGCGCTGGAAACTAGACCAAAAATACTTGGTAAGATTTAGTGTCTAGGCATGTGTCTATTTGATTACAACATTATTTTTCAGATGACTCTTGTGTACATGTAGAGGAATGAGTTGACATACTTTACAACACCGTTAGAAACCACTCTAAGGTGAAGTTGATGCTTTCTGAACTGGATTCAGTGAGGATTTGATACTGCAGGAACTTAATCACAGCTTCACAATTCAAATTCAAAAATACTTGGATTCCAAAGGATCAATTTCACGTGTATATTCTCCATGTTGCTCTACATTTATTTTCAGAACTGTAATGTTTGTTTCTGCTTGTTGTCAGTACTGTGAGGCCATGCACATATAGTGTTGTTGTATGTTTTACTGAAGGATCCCACTGTGATTCCCCATCTCATGTCTCTACTGAGCAACTCCCAGAGAACCCAGGAGTACATCACTCAGATCTTCTCCCACTGTTGTAAGGTATTTGACAGTATTTGGTCATACATGAACAAGATGGATTCAATCCAGACTGTATCTAAACTGTAATCCAATGCTGATTGTTGTCTGCAGACCCCAGAGCACCAGACGGTTCTTTTCAACCACGGCGCCATCCAGAATATTGCCCCTCTGATTATTTCACCCTCCTATAAGGTATGCAGCTCCTCTCTGTGAGGTCGTCTGACGTGTTCTCACCGTCAGTCATGCATACATCAACTTCTACGTCATTTCCTCTTCAGGTCCGGATGCAGGCGTTAAAGTGTTTCTCAGTCCTGGCCTATGAGAACACTCAGGTCTCCACGACACTGGTGAATGGTGAGATTCTCACCTGCCTTTGGTTTTCCCTCCACTTTTTCTCCTCTTCTGAACTCTGCTTGTTGTTCTGTTGCTGGCAGTGCTGGTGGATGGTGAGCAGCTCACTCAGGTATTTGTTAAAATGATGCAAAGGGATCAACCCGTGGAAATGCAGCTAACAGCAGCCAAATGGTGAGTATTGCACTGGTTTTCCAAATACACATCATAGTTACTGTTTCTTTTTTACATATTTGGTAAAACTATCATTATGTCCAAACAATATAATATGAGACAGATAATCTGTGACAAAAAATGAAGCTCATCGACCTTTTCCTTATGCTTTATGGAGGTCTGTAAAAATATACTCTCCAGTCAGAAAAAATCAATCAGAGCCGGGCGGAGGGTCGTAACGGGGTCAACCATCACAATTGGTTCTCTTATGAAAACACATTGGCCTGGAAAAATAGATTTGGGTGGGTTGTTAAAATTTGGGTTGATTTTATTTTATTTTTTTAACATATTTTTTAGAAGGTATTCATAGAAATATTTAGTTGAAATATTTATTATTGTGTGGCAGCAAAGCACATAAGTTTTACATTTTAATAAATTAGTTCATTTATTTTTAAATGTCTAAAATTTCCCAGGCCAGAGTCTGTCTTGAATTCTAAAGCGACTCAGCATAGCCCACAGTGACAGCAGATAAATAGTTTTTCTGGAACAGGAAGTTGTTTCTCCTCCATTAAATAGCTTATACATGTGTATGATTGACAGCATGAAGGTCTTTCTCCTGGCTCCAATTGGTTGTTTTTGGTCGGTATCGGTCCATTTCTGCAGATTGCAAGTTTATCACTGGGAGGAAGTGGAAGGGCTAGATTTTTTTTTCCTCCACACAGGTCATCTGTCTCATACCATACTGTTAAGAAATTGTGCCAGCTTGAACAAATCTGTAAAAACTACACTTTTTATAAAAGTTATAGACTTCAGCTTTACAGTTAGCGGGTTTGTTGTTTGCGTTGACCTCATGTGTGGCTGCTGTTTCCGTTCCAGTCTAACCTACATGTGTCGAGCAGATGCCATCAGGACAGACGACGGCTGCATAGTACTAAAGGTTTGGATCTTTTTACCCCTACATGTTGTCCTAACTACCGCCGCTGAGCCGGTTCTGTGCGACGTCACTTCCTGTTGTGTGTTCAGACGTTGCCCTGCCTCGTGCGAATGTGCAGTAAAGAGCATTTACTGGAGGAGAGAGTGGAGGGTGCAGAGACACTAGCCTACCTGATGGAGCCTGACGTGGAGCTGCAGAGGATCGCCAGCACCACTGACCACCTGGTGGCCATGTTGGCCGACTACTTCAAGTACCCCAGCTCTGTGTCTGCCATCGCTGACATCAAGAGGGTGGGTCTAAGCAGGTCTTTTACATGCATTGGACTGAAATGGAGAGTTTGGGTTTTATGAAATAAGTTGTCTATATTTCCTGTACCAGTTGTAGAAAGATGTTTCATTGTGCTGTTTGTGGGAGAGTGGTTATCTCCTCAGATTGGTGAAAGCCTTTTACAGATTGTTTAGTTGAGTAATTGCTTGAACAAGGAAAAACAAAGTGTTGAATTCTAAATTAATGATATTTATATGACAAATATTTGGCTTCAGATGTTATAATGTAACACTCATGAATTTCATTTATGGTCCATCTACGGTTTTCACTTTCTGCCAGTGCTTCCTGTTCAGTTCATGCATGAATCTGATGTTGCAGAAAAAGCATCGAAACAAGGTGTTCAAAATTATCTGTCAAAATATACTAACGGGCAAAAAAGTGTGATTTTTAAAAACTAAAATCACCAAAAACATATAAAAAAATGTATACCTTCTCAACAGTTAGCAAAGTTTTAACTATTTTGATTGAGCAAATACCATAATCAGATTTTTTGTATGAATGTCATTGTAAAACTGGAAATGGTTTTGGAATGTAAGAAAACCAGAAAGCTTAGAATAGATCACTTTGTGTTGCTTCTGACATTTTTGTGAGTAGATTTTTATTTAAAACTTATTTTATTTAAAACTATTTAAAACTTTTATTCTGAAATTGTTTAGAGAGAGCTGCAAAAAAAGTCAGTTCATGTGCCACAAATGGCCACTGGCCTTCACTTTAAGCATCCTTGACCAAAGGTTTGCATTAATTTGCCCTAAAATAAGCTACTCAAAAGTATTTGAAGAAGTGAAAATGTACCTTTTTGATTTGCTTGAAAAATGTGTAATGTAATAATCATATAAATTTTCTCTGTAGATAAAGACAAAATGTTTCCTCCGACTGGCCAAATTTCCAGTGTAGTGTATGTCTAAAATATAACTTAAACATAGAATGCATGTAATTTATTGTTTATATAATGACTATCTATAAAGACATGACAACTTTAATATTTAAAAGATTTGTTTATTAACCACTGGGGGCAACTGACTTAATCCACCAACTGCTGGATTTGTAAACTGAATAGAAATCCTGGTCAGTCTTTGCTCTCGGCTCCTTGTGTTTTGTCTGGGTTCAGTCTTCTCTTGTGTTTGTGTGCTCTTGTTAGATAAATGTGTAAAAATTGAATAAAAAAACAGAAATGAAAATCAGATCAGATTACTCCTAGCCTAAAAGGTTTGGGTGATTTCTAAAAGTGTCAATTTCAATACTTATAACTGTCATCAAACAATCGAGATGACAAAAATGCTAATTCACAGGCGCTGAATTGTGATGTGATTATGTCTTTTCTGTGTAATATGATAGCACATTTATGTACTCTGCACTCTTTGCAACTTAATTTGAAAATCGTTTGCGTCAGGCTTTCTTCCTCCCTTTAATCTCTGATTGTTTGTTCTTTCCCAATGGGCTTTTGGGTTTGTTTTAAATGTTTTACAGAACACGTTTTGATCAAAGCTAAAAGCTGTCAGTATTGAAATGTTGCGCCTGTCCACTCTGCAGCTGGACCATGACCTTAAACATGCACATGAACTGAGACAAGCTGCTTTCAAGCTCTACGCCTCTCTGGGCTCAAATGATGAGGACATTCGCAAAAAGGTTCTGCATTTAGTTTTCCCCCATTCCTGCATGTGTGGAACATGAACACATGCTCATGTTCCAATGCACTGTCTTTGTTTTCTTCAGATCACAGAGACGGAAAACATGATGGACCGAATAGTCAGCGGCCTATCGGAATCCAGCATTAAAGTGCGGCTGGCAGCGGTGAGGTGAGCCTCTCTCAACTCCGCTTTCCACTTTGAAGGACAACTTGTGCATCAAGTAGTGCCTGCAGGGTTCATTTTAACTTTGAAGCTCTTCATACTGATGGCATACTGATAATAAAATCATAACTCTGTGAATGTGTTGAAAATGTTCCCAATAATTAGATGAAGGAAGTCGAACTTGAAGGAACTGTGTAAATATGCATGAACCCAAGATACTTGCTGTGTAATGGTGCAGAAATAACTTACCATTACATGATAACTGCGTTGTGGTGAACCAGATGTAGTGTAGGGGAGAAAAAGTAGAATCCATGTTTTTTATAGAAGTTGCTGTAATGTTTGTGCATGTTTCCTCTCCTCCGTTCCTCACTCCTCTGCAGGTGTCTTCATAGTCTTTCCCGGTCAGTGCAGCAACTAAGGACCAGCTTTCATGATCACGCTGTGTGGAAGCCCCTCATGAAGGTCCGTTTGAACAGATCCCCGCTCAACCTTCTCACTGAAGTAAGGCTGGAATCTGTTCCAGCTCTCAGGCTGGTCTCTCTGAATGATGTGTTTGTGTGCAGCTCCTACAGAACGCCCCAGATGAAATCCTAGTCATGGCTTCCTCAACACTATGCAACCTGCTGCTGGAGTTCTCACCAAGTAAAGAGGTGAGGATCTTTACAGCCCTCACATCCAGTTGTTCTCAGAGATAGTTGATCAATTATATGTGGCTCAGTTTGTAAAGGTAGTACAGTTTAAATTGAATGGACAGTAGACCAGTTTAAAGTTGATCTGTGAATGAAGTTGTTGTTTCCAACAGCCCATCCTGGAGTCTGGGGTGATTGAGTTACTATGCAGTCTGACTCAGAGCGACAGCCCTGCTCTCAGGGTAAATGGCATCTGGGCCCTGATGGTAACAAGCAAACTTTTGTTTTATTATAGAATTCATTTTATTAAAAAAAAAAAAAAAAAAAAAAAGAAGAAGAAGAAGAAACCAAAAGAATGGTGATTGGGAAATCTCCCATCTTGTGTTGAATTCCCCCATGATGTGTTTGCAGAACATGGCGTTCCAGGCCGATCAGAAGGTGAAGGTAGAGATTGTCCGGTGTCTGGGGACCGAGCAGCTGTTCCGCCTGCTCTCTGACCCCGACACCAACGTGCTGATGAAGACCCTCGGTTTGCTGCGTAACCTACTGTCAACGCGCCCGGTGAGACGCGCGCAGACCCCCTCCCCACACGCACGCACGCACGCACACACAGAATATTCTGCTTGTGTTCCCTCACAACTATTAGCAACTACTTTTGTTCTTGTTTCTACTTGAAATAAGGCAAAACTAACTTGCAAGCAACTTTTCAGCAACATACAGAAGGTTGTTTTAAAACAAAAATTCCTCAATTTTGATGAAAAAGTACAAGTTGCATTGGTGGATTATTTCAATTGCAAGAAGGAAAAATGTCTTGTGATAAGATGAGTGATCTACCAGTGGAACTATAACTTTTTCATCAGTAATAAGGAATTATTGATTCTAAGGCTCCTATATTTTCCTGAGACTGAAAAGCACCAGAATAAAGACTTTTATATCCAGTTTTTGGTAGAAAGAGATAAAAACAATCAATTATGCAAATGGAAATTATTGAGGTCATTTTAATTTATCATGCGATTCATTGATTTATTGCTAACTGCGACAGGCCTTGATACAAGCTTCAGCATCATCAGCCCTCCATGGTGCAGCGTTTTCTTCTGTCATGTTTATTAGTAGAGCACATTTCAGCAACCAGGCAGTTCAAAATGCTCTGCACCATAAAAACATAATAAAGTAGCTAATTATTAAACATGAAATAGACATTACATTTTGTCAAATACCCTCATCAAGTGTATATACATCAGATATATTGATCAACGTTCTAATCTACTAATCCAGTGGTTCCCAAAGTATGGGGCGCGCCCTCTTGGGGCGGTGCAGTGCTATTGCAGGGACGACGTGGGAAGCAGTATGGATGAATGGAAAACAAAAAACAGTTACACAAAATTATTTCACTGTAAAGATGGTTTGTTGTGTGTTTTGTTCCAACCTGAAGTATGAAATAAACTTCAGTGGAGTTTGGTTGAATAGCTCAGCCACGCTGCGTTCAGGCTTCTCCCTGAGTAAGGTGCTGAATGTGAAGGATTTTCTCCAAGCATCTTAAACACTGACCTCCCTCTGCTCTCTCCTCATGCTGCCAGCACATAGACCAGATCATGAGCTCTCATGGGAAGCAGATCATGCAGGCGGTGACCCTGATCCTGGAAGCCGAGCACAGCGTAGAGGTCAAAGAGCAGGTGAGCGTGCGAAACAGGATTTCTCTGCAGCACTTTGTCCTGCTGCTGCATTGCAGGATGGGATTTCTACGTTTTGTCTGAATTAAATCTGTGGTCAGATGAAAGCACTGACCCTTTGTTTTGTTTCTTTTGTTCACTCAGACGCTGTGCATCCTCGCCAACATCGCCGATGGAAACACAGCCAAGGAGCTCATCATGACAAACGATGACATGCTCCAGAAAATTAAATACTACATGGTACGGCTCAGTGTTGAGCCAACCCAGAGCTGAATGTTTGAATGTTGCTTCATTGTTGCTTTCTGATTCTGCGTTTTAGCCTCTTTCAAATAAATGTATTTATTTATCTAGAAACTGAATATTTATTTCATTGTGTTTAATTAGATTCATGTTGCATGAGGATGTTTTGTATGCTCTTATTACTCGCATTGAGAATAGTCAATAACTTCTATAACGTTATAGAAGATGATTTATTATTAAGACTGAAGTAAAAATGTAAGTAAAACTATGGATTCAAGATTTCAGAAAACATTTGAGGAATAAATCTCTAATGACGTATATAGACATGTGATCAGTATCAATAGATAATATATCTGATAGAATATTCACTGAACACCAATCCAGAACCGCACAGTATTCTGGGAGATGTAGGCAGAGGAAAAGATTTAACTGCTCAACCTTTGACAGCGAGCTGGTGGCATCAATTAACTCAGTCTTTGGTTACCTAGCAACAACTGAAATAACTTGGGTAGCAGCAGTTTTATGTTTTGCTACACTACCTCATAACTACTTAAAAATGAAAAAATAAGAAACCACAGAGTGAAACTGGATAGAACAGGAGAGGTCACATCACCAGTTTGACAATTATCAGCATTGACTCACATATGAGCTGATATGTTGATAAGTTTTTCAGCCGTATTGTCCAGCCTGACACTTGAAATTGTGCTCACAGTTCAGAAAGCGTTGGTTTCGCTACGGAACGGGGTCGTGTGTCTCTGACCTCCTCTCTGTCCTCCGTTCCCACAGGGACACTCCAACGTGAAGCTGCAGCTCGCCGCCACCTTCTGTGTGTCCAACCTCATCTGGAACGAGGAGGACGGTAAGGACTGCTGCCAGCTGGTACATTCAGATTACAGAAGGACTCATGGATTTTAAAAAAACATGGCCGTAAAAGAGAGTTTGGGTTCCATTCCTGTCACATGATTTTTGTTGTTGTAATTTTGTAAATGTGCCTTTTTAAAAGTTGATCAGTTTTGGTTGTAAAGCTGAAAAGTCTGAACTGGGAAAAATTTCTACATTATACCAGTCAGTAATATTTTCATGACAAAGTAAAGTTCAAATATGGAGGCGTGTTAAGAGTTAACTTCAGTTCAGCTTTTGTCTTAAATCCCAACAATAAGTTACTCTGACCCAAACAGATCTGCAGCAATGTTTCCATGTTGCATGTTTAATGTAACTTGAATAATAATTATGCTTTTCAATCAACCAAAATAAAACGGTATGTTAGTTTAAGTTGTGTTTCAGAGTGTGTTTTCATTGAAGAGCATTACAGTCGCTGGTTGTAATTGTCGGTTTTCTGTTTATTTCAGATTTTTCCCACATCATCTTTAAAAGTACTTTATTGTCCACTGAAACCTGGTTTAAAATGTAATAACCCAGTTCCAATAAAGTCAAAAATTGGCCAGAAAGCACGGCAAAGTCTTGAGATTAATCTCAGAAATTTTCAAGAAAAAAAAAGTGAAGAATTTCCAAAATGTGAAAATATTCAGGAATTCCAACTTTTTTTCCCCCAAGAAAATTTCTGAAATTAAATAAAAACTTCAGAATTGTTTTTGGCAGAAGTTTACTCCTTATAAACTATCTAAAAGGGCCACAATTCACTGTTGTAGAATGATTACAGACTAGGCATTCATCAGTACCATTTCCGCACCTGAGTCTGTGTTTAAAGTAGGATCAGGTTTACAAACTCGGAGTCTTCAACACGATGATGAAGTTTTCCGGTTTGCTCCTGGTTGTGCGTTAGGTTCTCAGGATCGCCAGGACAAGCTGAGGGAGATGGGCTTTGTGGACGTCCTGCACAAACTGACACAGTCAGCCGATCCCAACCTCAGCGACAGGTGGGCAGAAAACCCCTCTGCTAATCCCTTACCAAAGACAGTGGTCTGACCTGGATGATGATGTGTTTGTGTCTCTGCCAGGGCGAAGACGGCGTTACAGCAATACCTAGCATGACTACAGTGGGCAGCGATCCTCTACTGCCAGCCTAACTGAAGGTCATCTAGAGGACGCCTGCCGCTGCCTCTTTGGGTTCATGTTGACTTTCGTTTTGAGACTTGCACAAAGACACCTTTTTGTTTCGTCTTAGACCTGTGGCCCACGTTTCTCCTGCCTCCTGTTTTCAGCGGTTCTTCTCAGCCCTAACTCATCCTGGAGGAGGGTCCGAGCGTGTGGCTCTTTGTTTGTTGGAGAAATTAGGGACGTTTTTTTTCTTTTTTGTTCCTTTGTCTTTTTTTGCTTGAGAGGGAACGTTGTGGAGTTTGACGTCAGATTCACATACATGCGCTCGTCTGAAGCCTCTCTTCTAGGACTCCTGACGGTGGAGCTTCAGGACAGGACAACTTCCTGGTGTTTCTTTTGGAATTTTTGGATTAATATTGCTGTTAATATTAACGTCTACCCAAGGCATCACTAGCAAGGATATATTTGGAAGAAATGACTATTTTGAAACTTTGGGTGTTTTATTTTTTTGTGGACATATACCTCGTAAATATATATAAATATAAATATATATATAAATTTAAACATAAATATATATTTTTGGATTTTTATTTTACCCCGTTCTCAGCCCATTGACTCCATCCTCTCCCGCGGCGCCTCCGCTCTCAGCACATTTGGAACTGCAGCCTGATTGCTTCACCATTAAACCCTGAATTTTGTCTGCAGGGTTGAAAACTGAAAACAAATCCAAGGATCCCAGATTTCTAAGTTTCCGTTGGTGACCGTGAAGAGGCTTGCACTTGACACATGTCACTTCTGCTCAGTGTCCTTACAATGGGAAATGTAGTTCCAGAGCTGGTAGGGCTTAATCCAATCTGATCTGTTATCAGTAGACTAGAGGAGGATTCACTGTTGCTATTTCTGTATCATCCCCCCTTCTCCCCTCTACTTCTTTTTCTGTATGTTTGTCAAAAAGAAAACATGGACAGAAAACCTCCTCCTCCTCCAACAGGTCCACCGTTTCCTCTCTGAAGCTAGCGCTCCGGTGTAGAAGCTCTCCTCCATCCAGGGGGTTTTTAGTGTTGCCCTCTGACATTTCAAACCGTACTGAAGTTCTGATAGAATGAATGTTACAAAATGGAAAATATATATGCAGACCTACAGAAGGATTCCCTTGTGTTGTGTGTTATTTCTTCTGTAGGGAGGCTGCATAGAATTTTTGTTTCAGTCCCAAACCTAAATAAAACTAAAGCTACAGTATGAAGCTTTTTTTTTTTTGCGTATTTGTTGAAACTGTATGAGAAATCTGTGGAAAAAAAACGTCATTTCTCCTAGTACCTAGTAGAAACAACCAATCAGAGCCAGGAGGCGGGTCTTAGCGCTGCTAGTCAGATAGCAAAAGCTAACCTGAATGCTAGGTTGGTTAGCATGGCCACCAATGACAGTGTATAAATGGTTTTCCTGTAATGGTACGTAATTTCTCTGCCATTAGCACATTTAGCAGTGAGTATCTGAGCTTAATTGACATCGCTAAGACGCGCCTCCAAGCTCTCATAGGTTGTTTGTAGTTTCTTCAGACACCAATAGTAGCTCAGAGAGGAGGGAGAGGACCTTGATTTTTTTTCCCCCACAGATTGTCTATCATTTGATAGACACATTTGAACAAATGTTCCTAAAACACATATTTAAAAAAAGTTACATACTGCAGCTTTGATGTATTAATTTGTAAACCCACAACACTGCAGACTGACTTTTAAGATTTGGTACTAGGAAGCGTATAGATGCTGCTCCTTGTCTGTTTTGTTTTCTTACAAGAATAAAAATCTGGAGTTAATTTAACCATATATTTGCTTTGACCTTGTGATGGTCGACATCACGTCTGAGTAAGGTTAAAGAACGGGTTCTTTATCGACACTAACAACGTGGCACATGTGACTGTAACTCCGTATCGTTGTCTCTGACAAAGATGTCAGGCCCAAAATGGCCTCTTTTCTCATTTTTCTTAGTGTGTTTCTGGCTTGAAGCAAAAGGAAAGTATCCAATGAAATGAAGGTGCTGAACTAAACATTTAATATTCTTGATTCATCTGGAGTGAAATAAAATTAAGTCATTGTTAATGTCCATGTCCCTACATGCTCATTAGGTTTGGCTCTGTTCTGTTCTGACGTCATGCCAGTACTTCCATTGTCACACTTAGAGCCTTCAGGACTGCACTGCTTCCATGGAAAATGGCTTCTGATTGTTAGCGGTTCCGAACGGTCGGGTTCTGTATTGGAGCGACGTCGTCATCGCCCCTAAAAGTTAGACTAAAACGCTTCGACACACACTGGCTTGCACCAAGAATGAATGCTTGTTTGGGTATTTAGTGCCTTACAAAAGTATTCACATTCTTGTAATTGTTCACATTTTGTCACATTACAGCTGTTCTAGGCAATTTCAATATGACTCAATATAAAATAAATAACAAGCATGCACATGGAAATATGTCGATTTATAAATGAACTTATAAAGGAGTTCATAAAAAGCTTAGTTGGACATTAGAAAACCATTCGACTGAATAGACCAGGATTGTTCAGGTCCGGTCTCGGACCGGACCGGCAGCCATTCAGCTCTGAACAGACCTGCTAACTCATTTGATTCAATGTCAGAATTTTATTTATTTAGATTTTTGGCGGCCCTGATCCTCTTCTAGTTGGACCCAACTTGTTGCAACCCAAATAATTTTCATCCATCACCTGTCTCCATGGCAACCAGATTACACCCAAAATCAAGCTGACCCTTCTGGGCGCTTAACCTGTTCTCCGATCTGCTGTTTTGAAACTGTTTCTTTAAAAAAAAAAAAAACTCAAAGACTCTGCTCTTACAAATCAACACTTCTTTATTGTTGTAATGTATGTAATCCCAGTTTAAATTTGTATGTAACAGCAGTCTGTAATAAAATACATCGGAAACCCAGCAGCCTCCACCAGGGGGGGCAGTTTTCCCTCCGGCCTGAACAGCTCAAAAGCAGGCACGTTTCTCATGCAAAAATAATAATAAAAAACATGCATTTGATTTAAATCCCAGTAGAGTATCACTCTGCATTACACCTCAGTGCCACCTCAGTGCCACCAACCCCCCTACCTCACCCTGCCACCCACATGGCACCCAGGATCACAACTCCACACATTCATAGGAGTTTTGTTTTCCAGTGTGTAGAAAGTCCAGGAAAGCATCCTCTGCTGTTTCTGGAACAAAGTGGGGACCAGAAAGCTCACGGTCTACGTTACAGCCAACAAAACAGACCGAGGTCCTGAGGCTTCTGCAGCGCAGTGGCTCTGGCTGAAGTCTCGTAGCCCCCGGTGGTTGGAGGCGATGTGTGTGTGCTACATAAGAACTGTGAAGGGTTCCACATGACGTGCGATACCAACCCACCGCGTTTCCTCTGCACAGGTCAAACCCAGAGCCTAAACAGAGCGAAAAGGTTTCAGAGGAAGGTCAGAGTGTTCTCAGCAGGTGGATTGATGGCTTCTTCTGGGTAAAGTTGGACTGACTGAAGGGACCTGTGGGCAGGTGAGGGGTCTTCACATGGAGAAGGCACGAATGGCTGGATGGCTAAAGCTCAGGGGGAAATGTGAGACGTACAATCTGAATATGTGTGGCTTGAAAACGACAGCTGCAGCTCAATACATGAAAATGCCATTAAACGGTTTGGTTTGTTTCTTCAATTTATTTCAAGAACAGAAACTATTCATGGTGACGTTTTGAGTTCATTTTGATAATTGTAGCCTACAGCTAAAAAAAAAACCCACCCCAGATTTAAGTATAGAGACATAAGAAAAGGGATTTTTGGATGAATGGTGACAATTCCTGTTTTAAAGCTGCAGTATGGAACGTTTAGAAGAAATATATTTTCACATATTCGTTTAAACTGTCAGAGTACAGACAGATAATCTGTGAAGAAAAACTGTAACTCCTCTCAGTACTAACCAGAACTAACCAATCACAGCCAGGAGGCGGGACTTAGCGCTGTAAATCACCCCTCCATGAGGTGCTTCTCCTCCTTCCTTTCTATTAATTGTAATAGTAAGTTGTTTCACCGCCATTAGCACATTGAGCAGTGAGTACATGAGTTTGATTGACAGCTCTAAGACCCGCCTCCGGGCTCTGATTAGTTGTTTTTTCAGACGGCAATAATAGCTCAGAGGAGATTGATCTTTTCACAGATTACCTTTCTCATAACATAATGCCATGATATGGTGACAGTTTTAACAAATATACAAAAAGAATGTAAAGATTTTTTTTGTAAATATATATAAACCTTTATATTTTTTAATAAAGGTTACATACAGCACCTATTGTACTCATTTTCATTTTCTCCTTTCACTTCACGCCATCGTTTTTTTATTTTTTTATTTTTAGCAGGTTTAAGCAGAGTGGCAAAACCTGAAACTGCTGCTGCGCAAGCTGCTGAAGATGTTGTTGCTAGGTAGCCGTTAAGTGAGCTAGTTGATGCCACCATGCTAACATAATGAGCCATGAGAGGTTGAGCAGCTAAAGCCTTTCCTCTGCCTACATCTCCCAGAATGCTGTTTGGTTCTGGAAACATTTAATTGTTGAACATTCTATCAGATGTCTTATCTATTGATATTGATCGTGTGTCTATTATTATATATATTATTTATCTGTTGCTCAGTTCTACCTCCATCCTACAATGAACTGGTGCAGTATTACATACTAAAGTATGGAGTGCATGTGAGCTGAATGACATCTCTGCATTAAAACCATTTTCTATTTCAGTTTGATTGGGAATTTTCTTTTGCTGTATACCAGTCATCATAGAAGCACAGAAACATTTATCAATTTATGAAATAAAGTTTCTGAGTCTCGCTTGTTGTTATGGAGCGTTTTAGATCTAAACTATGGATTTCTTTTCCTCTTTGGCATTGAGCCCAAAGGTACAGAAATTACACCATGAGAGAACCAGGTGTTGCTGCTGTAGGGAAATGAGTGGTGTGTGCATGTGCGTGTGTGTGTGTGTGTGTGTGTGTGTGTGTGTGCGTGCGTTTGTGTGTGTGTTTTCCTTTAGAAAATAAAATCTGGAGTGAGAATGAGCGACTTTACATTCCAGGCCCTGCTGCACTGACTCGGACCCACCGGTTGGGGGATGTGTGTGTTTGTCCCTGCCTCTACAGGGGGAGACATCTTGGTATTTAAAAAATGCAACCGATACCAGATGGGAGAGAGAGACAGAGAAATGCTGTCTGGTTCTGTGTGTCGGGAGCTGAAGGCATCGACTCACGCCGCAGTTCTGCAGGATTCATGTTGCTAATAATCGGTGGGTGATCCGGTGTGTGATATGCTAACAGAAGACTGTTAGTGTAGACAGGAAGCCTCCCAAGCACCCCGGGCTTCTTGCCTGAGACAGACCAGCTTGCTGCTGCACCCATTGCTTTCTTCATGGCTGCTTCACGCAGCAAAAACCTGCCTATAGCCCAGGATCGTCCTCATCGATGAAGCTGAAATCCTCCGTGGAGGTTTTGCTCCCTTCTCCCTGCCGCCTCCACTCCTGCATCTCCACCTCCTGCGGACTGGCAGGGGCCCTGGCCTCCTCGTGGCGTCTCTGCAGGTTGTACCTCGCCGGAGAATGAGCGTCTCGCTTTGCTGAGCTCCCAACGTCCAGAGACACGGGCAGGGACAGGGTGGAGGGAAAGTTGGGCGCTGAGGTGGACGTGATGGGGATGGACTGGGAAGCCGTCAGCCGGTGACCCCCGGGAGATGAGGAGACGGATGAGGGAGCTGAGCGGTGGGTCGACAGGGGAGGGGGCGTGTCCTGAGAGGGGGGGGGGCGTCCTTGAGAGGGAGCGGGGTGGGCCGTGACGGGCAAGAAAAAAGAGACCGTGAGGAGGAGAGGGAGACGGAGAAGGACAGAGATGACGAAGAGGTGTTGGAGCGCAGAGCAGGCTGGTCCTCCAAGGACGGCAGGAGGATCCCATTACTGGGGGACGCCTGGGGGCTTCGGGACACTGGGGACCCCTTTGGAGCTTCTTCCTTCGATGAGGGGAAGCTTGAGTCAGGTGCCACGGGGCTGGCTGGGGGCTGTGCTGATGCTGATTGTGAAGAATCAGGCCTTTTTGGTGAGTGATGAGTTGGGAGAAGGCATCGCGGCAAACCCTCGCCCTCCGGGTCTCCACTGTCCAACAGGGAGCCGGCGTCCTCTCTCGAGGGGGAACACGGCGCTGTGGGCGCTGCTGGGAACCAGGGGCTGGACAGCAGCTGGTTGGCACTGCCCTGAGGCGGGGCCAGGTTTGGCACTGCGCTCATCAGGATTGGCTGTGGGGCCGCCTGGAGGAGGGGCTTCAGCAGGCAAGCCATTTCCCGCAGCTCCTGGCTGAGGTTGGACACTTGTTTGGACAGAGAGTTCATCTGGGTGAGAAGGAGACAGAGACACAACCAGACGGTCACATCATGCTGCTGCATCACGATGCTGCATCACTATGTTGCATCACGATGCTGCATCGCATCACTTTATTAAAGAACTCTGTTAGTCCTGTTACCAGGTACCAATCCCAGCCTCAGACCCAGAACCTCATCTGAATGTTGATGTAGAAATGTTTGCCTGACGACGGACAAAAGGACACGCTATGATAAAATCACTTTAAGCTGTTCAGCCACAAACAATTATCAGTTTAATCAATCAATCAAAATCATTTTTATAGCAAACTTTAGCAACAAAGTTCTTCACATCATAAAAGCACAAATATAAGAAGTCCTAAGACATCACACAGTCACCAACTGAGAAACCAGCAAGAAAACCAGCATGTTTGATCAAAATCATCGATACACATAAAATATCTTGGTCAATATTCTAGTGATTAGGGTCAAAAGCCGTAAGACATTCCATATCAGTGTTTTTAGCCTGGAATTAAAGGAGCTCAGCGTTTCGGCTGTTTTTCAGTTTTGTGGACGTTTGTTCCAGATCAGAGGAGCATTAAAAAAATTCCACCTGCATTGTTCACATTACTGCATCAGCATCCATCAGGAATCATCATGGGTACAGATTAGATCAGTTTATGAATGATGACATCTGTTGTGAATTATCACAATATAAATAAACTAAGATGAATATGACCTGAATCTGCGTTTATTTTATAGAATGGGATGAAAATTATAATCCTGGGCTGAAAATCTCTGTCAGCAGGAAAAATGCAACATGATGCATCAGGTCAGAACTTACCTCCTCTGTAAGCTTCGTCACGCTCTGCTTGATCTCAGAGTCACGCATCCCTGCAGACAGCGGGAATATAAAAGGCTTCCACATTAGGCTCCCAGGAAAGAAAGAGAGAATACACCACATATGGGGGAAAGTGTGTGTGTGTATATATGTGTGTGTGTGTGTGGATGTGTGTGTGTGCGTGTGTGTGTGTTTTACCTGTGCATGGGGAAGGTGGAGCTGCAGGTGACAGACTGGGACTGAACTCAAACTTCTGTGAGGAGGTGGAAATGCTCTCCGTTTCGATGCCGTCCACAAATCTTTACAGAACAGAAAGGGTTAAAGGTGAGAAGCACGAGAATAAGATATGACGGCGTGATGGCCGCCGCAGATAGGAGCACACTGCCACCAAAAAACCCCAAAGAAAAACCTCTGAAATTTTCCAGAAAGACAAACTTTGGAAATGTCTGAGATTTTCTGAAGTCAAATATTTCGGATCATTTTAGAGATTAAAAAGTCGAAGATTTTTTTTACTTTCCGAAGTCAGAAATTTTTGAAAAGTAAAACAAAATTCTTGGCAAATCTTGGAAATGTCAGTGCCAAAAGCTCAAGATTTTTTTTTACTTTTGAAACTCGGAGATTTCGTTCTTTTTTTTCCTAGAAATTTTCTTAGATTAATGTCAATTTTGGACAAATGTTTTCTTGCTCATTTTTTACGTTTGAAGCTCAGAAATCTCCTTGTTCCATCAAGAAATTTCTGAGATGAATCTCAAAACATCTGAGTTTCTTTTGAGAAATGTACATTATTTTTTCTCTCTCCATCTTCTGTACGTCGTCAGAACGTCAGTTTGGTGAATGAACATCTACACATCCATGCAAACCATTCAGCTGCAGTATGAAGCTCTGCTCACAGCAGCAGGCCCCATATGATCCACCAGCTATGTAATCTACCGGTTGCCATGGCAGCCAGACACCCTATTGCAGCACAGTCCACTGCAGTTTCTTTCTGGGGCGCTGAGGCTGTTTTGTGATTACAGTTTGCACCTACAGAGAGTGTGTGTGTGTGTGTGTGTGTGTGTGTGTGTGTGTGTGTGTGTGTGTGTGTGTGTGTGTGTGTGTGTTACCTGGGGCTGAGCTCGGGTGGAGCGCTGCTGAAGCTAACCACTGGTATCTGCAGGGTGGAGGGCCGTAAGTGCTCGGTCGGGGCCCTAAAGGGCCGCGGAGCCAGGAGGGGGGAGCGCAGCGGGGAGCTGAGGCCCCTGCTGAGATGCAGTGGCGAGCGGGGAGCCCGGGACACGGAGCTCTGCTCCTCGTCGCCCTCCTCATCCTCACGGATGGACGGCAGCTTTTTCACCAGGCCGCCGTTGCTCTCCCAGTCCTTCTGACACACAGCAGGGTCTGAGTTTCAGAACCTGACCAGAACTCACCTCCCAGTATAATCATCAATAACAACAACTCTTTTGAACTGAAAGGATTTTCAATGAGTATGAGCATTTAACGTCCCTTTAACATCAATAAAGTCTTTTTTCAATATGAAGTTTGAATCATCAGACTGACTGAGCTGAAGGTGAATGACCTGCAGTGTCTCAGCTTCACCAGTAGGTGTCAGGCAAACACAAGAGTTTGTCTGTGATGATTTGTTTAAACTGCTGTTACAATTAAAAACTCCAAATTTGTTCACTGCAAAAACACAAACTCTCATAAGTCCCATTGGCAGATTACTTCACTTATAATGATGTTTTTCCCATGTTATAAGTGAAAGATGTCTAAAGTCATCCAGCTGTAGTTCCTTTATGTCCAGAGATTTCACCCAGTTGCACACTCTACATTAGCATCCACTGTAGGTTTTCAAAATGGCTCTTATTGGGATTGTTTTATCTGGTTGCTGCACTGTAAAAAAATCAAAATCTCACCAAGTATTTCTGTTTAGCTTCTAGTGCAAAGACACTTGAAATAAGACAAAAACTAACTTACAAGACATGTTCTCGTTATTCCCCATGTCCCTGCATGAGAAAGGTGGAATTTGTTCCTCTTTTTGCGTTCCCTGCAATAATGTACCAATCAGCTCATGCAGCTTAACTGAATACTGTAAGCCTTTTTTACGGTGGCCATCGTAGTTTCTGGTATTATGAGGTTTTTCAATGTATAATATCTTGTGAAATATCTGAAGTTTTATGTCTTTTTCTTTAGGATAGAAATGCACCACAAACCAATGATATAAACAGAAACTTTCCACTGGAAAGGAAGAAAAAAGAAAACATCGTACTTCTGAGTTATCGCGGGGTAATCATCAGTCATCTGACAGTGTTGATTGTGTCTCTTGTGCTGGTCTGAATGGTTAATAAAGGGCCGTTTTCATGTGCTGTTCCGTCTGAACCACATGCAGACAAACATGCAGTGAATAAATCAATTTTCAAACAACTTTTTGCACCAAGGAGTTGGCCTCTTCAAGTCTGTACATATTTGAAATGTTAAATTGACATTTGTGACTGTATACAAAATAGACCAGCAAATATTGCAGTAAGCTTATTGCGAGGGAACGCAAAAGAAAAAATGTCCCCAGGGGGCCCCTGGAGGAGTGGGGCTTTAATATTGATTTTAAAAAGAGTATTAGTTCCACTGGCAGATTTTTTACTTATAGAAAAGGAAACATTTTATGTTTCAAGTGAAAAAAAATTAAAATAAATCTGCCTGTAAGCTTATGCCCGCTTATTTCTAGTGTACTAAGATATGAGAATTGAAAACAAGACAAAATACTTGGTAAGATTTAGTGATTTTTGAATCATTTCATTTTGTCTGGACATCCTTCAGAATTCAAACGACTCTGTGCTTTATTTGAGTTTATTCCTCTCGTCATTCAATAGGTTTGTTTGTTTTGAATGCAATAGACTTAGTAAAGGAAAACTAATTTCATTTTTCATTCTATTAAAATGTTCTTTAACCTCCCCATACAAACGCCAGATTAAAGGTTTGATGTAAAATTAGACCATCATTCTTGCTCTTTTTGAAATGTCGCTTCGCATAAAGCAAAGAGACACTGGAGAAACTGCGTGTCGACAGAAAAATGCACTTTAGAAGCATCATCCTAATGCATTTAGATGTTACACCATTGTTACACCATTGCTCAAAAATGCATCAGTAGGAAAAAGAAATACAGTATTTTTTGATTGTTCACATCATAAAGGGAGGTAAGAAATATTTCAAGAGCTGCATCCCACAATGCTCATTGGGTTGTGTCTGAGGAAAAAGTCATGAAGAAATTCAATAAACAGTTTCAACACAGAAACCTTCCTGAAAATCGAATCACTTGATTCTGCTGCAGGCTGGCAAGTTCATTTCTTTCCTTTGTAAAAGTTGAAGCCTTCATAGTGAAAACATGTCAAGTCTCAATTATCATGTCTACATACACTGCAAAAAACACTAAATATTCCTGAATATTTGAGGTCTAGTTTGAAATAACACTTGAACTGCAACAAAAACTAACTTACCAGTAACTTTTCAACAAGGTGTGTGAGCTTGTTTTAGGTCAATCGTTTCTTAATATTTTTGAAAAAAGTACTAGATCCATAGCAGATTATTTCACTTATAACATGGAAAAAATGTCTTGTTATAAATGAAATAATCTTCCAGTAGAACTAATATATTCTCCTCAATGTTAAACAATTATTGTCTTAAAACAAGAACAACCTCCTACATCCTTCATTTTTTGAGCGTACTAACTCATTTGTCCTAGAAATTAGACAGAAAAGTCTTGGTAAGGTTTTGAGTTTTTACAGTGTTCTAGGTGGAAAAGCAGTTGGAGTGAAAACATGATATTTGCTCAGGTGAACCAGAACCTGGAGTGTACCAGAGCAGAGGACCTTCAGAGGAAGGTGAAGGTCAGCAGAAAGCCTGAGAGGAACAGAAAGGATTAAGAAATCCTCTTAAAGCCACAGTATCGTGTAAAAATTGACTTTGGGATGAGTTTGCTGGACATCCATTCAGGAAAAATCAGCGGCTGAGAAAAAAAAAAAGCTTTTCACTCGTGAGTAATCTTTGTCTCTGTGAGAAAGTTGGAGCTAACTTTGTTGGTAAATGACCTTTGAACTCTTCCCAGATTGACAGACAGCTGAAATTGCTCCTTTAAGGTCACTGCGGATGTCTGTGAAACTCGTCTGAGTCCTGCAGGGCGACGGTGCGTTCAGGCCCACTGCTGGTCCACCGCGTTTGGACAAAACCGCCATGTCTACGTCAAAATCTACTCACTAAAAATGTGAGAAGCAACACAGAGTGATTGTATTTCCCCGAATGTTATTGTTTCACAAAGATCCTGTTTTTGTCGCCGAGAGCAAAATAAAATATTTGATCAGATTTAACAATTGAACCAAACTAATAAGCGAAAAGGAAACCTTTAAAGTTTTATTTAAAGTTTTGGCTGTGCGGTCTTGTTCCTACAAAAACATCTGATTATTGGTTTCATTCAGATGCTTAGTTTATTGTTGAGTATGTGGATAAAATAGAAATAACATATTTGGTGGTTTTAGTTCTTGAACACATTTCAGCCCACATGACAAAAACGTACAAATGAAATGATTTACAGTGTTAAATGTTGATGCTGCTTTTCCAAAAGGTTCGGACAGAAAACTGGAGGAAATAATAAACAGCTTGAATAAAGACAAATTATGAGGTTCTTTTGGGAGCAGACTATGTCTGGACTGAATTCTGAAACTATTGGTTTTTACGGTTCCACTAATGAGAACGTCTCATAATTTGAATGTTTTGTTTCAATCAGTCAGCCAAAGACCAGAACCTGCTCATTTTCTCCTGATCGCCTCTTGTGTTTCTCTCATGTTTTGTGCAATTGAGTCAAATTGCATCATTGCTTATTTTGTTGTCGTTTTTGTCGTTTTGAGTTATTGTGTCTCTTGTAGATGAGATCTTGGATCTCAACGAGACAACCTGAATGAATAAAAGTAAAAACAAACCTCCAACACTCTCTCCCCCTGATCTCAGGCTCTCGTTGTGTCGGCTGCATGGTGAGACTCTGACAGCCGACGCCCCTCTGCTCCCCAGACGACCCCCCCTGACCCCCCATCATCTCTCCTTCCCTTAATCAACTCGCACTCCTTCCACTCCATCCCTGCCGGCTCAGCGCTCTATCGCTTCTTTTTCTCCTCCTCCTCTGTGGCAGCCGGCTTTATTTTTAGCTCTCTGTTTCTAATCTTAGCTCTCAGCTCCGCGGGAAACCAAGGAGCTCCGTGTGATGCGTGGGTGTGATAAGTGTACAGTTCTGCGTGTGAAGGCGTGTGTGTGTGAGGGTTTGTGTACGGAGCTAATTTATTTTTCTTCAGAGATACAATCGCGTGTGTGGTGATAAATCATCTCTTGCAAGCAGGGAAACAAAAAACGTGATTTTGTTCATGTTTCTGTGTGTGAGTGCTGGCAGATCTCACTCTCCCTGTCATGTTCATCAATCAGAAACTAAAAAAAGCCCAGGAGGAGAGAAGCTGAAGTGAGACCATGTGAGCTGGTGATTTCAGTGAGATGGGATGGAGAGATTGTCACTAAGTGCTCGACGACCGCAAATTATCTGATGACACGTTACGACCACGTAGAGGAAAAAGCAAGAGGACATTTCCGTCACAAAAATCTCTGAAATTTTGATTTATCTCGGAAAATTTTGAGAAAAAACAAAACAGTGTCCGAGCTTGATGGGGCAAAAGGTTTCTAGAAAGAGATCAGAAACTTTGAGGATAATATCAGCAATTATCTAGAAGAATGTCGACATTTGTGAGTTTGAAAAGTTGACTTTTGTAAATCTTTTTTTTCTTGTTTTTTTTTTTTTCAAGATCAATCTCAAAATTTATTTTTTTTTCCTAACAAATTTTATACATTTCTAACAGTTTTTGTTCTTTTTCTGGGCTCAATCTCATTTTTTTGGTTATTTTCTTCGGTGGAATTCTACTCCTCTCTTTCCCTCCATGTATAACAGCTTTAATACACCATCACATTTCATAATGACTTCTATTTTTGGATCAGTCAGACTTCACACCTGTCCGCATGCCTGACATGTCTGTAGGCTTCCCTCAGGTAATCAATAGCATTTGACTTTTTTTTTCATATGCACACGACAGACATCTGCAGCCTCGGCCCGGATACATGTGCAGCAGATTGCGCATATGCTGGTGATGTTTTCTCTGCAGTCGAACCAAAGCTTCCACTGCAGTGCAGAGAAAAGGAGACGAGATCGCTCACGTTCTTCCTCCTTTCTCCTCTTCATCTTCTCCCTGACTGGCTGCTCTATTTTTAGCGAGCAGGATCCAATCTTAGCAGCAGCTGAGGAGGGAGAGCCAGTCAGGGAGAACCCGTGCTTCCCCCCCTCCTCTATTTTTAGCTGCAGGAGAGCTTCAAACGGCAACACTCATCTATTCTGGTCTGTGTGTTTTTCTCCCTCTGCAGCAGTAGCAGCAGCGCTGGAGGATCCAGTGTGTGTGTGTGGGGTGTGTGTGTGTGTGTGTGTGGTGTGTGTGTGTGTGTGTGTGTGTGTGTGTGTTGATGGCATGGATTTTGAATGGAGGCACGTGTCAAACTGCATTATGAGGGTCAGACACGGCTTTTATCCATCCACATTACGACGGATATGTTTGAATAGAAATACGAGCTTTCATTCGTCCGATTCATTTCCCACGTTCCGGCATTATTAGTTTAATTCACTTATTTGGTAGAGACAAAGCAAGGTAATGAACATTTTGAAAAATAAACGTCTATTTTTCATCTTGAGTCCCTGAGTAAACTAGTAATCTGTTAATCAGTCGAGGTTAAAGTCACTTTGATACACAAATGTCATAAATACGATCAGTAAATACTGAACAAGGAAACCATTATAAAGAGTAGTCAAGCAATCCTAAAAGGCTATGAATGATATATATTCATAAGTAATCCTCCACCATGAACATGAACTTGTTTCAATCTCATCAAGTATTTTCTGTCTAGTTTCTAGTGAAAATACACTTGAAACAAGACAAATCAATATTGTTCAGTATTAGTTCTATTGGCAGATTATTTCACTCATATCAAGATATTCTAAGATATAATAATCTCCGAAGAACTAGTACTTTTTCCCAAAATTGTTTTTGAGAACTTCTAAATCTTGCTGAAAGTTTCTTGTAAGTTAGATTTTCTTACTTCAAGTGTGATCAGATCTTCACTCTAGAAAGCAAACAGAAATACTTGGTGAGGTTTTGTGTAAAACAATCCCAATAAAAACAATTTGGATTTTCAACACCCAGAGTGGATGTTAATGTGAAAAGATTCATGTGGGTGAAATCGCTCCACATAAAGGTCAAAGGTCACAAACTACCATTGGATGACCTTAGACATCTGAACAGAACTTTATAATAATGAATGAATGAATGAATGAATGAATGAATGAATCTTCAGGCCAAAACTTGATGTTTTATCAAGTTTGTTTGTTGCAAACAGCTACTATTCATTTAAAGGAAATTTCATTTAAAGACTTCTTTATTTAAATGCATGCTGATTTTAAATCCCCTTAATTGTTTATTTGTAACTGGGATCCATGGCAATAAAGAAATCAGAGTTTGGGTTGTTCAGATTCATTTGGACTGAACATCTGCTTGCACCCCTCCCCCTCCATACACACACACACACACACACACACACACACACACACACACACACACACACACACACACACACACACACACACACACACACACAACAGCCTGAATAAAGGAAGCGGGTGTTTGTTTCCTCTGTCGGCTCGGTGGTCTCTGTGGGTGGGGGTACTCACGTCTGTGCCGTGGCCCTCCCGCAGGTTGTAGGTGAGGTCATGCTGGATCTCGCTGATGAACTTCTGCGCGTACTCCGGGTAGAGGCGGAGCACCTCGCACAGACCCTTCAGGCTGATGTACTGCAGGTCGCAGTAGGTCAGCGCTTTGACGTTGGCGTTGGTCTTGATCACCTGCTCCTTCGTCAGAGAATCCGAACCAATCAGATCCCCTTTGCCTGACGGAACGAGTCCAGAACAAAAGGAGGATGTGAAACCAGTTTCACTTTGAGGGACTGAGGGATTCAGAGCTGTTTCTGTGCTGACTGGCTTTACTGTTGGGGGTTTATTTGTGTCGTTCTCCATGTTCCACTTTTGTCCCTACATTTCAGTTTCTAGAAGTCTTCTATTCATTGGTTCACTACATACAAACTCATTCACCTTCTGTTAAATTCACTCAACGGAGAAAGAAAGTTCTGTCAAATGTGGCTGATTATGGAGTCAATTTCATGGAAGAGGAACAAAAGATTTCAGAGGTTTTTTCCTATATGAGCCATTAATACCACCTCAATATTCCCCCACATGCAAATAACGGCTGCAGCAATGTAGTATTTCAAAAAAATCTTTTTTTTAATGTGAACCAGCTTTATTGGTCCACATACAAGAAATTTCACTTCAGGTTTTAAGTCCTGGCCTCATACAGATACAACACAACACAAAATCTCACCAAGTATTTTTGGTCTAATTTCTACTGTAAATATCTTTATTACACTTGAAATACAAGTGTAACTTTTCAGCAAGATAAGAGCCCGTTTTAACTCAGTAACTCTTGAATGTTGAATAATTAAGCCTCAGATTATTTCACTTATAACATTGGAAAAATGGTTTGATGTCAGTAAAATAATCTGCTGGTGGAACCAGTACTTTTCTCATCAATATTAAGAAACGATTTACTTAAAACAAGCTCCTGCATCTTGCTGAATAATTAGCTGTAAGTTAGTTTTGTCTTATCTTTCAAACTCACTAAGACGTTAGACCATAACTCCTTGGTAAGAGTTTGCATTTTTGCAGTGTGCTGTTTGAAGTTTGTTTTATTTTTTATCTTACCAAACTTTAAAGCTCTTTGGTGAAAAAATAAACCTGCAAACAGTAACAATAGCTTTTTTTTTATTGACTCCACGGCTGCTGAACTTCACTTATGATGGACAATTTAAATGCATTTTGTTTGCATAAGAAGCATTAGAGATGTTTGCAGATTGGCTCCTATGAGACCAAGCAGCTGTGATGCAGCATCCTGAGAGAGAGGGACGTGACGGCCCCGGGGCCCGGAGCCATCCCGGCGCTGCTGCTCACCACCCAGGGGTTCGTCTCTCAAGGTCACTGCAGCAAAACTTTTTTGTTTTTTTTTGTTTTGAAGTAAAGGGAAATTCTTCAGCGCACAATTTTATGTATCAGATATCATTTGGTTTGATCTGCTGTTAAAATAATAACTATAAACTTAAACACTTTCATCTCTGAGCAGAGAGGGGAAAAAAGAGATTTAAGTCGACAGATTTCCTTCTGGTTTCTGTGGCCTCGATGCACCAGGATCAACGCAAAACAATTTAAGAACTAATCCATTTAACATTCCTTTTCAGCTCTGGCTTCTCTGTTAATTCAAAAATGTTTGGAAACAAACAAACAAAAACAAAGCAACAGAAAACAGGAGGAATTACAGGGTTATTCATGGACACAGCAAATAGCAGGGCTGCTGCTCAGACCTTCATTTCTTCATTCCTGCCTTTTGTAAAAATATGTTTTCATCAATGGTTCATAACCACAGTTTTCAGATGGATTGTTCATAATCAACAGAGTGATGTCAAAAAACACAAAGAAAACAAAATTTACCAGAAACGTATCGCCGTCTATAAGGGGAACCTGTAATTTGGACGCCTTTTGAAACAGACAAAAGCCTCCGCAGTTTTGAGAAAAGAAGAAAATCTGACAAAAGACTCACGGGGGCCGAGAAAAAAAATAGAAAGAGAAAAATGGGGGGAGAAAAAAAGGAAGAAAAATGAGCTGAGAGGAAACAGAAATGATGGAAGGAGGCAGGGAAGGGACTGCAGAGGGGTGGAGGAGTGTGGAGGTGGGCAGAAAGGAGGGTAAAAGAGAGGAGATGAGGGGTGTGTGTGTGTGTGTGGGTGTGTGTGTGGGTGTGTGTGTGGGGGTGTGGGTGTGTGTGTGTGTGTGTGTGTGTGTGTGTGTGTGTGTGGGGGTGTGTGTGTGGTGTTGGGGTGTATGTGTGTGTGTGTGTGTGTGTGTGTGTGTGTGTGTGTGTGTGTGTGTGTGTGTGTGTGTGTGTCTGTACACTAACGCCAGTAAACCAAAGAGAGGAGGGGATCAGGAAGTGGAGCATCTCTGAACACCTCCACCTCCTCCTGCTGCTGTGCCCCCACCCACCACTGCTCTTAACATGGCGGATGAGATGGGCTCTTCATAATCTCCGTCTGCCTCGCTGTCTTTTTCAAATTTCTGCTCCTCCACTGCCCCCCCTCCCCTCGCCGTCTCCCTCCTCTATTGTTGTCTTTTCAGGGAGATGATGGGTGGCGGTGGCGACAGAAAGCTTTGCTCTTAATAAAGATGAAACGTTACTCGGAAGTGACATTTCAGTGCGTCTGTCTGGTTTTGGGAAGTGTAGGTGAGAGCGATGAATGCCTTTCAAAGAAGTTCATTTTGTCAGTGTCAGTGCCTCTTAGTGCTCATGCCCATTACCATTGAGTTTTTTTTTAACTTCTGCTTTTGCTCTTTTCAAGTGCAATTTCTGATCCAATTTTCACACCTACTGCTGTTAAATTGAATATAATGCAGACCAGATGCAGGGAGATGTTCATGCTGAGGGACAATAACACTCACAGATTCAGAGCCACGCAGACACGTCTATGACCGAGTATTAGAGCTAATGTAGGAAGAAAAAAATGAAAGGAGGAGTACATTTCTGCCATACAAACGCTCAGAAATTTCAGGAAGGTTCTAGAAAAAAGAAGGAAATTTCATTGCTTTAAAAGTCAGAAATCTGCTAGAAATAACTTCTAGGTTTTGAAAAAAAAAGTAAACTTTCATTTTGAACTCTGAAATGCAGATTTTTTTTCTTTAAAATTACTTTCAAAACAAAAAAGTTTTGTTCTCGTTAATGTTTTACTTTTCAAACTCCAAAATGTAATTTTTTTTTCTAATCTCAAAATTTCAGTTTTTTATTTTTTCAGGTAAATTTTTGTGACTTTATTTAGGACTCAAATTTTCAAGTTTTTTTTTCAGAAATTCACCAGGATTAATCACAAATTTCTAAGTTATTTCTAGCAGATTTTTGATTTTTCAAATTCAAAAATTTGAATTTGAAATGTGTGAGCTTGAAAAGTAATAGATCTGATAGAAAACACTTGGAAATTTGAGATTTATGTCACTGATTTTCTGAAAAGAAAAAAAAAACTTGAAAACTTGAGAAATTTGGAAAGTGTTTTCTAGGAGATTTCTGGGATTTATCATGAAACATTTGGTTTTTCTTTCTTGCAAATTGTTGACCAAAATGTGCTTGTTTTTTCTAAAACTGTTTTTGGAAGAAATGTACTCTTTTGTTTCTATCTGCAATGGCCCTACCTCGCCTTTTCTAATAGATAAATCCAAAAGATGTAATGCATCTTAGATAACATGGGGTGTCAGAGAATAAAAGGTCAGTGTTTTCGTTGGTGTCACATGCTGTTAATTCAGCTTGAAGTAATGCACTATGTCATACTTGTTGTGATTTAGTGTGATGGTCAAAGTAAAGGTTAATTTAGGCACAAATTGACAGGCTGCTGGAGGTGTAATATCACAAGCCCTGCTCCTGGTCCATGTTTCATCATGGCTTTAATTCAATATTTAATGCAATATCAGCCCAGGTGTTGATTGGATCACAGTTTATGGAAGCTATTCTGCCTTCAAACAGCTACAGCTAACATTGTTCAGCCTCCACTGAGAATCAGCTTTATTACCAAAAACATACAAAAAGGTAAATAATATAATTAAACAATTAATTTATCAAATTAAATAAAAAAACAAAACAAAAAATGGATACTGTGAGTGCTTCTGCTGTCCCATTCTCATTCAACCCCCTCAGGACAAGCCTCTTTGTGACAAACACTAAATCTTAGAATTAAAAAAAAATGTTCAAGTGCAAATATATTATAAGATTTGAAATAGAACAAGATCGATAGAAACTTGATCTCAGACTCAAGCTCCAACTAAAAAAGACAATCAAAATAAACAACCAAACATCTAATGATGATCTAAAGAGCTACAATCACCTCACAATAAGATTACATACAGTTTTAGATAAAAATGACTTTACAGGTAATAACAGACAACTGCACCAGCTGTGAATGATGTTCTGCAGAGCTCAACCGATTAACTGGCTTACGAGTATCTTTTCAGCAAGTCATTGAAGAAAAAGGTTTTTTAGTTTAACAAAACATTCTTCCCTATTTGGAAGTGAAACAATCTGTCAATGGAATTAGTGCATTCTTTTAAAATCAACATTAAATGTTTTTTTTTTTTTTTTTACTAAAAACAAGATGAAAAGCTACTTAGTTTTTTTTTTATTTCAAGTGTTTGGTCTTGTTTGCACCAGAAACAAGACCAAAATTACCTGCTAAGATTTTTGTTTTTGCAGTGCATAGGGTTCTCTTCAAACCAGCGACGGCAGACAAAATTCAGACTAGTAATTCTGTTCTAGGCCAAACAAATGCGTCAAATTAAAATCCCATTAGAAATGGTCTCCTTTGTGCAGCAACTTCTAGCTGGTTGCTCAAACATGGCTCATGTTCTTGTGGCAGAGGAAGCAGAGCCGCCCCAGAGCTCGACCGGGTCACTGCTTCACTTAAATACAGTATAGCACCATGTTCTTTTCAGCTTCATTATTCTTCCTCCACACATACAGTACCTCTGATCTGCAGCTCCAGAAAGCTCCAGTTGTGATGCTACATGGCTTCACGGGATCAGGATTGTGTACATTTTAAGTTTCAGCGTTTAGTGGCAGCCTTTCCACTGCTTGTTGCAGGTGTGGCAGACAGTTTTCTGCTTTAACTGACATTACAGCATATTAAAAAATGAAATTAAGAGACAATCAGTGTGCTGTGCTTCCAGATTTTAATTGGTTCATTTCACTCATGAAATGATGACTTTGTGGATCCCTGTTTTTTTCTCTTTCATAGACTGTAACCAACAAGCAGGGAAAATGATCACCTCAAACTGTTGGAGGTGATCATAAATTCCTGATGATTTATTGGTATTTAACAGCAGAAATAAAAACGTTCGACCACCTGTAATGTTGCTTGAGTCGTGGCGCTGAAACAGTTGGACATGCATGACTGGAGGAAGGAGAGCGTCGTCGGGTTCTGGTTACCAACGAGGAAAGTGGATCTTTCCTGGAAGAACAGTCTGTCCGCCGGGCCAAGCAAGACCCATGGATTCCTGGGCTCTGCTGTTCTCTCGTAATAATGATGCTGTTTCAATAATGCAACATCTATTTATTATTAACAGCTGCACCGCAACACATACTGCCTGTCGATGCATGTGTGTCATGATCGAGATCAAATACAGGCTGAGGGGCCTGGTGTTTTAGGAAAATCTCATTCACTTTATAATTACACACGCAAACACACACACACACACACACACACACCACACACCACACACACACACACACACACACACACACACACACACACACACACACACATCACTCTACTTTTGTTAAAGTTGCAGCATAAAACTTTTATAAAAAATATGTTTTTTTTGTCGTTTTTTTTACATATGGACTGCAAAAAAGACTGGAAAAGATCCTCACTTCCACAAAGGACCTCCATTTGTGGCCCATAATATATACCAGTGGACACGCACATCCCCCCCGCACCCACACACACACACCTACCTCTTAGTCTTACTGTCAGATGTTAAATCCATTCAAATTTCAGTCTGATGTGAAAATTACAAAAATAAGTTTGCTAAATGCCACAATAATACCAGAAATAATATAGATGTCAGGGATTTATTTACTAATGTTTTTAAAACCAGATGTTTATATACAAGATGACCACTGTCACTAGAAATGGAAATAATTATTAGAGATGCATGATACATGGGATTCAACACTGACATATACGTGATTTGTCGGTACAAACCAGTTCCGCATGTTAAACCGTGGCCTGTTCCTTGTCTTTGTTTTTCAATCATCGCAGTGTATTTTTTTAATTGATTTTTTTTTAATCATGTAAAGAAGATAGAATTTTCCTCTTGAAAATCTGCTACACAAAAGAAACTGGTGACTCCAACTGCCGGTGCCAGAAACAAACCAATTTAAAACGAGCCATGCAACTTCTGAAGAGAAAGAAAAGTGGTCAGCTGTCTATTCTGAATGACGCCAGTTACATCATCAGTTAGTTCAGAACCATGATGATGGTTCCTCTGCAGATCGCCAACGACTGTTTGTTGAGATATTAGTGAACAAGTCAGTAAAATTCTGATCCTTACTGGATCAGAAAAAAACTCAAAAACACAATACATGTAAAATTGTTTTAAAAACTGATCAGACTCGTGTGTAACATCAACACTGGACACTTAAACTGCAGAAGAACAAATGTGCTTTCCGATCTTTACGCACATATGCGAACGATTATGAGGTCCTCCATCTAGCAGTGACCCGTTTCACAGACTCACCCAGTATCGCCAGCACAGTGTTGTCCTTCAGCACCTCCATGGACCCTGAGCAGACGAAGTAGATGGCCTGCAGGGCGTCGCCCTGCCGGATGAGGAACTCCCCTGGGGCGCAGAAGGAGGTCTTGATGATGAGGGAGAGGGAGCGCAGGCATCCCCTGCTGGCCGACTCGAACAGTGGGAGCTGCAGCAGCTCCTTGTTCAGGTGCATGGCGATATCGGCCCGCAGCTCGTCCGGGAAGTCCTTCAGCAGCTGGGAAGGCAAAGCAGCTCACATTTAACAGCTGCACTGTCCAAAAACGTCACCAGAGGTTTTAGCTAACAAAGTTAGTTCAGTTAACTAAAAAAGAAAAAAAAACTCAGAAAACCTTCTAAGAAAAACTTTTTTAATATTAAGACAGGAGAAAACACAGAAATGACAGTAATAAATGATAAAGAATTGAAAAAAAAAAAAACTTAAAATGAATAGGATTGCAAGAAATGATTAATTCATCATTCTGACAATTAATTGATTAATTCAATAAACCATTGACACATTCTACTGAAAGGGTTTATGCAAAGGCTTTTTGGGACTATTTTTACCAAAAAATCTCAAACATATTACTAAGATCCCAAAACACTCACTGCCTCTAAATAGAACTGAAGTGTTAAGAGAAAGTATTTCAACGTAAAAAAGTACATATTCGATTTTAGCTTCTCCAACCACATACTTAAGCAGTATTCAACATAAATTTGAATACATTTTAGATGTCCTGCCTTATTATTTCTAAAAGCAGCAGCTATGTTCTTGCCCAGCTCTGGCCCAGGTGAAGCTCAGAGCGCCAGTAGACACATCCTCCTATCTGCACAGAGCAGCTAGTGGAGTTATCTTTGTTGCTTCTCTGATTAATGCCTTTCCTGCTGAGTCTGTGGGTTTTGGTAGATGGCCCTTTCTTGACCTTTAATTCAGCTTGACTTTGTCCTTGACTTATGTGAAAGTTTCTCCGGTCTTCATGCTTGGTGGCGGCCTGTACAACAGAGATGCTGCCGGATATGTGGTTGGACTGAGGCCATCTGATAGGCTGAGGTTTATGTTCTGGACCTTAAAACAAAAGATAACAGTTTCTTTATTGATTTAATGATTCTTCTGTTTTGTTATAGGGATGCACAGTGGCACAGTTGGTAGCACTGTTGCCTTGCAGTAAGAAGGTCCTGGGTTTGATTCCTGGCCTGGGGTCTTTCTGCATGGAGTTTGCATGTTCTCCCTGTGCATGGTGGGTTCTCTCTGGGTTCTCCGGCTTCCTCCCACAGTCCAAAAACATGACTGTAAGGGTGACCCCACCTCTTGTCTGAAATGTCTTGGTGGAGATAGGCACCAGCACCTCCCGACCCCACCAGGGACAAGAGTGTACAGAAAATGGATGGATGTTTTGTTATTTCTGATTTTGTGTGCTTTAAAGGGGCAGTGTTATATAAGAGCAACTTTTTAAAGTTTTCCGTCATGTTATTATATTCCATCATCAAAAACATATCTTTGCATGTTTGTCCACCAGGTGCAAAATGCCTCGCGGACATAACGCTGCCTTCAAGAACCAAGCTCCTTGTCGGAGGCGCAGTTACAGAGTAGCTCCTCCTGTTCCTTCAGACTAGCCGTCGGCATTTAGCAAACACCTGGTGGTACCGCACATTTGCTGAGTTCACTAGAGGAGCAACTTCTCAGTGAAATGCTGGTAAAAACATTGTTAAAGGGTTAATAGAGGAGCCAGGTTGTGATGACTTCCTGAAGGTTGAGTTTCAGAAAAAGCAGAGCTTCTTAAAGAGACAGAGCCCCAATTTCAAAGCATTCAATTAAGAAGTCAAAAATCTTTTAAGTATAATTTGATATATACAAAATTTTTATAATAATTTGTTACTTAATTGTGTTTGGAAAACATGTAATAGTGCCCCTTTATTTAGAATATTGTTTTTCCCTGTGGTCTGTTATTTGTTTGAGCTCTTTTTCAGCCTCTGTGTAGATTTTGTTTCACCTTCCCTTCTTTTTTCAGGTCCAATTCCTATCCCACAAAGCTTGCAAGGTTAAAGCTGGGATTGGCCGCACATTTTTGGAAAGATTTCCATCAGTTGTTTAGTGTTTTACCTCCCTGGGCCAACCTAATTACCAGAGCATATAGAGTTAGAACGTATTTGAACAGGATGAATTAAACTAATTCAGATTACATGAAGTTACTTCTGCTTTAGGCCATTGCAATTTATGTACCCTGACATGACTTTCAATATAACTAGGTGCAATAACAATAAAGTGAACTGAATGGAACAGATGAGGTAATTAAAGGAATTATTTCTGATAAAATTTGTAGATGGAAGTTGGGGGGCTTTTTTCCCCCAACATTGCTTGTCTCAAAGGGCTCAATGTATTATGTAAAATCGACTTTTTTGAGCTTTACACCGTGTTACAGTGTCTTTCCCCAACAAAAACATACCTGAAGTGTTGCGTTGAGTCTTTCAAATGTTAGTGTCTTCTCATGGATCCCCTGCACTTTGAAGCAGGCCTTTATGATTGCAAATCATCACCTATAATATTTTTTTGAATCAATATCACCTTCATTGACATTTGATTTCCCTTTGGAATCACAAAAGTATTTTTTTATTTGAATTTGAAAAAGCCACACACAGATATTGCAGTGACTGTGATTTGACATACTGTGGAAAAGTTTAAAAAAGGGTTTTTGGTGCTATTTTTACAGACACATCTCAGACATGTTGCTATGATCCCATAACACTCACTGAGTTTCCATTGACCATAAATTTGCGCAAATTGAAATTCCGAAAATAAATTTGCTTAATGGAAACCAGGCAGGTTTGAAAAACTGCCAGTTTTTTAGTAAAACGTTTTTTGCACTAGAATTTGGTGGTTTTTCAACCGTATCGAAATGTATTTATTTCCTAAAATTACGATGGAAGCATTATTATTTACATCACACAAGTCACATAATCAACAACCTGATTTTACCACTGGCAGAAACTACAAAGAAGACAACAGGAAGTGGTAGGAGGATGATGGGGCTGCATGCTTTTGAATGACTTATTGCGCCAACAAACGTATTGGTGTGATTTTAATTGCGTTTCTTATTTTATGACAATTGCAAAATTGTGTTTTTTCAACATGCAGCTATTGACATATGTTTCCTTTGATGTGGGCAGAGTAGTGTGCCAGGTGTTAAATGTACCTCATTGACGTCTATCCCGTTGTTAACCGACCAGGTGGTCTGGAAACACTCCAGCATGCGTTGCTCCAAGGTTTTGGGCAGCCGGTGTACCCTGATGAAGTCCTTAAGGTCCTTGGTGCGGGTGTGGTACAGTGAGCGGCGGGAGTACATCCTCTGGATGATGGCGGTCACATTACCAAACACCACAGCATGCATCAGTGCTGTGGGCAGAGGACAGCTTTCTCGTTAACTCTGTCTGGTTAAGACAATGTAGGACTGCAGTTTGGAAGGAACACAGTTTTACTCAAAGGTCTCCACAAACCCCAAGAATTTAGAACACTGTAGGGTAAGAAATAACTCTGTTGCTTTAAAACCACAAACTGTCTAGATTATGACTAAAAAATAACTGAAATGCAACAAATCTTAGGGATTGTGCCAACAGAAAAGCTATTTTTAAAGCTTATTAGGGTCATTGTAGCTAGGAAATAAAGAGGTATACATTTCTGCCAAAAAACTTACATTTTTGGATTCTTTTCAGAAATTGTCTTATAAAAACAAGGACATTTCTGAGTTTAAAATGTGGAAAAAAAATCATTTCAGCTTAATCTTTGGAATGTTTAAGAAAAAAACTTGGAAAGGTGTGAGTTTAAAAAAAGGTAGACTTTTGAAACTCACTTATTTCCTTGTATTTTTTAGAATATTTCTCATCTTACTCTCAAAATTTAGCAGTTTTGTGAAGGAAACGTGCTAATGTTTTTTGAGCTATCTACCACAGCGCTGATACGTCATAGTACTATTCTGATGGTTCTTGATATTGTAGTGAAACTTTCTCAGTGTCCCCTTGATCTGAGCTGTGCTATGAACTGAACTGATCCGCAGCCAATCAGCAGCAGAAAAAAAGTTCAACGAGCTAAAAAGTGGCAGAATCAGTGTCGGATCGCAGGACATCCAAAGTTCACTGACTGTCCCCTCAGGCAGATCAACCCGTGGCACATTTAGGCAAACTCTGACTTTAAAGCATCTCTTAGTTACAGGACAGAGTGCCTCTGGGCAGCAGCTCGCCACTTAGATTCAGACGGGCTAATGAAGCTGCAGCTTGTTTTGATAAGGGATCATGATTTGATACAGTTACTCTGATTCTTCCATGCAAGCCTGGATTTTAGCATGGGCTTACCGGGGCTGCAGCCCGGGGCCCTGGCGCTTTGGGGGCCCCAAAGGATGGTGCTCTGACAAGCAGCTAAATCCAGTCATCACTGAATAAAAGTTTTGACCAGGTTTGGCTCTCAGAGGGGAAATGTCTGAATTTGGTAATTAAATAAACCTGATATTTACAGAGATAAAGATAGAAATGAAGAAGGATAAATAAATACAGTTCATAGAGGATAGAAAGAGAACATTGTCAAATTTTTCTTCCTTAGGAAAGCTCTGTTGAATAGACATATTCAAGATGTTCAAGTATTTCTTTAATAACTACTAAGTATGTTTTGTTTGTAGTAATGATCTTTACATTCATTAAAGGTGCATCGGTAGCAATTTTCTGGCCGATCACCGATCTTTAGAAATCTGACTTGCTGAAATTATTTTGTTGCTGTGTGTGCAAAATACAGCAAAAAAGTTGGCAATCATGGAGTGACTGTTGTAAACCTTGAATGGAGAGGAGCCCTGGTGGTTGGACTGTCCATTAGCGTCTCATGGTGGACAGGGGCTGATTTTTGTGACCTTGTTGGTGGACAAGGTTTGTGGATAGGATCTGTATAACGATGATTAAGTAGGGCCTGCACCTTGGCTTAAGCCCAGGGGCCCACACCCTCCTATTGGCCCCTGTGAAATAAGCTCACATTTCTGTCTAAAATCCAATATGTCCAAAATCCAAGTGAAATTTATCAGAAAATTTTAACAATGACATGCTGTAACCTACTACTATTTTTACCCTCTGGCATTTTACAGCTGAAACCTGATGTTATACAGTATAATTGGACCATATGTGACGTGAAGCTTCAACCTGACAACTGGAATAGAATGAATAATACCAAAAAGTACAATTTATCTTATTTCCCTAGCATCAATTTAAATAAACTAAACTGCACTGCAAAAACACAATAAACTTACAAAGTAATTTTTATCTGGTTTCTAGTGTCAATGTTTTAGTACAATTTAAATAAGATGACATTTACTTGCATGCAAACTATAAGAGCTTTTTTCAAGCCAAAAATTTTTTAATATTGATTTAAAAAAAGTATTATTTCCACTTGCAGATTATTTCACTTATGGGAAAAAGGAATTATTAACCCATTTAATCCCACCGGCAACAATTATTGCCAGACATTTTATCTAACTTATTGAAGCTCTAAAATAATTATTTTGTCTTTTGGCAACTAATTGAAGTTTTGAAATAAAAATGGTACCGTGTCTACTCTAAGCAATATACATTTTATGTATCGATTGTGAAAGGTCACATGGGGGGGACATTTAGCAGTTTGTGAAGGAAACGTGCTAATGTTTTTTGAGCTATTTACCACAGCTCACAGGCAGGCTTTACTTCCTGCCTGTGATGCTGGAGGTGAATGTCAGTCACAAACCTGTACAAGAGGAAGTCAGTAAAATACTTTGAAAAACAAATATAAATAAAATATTTCGAACATGGTTTTTCAAGTCTACTGACATATAAAGAAAATTGTATCCCTTTATCCATATTTTTATCATAAGAAGAGTGAATGTAAGCATGGTAACAATTGTTTCTGTGAGCATAATACATAGGCAGCACTATACTGGATGCCCATAGCTTTGCTGTTTGTACAGTAATATACGGCTTATTTTGGAACTCTTTTTGAAAGGCGAGTTTTTGCAGTGTACCTCCTATAAGCATGGTGCAGATAGAGAAGATCTTCTCTGAGTCCGTGTTGGCAGACACGTTCCCGAAGCCCACGCTGGTCAGGCTGCTCAGAGCGAAGTACAGGGCCGTCACGTAGCTGCTCCGGGTCGACGGGCCCCCGCTCAGTATCTTTAGGCCCCCCGATCCTGAAATGTTCCCATAGTTTTGGCTCGAGTTCCAGGTGCCCTGCCCAGAGACCTCTGACCCCGAGGTGATCCACTGGGTGCTGTTGGCTGAGAGGCTGCTCACTGCAGGTGGGGTCTGTGTGGTCAAAGGAGTCATGAAGTATGGGGTCCCCAGGCGCTTTGCCAATTCATAGAGCCAACCTGTGAGGAGAAAAGGGAAAATATACACACTGCAAATTCAACTTCAACCTGAATTCAGTGGCATAAAAAACATTTATCTGAACATAACGAGGATATGTTCTCTCTTCAACTCTTTATTTCATGCAAGTGTTTATAACTCTGGAAGAATTTTTGTTTTGTTAATAAAATACTGAATGTATTTTACTGGGATTTTATGTGACAGACGCACACAAAGCAGTGCATACCTCTGACATGAAAGGATATGTAATTTTCTAAAATTTTTCATAAAAGGCGGGGCTATGCCCAAACAGGTGTTTTGAGCAGCTCAATGGTTGCCATGGAGATTAAAGGATTTCTTAAACATGTATGGAATATCAAAGCAACACTCAGGGTGTGTTTTTGATGAGTGGATAACATTATAATATGATGTAAAGCTAAAAAGAAACAACAAAAAAAGAAACATTTTACATAACACTGCTCCTATAAATTTCTATAAATTGAGTAAATATATGAAGTTTGTGGTTGTAGGATAACCAAACTTATGCGTAGACAATATGACAATACTGCTAGAATATGCGGCCAGGATGAGCAATATGAAACATGCAAAACATTCAGATAAAGTCAGCAGATGTCCTCAGTGCACAGGAACAAAAGGAAGAAGGAAAACGCTGTCGTCTCTGAGTAAATGAAGGCTGTAATAAACTTTGTGACAGCAGCAGCAGAACGCAGTAGAGGGATGTTCTGATAAGAATTACACAATGCAATATGGATGAGTCTATTTATTGATCCCTGGCATCCAAACCCTCAGGGATCGGGCTTTTGTTTGCCCGCCAGCATCAATAAGAAGAAGTGACAGCGGAGCTGCGAGTGGATCCCCAGCAGAGCTGCTAAACTGTCAGCATCAGAGGATTTAACGTCTGAGTAGTTTCCTGATTACATCGTCATTAGTGCAACTTAACCTCTGCCAAGCTCTGAACACACGGGCCTGACAGGAAGTTTGTTTCACCAAAGCGTGTGCAGCTGTGGATTACAACGGGAAAAACCAAAACTGATTACTGATTTTAATTGAGGACGATTTCAGATTGAGGTTATCAACCCGATAGCTGCACAAAACCTGTTCATTTATTGACAGGACCTAAGAAAAAGTATTCGCATGGGTGTTTTACGCTTATTGCTTTTACAAATCAATCACAATCAATAAAATTACTAAGCAAACTCTGTAAAACTGCTATTTCACCTTCAGGATTAATAAAGTATATTCTGATTCTGATATTAACAAAAAAAATGATAGAGAAATATTTGACGTGAAATAATTGATTGCTAAAATACTCTCTCCGTTTAAAGTAATAGATTTGTAGAGCTATCTCTGTGAATGAATGGGTTACAAAAGTCAAATCAAATCAAATAATCGTAAAAAAAAATAATAAAAAAAAAATAATAAAAATAATAAAAATAATAATAATTAGGGGTGCACCAGTTTATCAGTGCTGATTTCCATAATTTTGGGAAGTCAGTTTTTACATATGAAGCCGATCTTATTCACTGATCTTATCTAGCTTGGCAAAGGCAAAGGAATCAACCACGGCCCTGTTGTTCTCTCCAGTGAGAAAGGTTTGACTGACAGATCGGCTACCGAGTTCTGTCTGCATGTTTACAATTAACAATAGAACAATGTCTTGATATTTTGAGCAACATTTCAGACAAAAAAAATTGGTATTGGCCAAAATCGGCCAAAAAAAGCTTTTTCAAAGATTGTTGATCAGCCAGAAAACTGCTATCAGTGCACCCCTAATAATAACAACAACAACAATATCACATTTTATTAATACTGTCTATTTCTGAACACTGAGCTGTTCCAAACATCAGAGTCTCATGATGACGCCACAGGAAATATAATCTTATAGAAAGTTTTTCTTTTTCTTCCACTACATCATATTACTCTGTCATCCTGAGATTTTTTTATTAATATTATTGGTTTTCAAACGAAGAACAAAAAAAGCTACATATTATTACTAATAAAAAAAACAAGCATGCATAGTAGCTACAAAGTGACTGGATATTACTTCTTGTTGATGTAATATTTGTTTATAGCTGAGATTTTGTTTAATGTCAGATTAAAAAATGAATGTACTGCTGATTTGTCAACATACTAATGTAAAAGCTCTTGTATATAACAAAGCACAGAAATGACATCAAAATACCTTACATAATCAAACATTCTGGCCTGGAAAACTTGAAAAAATAAAAAACCATCGTCTGTAAACGGGTTTTGCACAGTGGAACAGCTGGCATGACTGTTTCCTTGGAGGAAGAAGGTTTTTCTGCATGGGGTTTACATTCTCTCTCTCTCTCTCTCTCTCTCTCTCTCTCTCTCTGTGTGTGTGTGTGTGTGTGTGTGTGTACGGCTGTTTGTCCTGGGTGGCCCTGTGATGGACTTGTGACCTCTCCAGAGTGTACCCTGCCTATCTGACTTGGGTAATAAAGTGATTTAGTTATTTTTTCAAACCAGCTGGAGGAGAGAAATATGGAAACATAAACGACAGAGTAAATCCCGATGAGCATTTTGCTGCAACTCCTCTGGCATCTTTGACAGCCTGAGTTCCTTGAGACACAAAACTCAGCTAAAGAGAAACAACAGGCCTCATCAGTCAGGATCCTGCATTCTTCTTCTGCAGTAGTTGACAGATTAGCTTTGCAGCTTGGACTGCTTCCACCACAGACTGTCAACTGGACTGAGATCCAGAATATTTGCTGACAAACCATGGATTACATCTGCCTTTTCTAAAAGAAAGCACTATGGGTTGTAGTTGTGTTTCCATTAACCATAAAATTGAACAAAATGAAAGTGCCAAAATAAATTCTCTTAACAGAAGCACATCTATTTGGAGAAAAAAAAAAAAACTCATGTTCTTTGATAAAAAGTTTTGAGCTTGGATGAGGAGGTTTTTACTGAAATAGATGTGTAATGCTAATGCAAAATGGTTGACTACAATTTCCCCAAAATGTCATATAAATAGCCTCTACAACATATGAGGAGCTTGTAGCTCCAACGGTCTCTGATTGGCTGATAGATGATGAGCTCTAGAACCATGACTGAATTATGAACACATCTAACTGTTTACATCCGTCGCTGCCATCATTTTTAGTGACTTATTGCGTGAACAAGTGTATTCATGTGCAATCTTAATTGAATATCTTATTTAATGGAAATACTGCACTTGTGAAATTGTATTTTAGACAAAGATTTTTGCACAGTTGTAGCACCTGTGTGAAATTAGTAAACTCTGCTTTGCAACTCAGGTGCATAAACATACATTATATGGTTATATTTGAATTAATATTTAAGACTTGGGATGGAGTAGCTTGTCATCGAATAAGCAATTTCCCCTTGTAGATAAATAAAGTATATTCTATTCTATTCTATTCTATAAACAAAGAAAATAAAGTCGCACAAATTGAAGCTGTTTTCAAAGCTCCATGTTTGATTGTGTGTTGGTTTGTCTCTGTCCATGGTGCTGATGTCTCCTGTCCCTCTAGTCAGGTGGAATAAACTTTCTCTCTCAGCTGTCTATGTACTGAAATCTATTCAGTACTTTGCTCTTCCAATATGAATTTCCACATATTGCTTTCAGGTCCAGCATGTTCTGTTGGCTCATTTCCTGTTGGAATTTAACACACTGTCTTTTTTACACCTCTGTCAGATAAGCTTACAACCAGTCTTTCCACTACATTTTTGCTCAGTTAATTATCACCTTGTATCTAATTATGTGCTGTCTATATACACCGTGTGCTCACTGGTTGCCAGATTTTTTTCTAAGTCTAGCTCTCAGCCTTTTTAGAGGCATGATAAAAAATCACCTCAATGTGTCTCATCCAGTGCAGTCTGGCTTTTTGTGGTGCTTTCGTGGCATTGCTGAAGTTAGCTTATGCTGCTGTATTTAGTTTATGAGGTGAGTGCTTCATTAGATATGCGGTCCATCTACAATTTAGAACAAAGGTTGTAAATATTGATTTTGAAAATAGATTCCATATTTTATTAAAAGTTAAAAGCGGCAGTGTTCATTTTGCAGCACAATAGAGTAATTATGTTATCTTCAATTGCTATAAAGATAATATACATATTAAATATGTCTTGAAAGAAATTTCACTTGATATTTTAACATTTTGAAATCGGGCCTCTGTCTCTTTAAGAAACTTCTGCCCTTTCTGAAACTCCACCTCCATCACAACATGGTTCCTCTGTTAAACCTTTAACAAAGCTTTTTTCCAGTGTTGCATTGAGAAGTAGCTCCTATAATGATGAGGTCAGCAGATGTTCAGTTCCACCAGATATTTGCTAATTGCTGCTGACTAGTCTGCAGGAGCTGAATAGGGGCAGTCACAGGGAAGATGGATAGTTGCCATGGAAGATTCAAGGATTTCTCAAACATGCATAAAAGAATCAAAGCAACATTTAAGGTATGTTTTTGATGAGGGACTAATATTACAAAATGATGTAAAGCTGAAAAAAGTTGATTTTACACAATACAGTCCCTACAGCGATGTCAGGTTAGACCAGAACTGTCATGCTAACAAAGTTTGCTGGACAATAAATGGTCCAAGAAATTATCACGATAAACGATAATATTGTTGTTCTGAGACCATTTTTGAGGAATAACACATTCTTACAGACCAATAAACTTTCAATTTTCCTGCCACTTCCATCTGTATTTGAAAGGGACAAAATCCACAACCCATGTATCTCCTATATCACACAGGATGTGTTGCTTCTTCACCGGCTGAGTGAACTCTTAACCACATGCTACAGCTCTGCAGTCTGTAAATTATTGACATGAAGACACAGCAGCAGCAGAAGGCTGTCCAGTGAATGACAGACTGAACAGTCCAGCGTATGCTTGCTCTGATATCAGTCCTCCATTGTGAATCTCAGCTGGTGGCGCGTAAAGGTCAGGCCGCAGGCTGCTCTTTGTTGTCCCCTGGATTACCTCGGCCTTTCTGAATGGTCAATTGAGGCTCTTCTGACATGAACCTACTGCAGCGCAGCGGCGCGCCACCGCTCCGCTGAAAGGGTAACGACAGATCGGACGGTGCGAATGGATGAGATCGAGAGAAACGACGGGATGCGCTGAAATCAGACACGAAAAGGAAAACACGGCAAACTGTAGTCCACAGATAAGAGAACAAACTCATTTTTAGCGTCTTCCGTGTTCCTTGTGTCGCTGCTAAATATAAAATACAAACATAAAGCTTGAGTGTCACCTGAGGTCACAGTCAAAAGGATTAAAGTTTGCTCCTTTGCCCTTGGAAACTCCCTGTCTGTGTGTCTGTACATGTTCATCAGACTGTGAGTCAGGGTTTCACACCGCCTGCAGGACTTCACGTTCTCCACTGAGAGACGCTTGTGGAATTATGAAGTTTGAACTGCAGATTCTTGATTTGTCTTTAAAGCAAGTTGAATGTAGCTGAGAAGGAAACCTGAGCAAGATTTTAGGGAGGAATGCAAAACAGACTGAGCTAATCACAAAACAATGCTCATTGAAAGAGGACAAAAAAAAAAAACTAAGAAAAAGTATCAAAATATACCAAATGCTTTGCAGGCAAAGCGAAAAATACTAAATATATTAAGAGAGTATTTTTTCCACAACTGCCTTTTCAAACACAAAAAACAAAATAAAAGAAAGTAGTGCTGGATGATATAACACAAAAATATAGAAGATATAAGTCTTTCATGTCAGTCAATGTCAATAACACTGAGTTATGAAAAATATTGTTTGGAAGTTCTCTACCTTGTTTCAACTGAATTATGACTATGTTGCACTGCTGAATCCAAACATGACATCCATTGTTCTGAATCAGGTCAGGTTTTTATTCTAATTTGGTTTAGAGAAATCCAATCTTCTGACTAAATTGATAATATTTTTGTGACATTATCAGTTCATTTCCGTTAATATTTCTCCTCCAAAAAAGATCTTAGGACAGAAAAAAATGTGTTCTAATTGAGTGAATTAATTAAATGTTGAAATCTTGGATTTCTGTGAATTCAATAATAAACATTTTTTAAGGATAAGAACATGTAAAATGGACTTTACGTCCTGATTGTGTAAAATTCTCCGTATCTTTTCTGTCCTGATGGAATCTCTCCTCCTGATCATCACTCACTGGTCCAGATTCTCAGGAAACCGATCCAGATGTCAGAACAAGTCCTACATTCAGCTCATTCAGCTCGTCAAAATGACCCTAAAACTGTTGCGAAACCCGAGACATTTTTTGGGCTGTTGACCAGAGTTCTCATCGATTAGTTTTTTGTTTTAAATATTTGAAATACTACCAGACGATAACGTGTCTGCGTGCAGTGTGGTAGACCTGTGTACAGCCTGTTACTGTTGAACGATTATTATTGATTAAATTCAAACTCTCACTTTAAAGGAAAAAGACATCAGAAGCGTTGAGGTGCGTCTCGTTGATGAATGCGCCCCAACTGGTGCCTTGATCACACATGAGAATGTTTGTGCTGAAACACAACAGACTGCTGCTCTTCAGTTCAATATGAAATAGTAGGAGTGTATTTTTCTTTTGATGGTGTGTGTTGCCCCTCAGACCTCAACAATAAAAATGAAAGGCTGATGGGTTAGTCAGCCATCAGGATTAGAATGCACATGTTGAGTCATGTCTGCATGGCCGGTTCTCCAGTGATTGCTCCACACAGGCACAACAGAGAGGAGGAGTGTGTGGAAGGAGTTCATGGATAAACATTCAGACATTGTGCCTTCTCTAGTGCTTTTTTTAAATTTTTGTTTAAAAATAATAAATATATAAATAATCAGGGATTTCCTGTAGAAGAGAATAGATCTTTAACATTCTTTCAGTGTGACCAAGACTAGAAATGCAATTATAGATTTTTATTTCTTTTTTTTTTGTCTTTTGAGAACAAATGGATGAAAAGCAATGATAAAAGATGAGTGATGAAAAGGAATATTGCCCACATATTATGCATGTGAATACAATAAAACTGACAAAGAAAATTACCAGTGCTACTGGTCAATGTGTTTTTCATGCTAATTATCACATCATTTCCTGTTTTTGGCCAATTTTATGAAAAAATGATGAATGATTATGGGTCTCTTCGGTTAGGGCTGTTCAAGGTTGTAACACATAAACAGTTTCATCAGATTTGATCTTTGAGGCAGTTTTTCAAACTGTGATCCTGCACAACACTGGATGTTAAAGCGTACAGCAGAGGCTCTCGCTTTGATGATGGTGATGATGAAATTTATATTGTGAACATGTAAGCAACAAATGTCAGCAGGGTAAAATAGAATAAGAACAAGAAAGTACAAATAGGAGTAAACATCAACATAAAAATAAAATGTTAATGTTCAGTTGGAATAGGAATAACTAACTTTTTATTAAATCAAACCCCCAGTTGACTCATCGAGCATATACACTGTTAATTTCAATGTAGTAAGTAGAATTCAAATGCTTCCCATGTTATAAATATTTATATGAAATTTTTCCTCTGTGTCACAATTATCCATTCTGCATTTTCCAAAAATGTTCAATTAATTTACAGTATTTATGCTAACTATGTTCAGTCAAAGCAGTTTAAGTTTGTAGCTGCACAGGAAAGAGGTTTTATAGTGCATTCATACATATGTTCTTACCAGGAACTGTATGAAAGTTAGAACCGAAGAACAAACATGCATGGATAGTAAAAGTGCCCGCTCACCGATGTCCAAGGAGCCCAAGCCTTCGATCTCCTTGCGACCGATGTAGTACCAGACACAGGCCATCCAGTGGGCCAGCAAGGCAAACATGGACATGAGCAGAGTCAGAACCACAGCGCTGTACTGTGAGTAGCGCTCCAGCTTCTGCAGGAGCCGCAGCAGCCGCAGCAGCCGGACGGTCTTCAGCAGGTGGACCCTGAAGTTCTGCACACCGGGGAACAACGAGAGGTCAAAAGGTCAGTCTGAAAAACGAACGTAAAGCAGAAGAATGACAGCTATTTCATTGGTCTATGAGTTGGGTTCTCCATCAACAAATTTCAACAGTTGTTGATAGAAAATCCAACGTTTTTCAGCTTCTAATAAGAGTGAACAATGAGTCAGTTAGCATTTAGCTGAACTAATTTAGCCCTCGGATCATTACCGTTTAGAATTCTTTGCAGGTGAGCCAAATTAATTAGAGAGGAAATGTGTTTGTGTACAACAGCAGTATGAAGGAAAGAATGATCCAATCATTTGAGAAAATAGGACTGTGCACACAAATTAAATAATAGTCAAGGGATTGTCTTTTGTAAAAAAAAATAAATGATAATAACATTTGTAGAGGTTTTGGTTACACAAGTGAACTCACCACAGTGACGTTGAAAGCGTAAAGCAGGTCAAAGGGCAGGGCAGCAACAAGGTCGACAAAGAGCCAGGTGGTGACGTAGTGGAGACAGATGGAGCGGGCGTCGTAGACCACCTGACCCGACTTGCTCACAAAGGTCGTACGAAAGTTCAACACGATGTCTGAGGGTAACAACAACATGCTGTTAAAATACCGATACATGCTGACAACAAAGCAGCGTTCTGTTAACCTTTTATTATGCCCTAAATTTAAAATCTCTGCCTGATTATTTTTGCTTATTTTAATTGTACTCAGTTCTATCTTTCTTCTTTTTGGTATGAATAGCTTTTATTCATCAGCAATGAGACAGGAATGCTGTAGTTTCTGCACTGAGTCTGTTGGCTGATATCTCAGAACCCAGGCAGGCAGGCAAAACATCACTGTTGTAATTTTATTAAGCATATCTAAGTTACATAATGATGCCCTTCAGTGTAGTTTACAGATATGCACATGCTCATGGCAATTTACATCCACACTTTATGTTGCGGGTTTCCATTTGTTAAAGCAAAGGGGAAAAATCCCCCAAAGTGTATGTTCTGTTTTTCCACAAACTTTGATTTATTTGAAACTTTTTGGTCATTTCTATTCAGCAATGCCCGGGAGCCAGCGTCAGAAAACAAGCAAGCCCTCATTAGGATGAATGCCAGAGGGTGTTGGAGCAGTTCTGGTGCAGTGTGTACTTACACTCTTCAGCAACTTAGCTGCCATGTTTTAGCTTTTTTACTCTGTGCGCAGACCAGCGGGGTCCTACTGACCCTGCGCGCAATTTTACAAGATTTTGTTTCTTTTGAAAAATCACAGCCCTGCTGTCAGACTAAGACATTTTCCCCAGACCATCAGAGTTAATGGAAAGTCAGCTGACGAGAGCCGATTTCTGCACTTCAGATGAAGTATGAGTCCACTGGAACTATTTGAGAGAGAAGCTTGTCAGTTTTTCCGGATGTTTTCTTTGATCAAAATTAATATTAACTAAAAGAACAATATACAGAAGCAAGAGTTTGACACATTAGCTTTAAATCATTTAGTAGAAACTCTTACGGACATGTTATCTTATCGAAACATACCTCTGATCAGGACTTTATATAATTCTTCTGCTATTCAAATATTCACAGAGTCTCAACTCCTCATTAACCTTCAAAGTGCAACTCTGTTTGCTGAGCATAAACAGGAAGTGAGTGAAGCCTGCTATCTGCTCACTTTCACAACACTTAAATGTCTTTATTAAAAGCATGAATTAACCTGAGGGAACAACTTAAACAGGTCGTCTGCAGAATGAATGGGTGAACTGAAAGTATTGATCAGCAGGCTTGGCCTATTTGTCCTAACGAATGGGATATTGATTGACAGGCAATACACATCTCACCACAGTTGGTTTCCATAAATCCAACGGTGAACATTGCAATAAAACTAATTGTGTGCTGAAGAGATGTCACGCTCGCAGTTACGCCGACAGGAACAAAGAGGCCTGCCAGTTTCTTGGAAAAAGAGTCGGCAGTGAGGAGTAATGGCCTGATGTAAATGGCTCATATCCTCTTACTGCATCGTGCATCATTAAAAAGCTTTACAGGTTTTGGAGATGGAAGATTATTGGCTGACCTCCAACCGGCAGGAGGCTAACACAACGACCAACAACGTTCTGCCAACCGGTTTCATATCAGTTAGGATCTACCGGATCATGTTGCTTCCTTTTATTGCTCGCGACACCAACGCTGAAATAAAATTCCTGGAACTATGTAAGCAGAGGAAAGTATAAAAAATAAAGTGCAAACTCAAACTTAAATCAGATCATGTTTGCTTCATTGCATTTGTTGTTAACCTTTTAACTGTTGAAATTTTCAATATAGTTGCATTGACTGTTTTATACTTTTTGACAATATTGCTTTATATTATTGATCATGTTGAAATAAATGTGAGTGATTTATTCTGAACAGATAGCTGCCTGGTTTCTCACGGCAACAGATCTCTTTTTCTCAGAAAGTCCTAATCCCTCTTTACATGAGAAGACCCTGAAACATCGTCCTGCTGCTGGACTCTGCTCTGATGTCTCCCCCTTGACTTTTTGCTCTTTCTATTGTGGCAATAAAGATTCCTTTTAAATCTGAAGAAAGCAACAGTGAGCACAACTTCTGTTCAGAAATGAAAGAGGATTAGGTTTATTCTTGGCATTAACTAACTAGCAAAGGGCATAATAAACATAACATTAGTATTCTTGTTATTGGCCTTAATATGATATACTGGCATAGATTAACTAATCATCATTTAGCTTTGGCATTACTCAGCACAGTTTGTTTGGAAGAAACCTCAGTAAAGTCTTGTGACTTTTGCCTCTGGCTAATTGCGACACAGGCCTGCAGCCCGGGTCAGCAGCTGCTCATCCCTCTGTGATCAGAACCATCCGTCCACTCTAGTGGGGTCGGGAGATTGTGATCAGACCCACGGCTGTGAAAGTTTATATCTATTTGCTCCTCGTGCGTCTAATGACGGCTTGGAAAATCACTTTACCACATCTTCACTGACACTGACCAATATGTTTGATGTGTAGTTGATCATTTTGATGATGGCACTCGACAAAATGTAACATCTGTTTCTGGTTTCTGCATTGGTGACTGTATGTATGATGTTTTTATGACTTTGTATTTTTGTGTTTTTATCACGTAAAAGGTTTTAAATGGCCGTGTTGCTGAAAGTGACAAATCGAACTAAATGTTTTTATTGAGTTGATTCTCACCTAAAATGAAAAGGATCTCCACCAGGATGTCACTGACACTGGGTGGACTTCTCGAGGCGCCGTCTTCGTCCCGCCCTCCACTGAAGCAGACGTTGTAGGGAACGGTGACGGCCACGTAGAAGGTTGCCAGCAGAATCAACCAGTCCCAGCCGGCCTTGAAGGTGCCATAGTGGAGCAGGATGAAGCGGGACTTCTGGATGGCTGCTACTTTGTACTCTGGGATCGGAGGTTTCTGCCCAAACATGTTCTGTATCGGATCAAAAGGAACACGGCTGTTAACGGCAACATCACCTCAGGGCCTGGAGTCAGTCACCTCTTTTACTTCCTGCTCACAAGTTTTATTTCCAAAAGCTGATCAACAATGGAAAGTGATCTTCTTTCTGTTGTACGGCTGCCAAAAACACACCCAGTCATTCCCGTTGGATTTAATCATGAGTTTGTATAAAGCACAGAACAAATTAGGTCAAATACTTTGGGAAAAGGCCTCTGCTGGTGTCTTCAAACAACTTCCAACTTTCAGCATTTCCATACAAATAGAAACTAAAACCCCATCTGATTTTCACATGTTCTGAAAACCCCCCAAACCAAACCAAAACAGGATAAAAATAGTATGCAGCTCTTTTATATTTACATAAAAAGTTTGTAAAAATCTAAGCACATCTCAAAAACTCTAGAATTGTGGGAATAATACAAAACACAATTTCTTTTTTTAATTTTTTTTTATCATTAACACTGCATGCTTATGATTTGTCCTGAATTAATTTAAAGATTGAGTGTTTGCTCAGCCTAATATTTTAGAATGAGATTTTCCAAAACCTTTCAGATCTGGGCCACATGTTGTTGTGGTTGTCCTATATTTTTTTGACTTTGAAACCACATTTGCAGGTTATAACAGTTTGAATTACACCAACTGAGAGGCTGCAGAAGATCAAAGTATTCCCAGGGTTTAAAAAATGTCCCTGCATGCCCTGACTGTCCAATGCTCCAGATAAACTGCAAAAAGCTGCTAGATCTCTATCTAAACCTCCACAGTTATTGATAGGACAATTACACAGAGCATTGCCAAATTATGGTTGTAGCGCTGTTATGCATTTTCTCTCCCAGACAAAGTAAAACATAGCAGCAACACAGAGTTTGTTTTGAAAAATTGCATCAGACCAAACCATAGAAGCTCTTCTGTGTTTTGTTCAGGACAAAGTGGAGATTTCTGGCCAAGTTTTTTTTATTTTTTAATCAAAACACCTCAGTAAGGATTAATGACTTGCAGTCATAGTTGACTACAAACTCTACTGAATACCAAGGAAGACGAGAACCAGGGTGAACATTTCAGCGGCATCAAACTGCACAAAGTTCTGCCAGTTTCTTTATCATTCGAGTCAGCAAAATGTGACGTTCTTTCCACCTGGAGTCGGCCAGATGTGAAAAACCTCCCCATGTCCTTCAGACCATCTGTTGAGGTTAGAGCTGCTGGCTGCACTGGAGCACACTGACAACTCATGCAAGAAGAAGAAGAAAAACGAGTTTCTGCTCTGAAACTGGAGTTCATCTTGCCTTCTTGTGTTTGGATGTTTTATCTTCTGCTGCCTATGAGCCTGAATGAAGAGTTGTTGAAGGTTTAAGAGATTTTAATTAGGCTGAGAGACGAATGAATCCTGAAGAAAAGCATTTTAATATCTCTGACTAAATGATGTCCTCCAGCGTCTAATACCAAGCGTAAAGCAACGAGGACATAATCTAATTACTGGATGTCTTCAGTTCTTCAGGTGTCAAAGTGTTGATTTGATTCTTATTGTTTAATCAGAAAATATTTATTCCTTTAAGCCTGTTAGTGATTAGAAAGGTGGAGTAGACTGGGAAAGCCTTTGCTATGAAAGAAGCTCTTATGTCCCAGGGAGGATTGTTGAATTTAATGGTAAAAAGAGCTTTATGTTAAAGAGGAAAAACTCAGACATTTACTCAGTGAAGAATATAAGTGCAAATGAAAACTGTGTGAAAAGTTTTTCTTTTGTCTGTTTGATGAGTACAGAGCCAGATTAAGAGTTCGACAGAAACAAAAGGCTACGGAGCGCAAAAGGAGGACATTTCAGATCCGGGACAATGGAAACTTTTACACAGGACACACTTATCACGATGTATTTCTTCCTCTATGTTTTCCTCCAAATAAAAAATCTATTTCTAGATCCTGACTCCCTTCCTCCTCTACGACAGTCTTGCCTAATGAGATGAACATAGAACAATCTTCCCGTTTTATTTAGAAAAACAAAATAACAAATTACAGGTTGAATTAGACATTATTTATTAGCAAACATTAGTTCCATATTTTGAAAGATATTCTATATCTCAAAGATTTTTGAAAACTGATTTTAATGTGGTTCTCTCCTGATACTCTGGCTTCCTGCCACAGTCCAAAAGCATGAGTGTCAGGTTAATTTGTCTCTCTAAATTCTGTCTATGTGTGTGTGTGTGTGTGTGTGTGTGTGTGTGTGTGTGTGTGTGTGTGTGTGTGTGTGTGTGTGGTTTGTCCTGTCTGTCTCTGTGTTGCCCTGCGACAGACTGGTGACCTGTCCAAGGTGACCCACCTCTTGCCCCGAACGTTTGCTGGAGACAGACCATGGATGGATGGATGGATGGATGGATGGATGGATGGATGGATGGATGGATGGATGGATGGATGGATGATGGATGGATGGATGGATGATTTTAATATTCTCTCTAGATCAGAAATGTGAAGCTCAAGGCTGCTCGCCACATGCAGCTCAAAACAATACTGTCTGACTGATTAGATAATTTCATAATTCTAGTATTAATGATGATCCTCTAGTAGGTTATATAATAATCACAACACTACACAAACCATAATGCAACAGCGACTTGTGCTGAAGACAAGGCTGCAGAAGTCAGCTGGAACCAGGAATCCTTTTCACATTGCCAAGTAATTATTAATATTTATGTAAGTCTGAACAATGGGGCAAGTGGAGCCGCTCTTTTTCTATCTCCATAACAACCATTAGATGGAAACAATTTAGGCTATTTGGTAACAAGCATTCCTACTGGGTGTCACACAAACCAAATGATGACAATGTAGACTAGCATATCATGATGTTTTCTCCCCATGAATGTTGTAAGTTTATAAGAGGGTATTATATCATGCTTGAACATTTTAAGCAAAATTCACAACAATAACTGCATTTACATCGAGTCTATAATTGGGCAATTTGACATTTCAAAATTAAATTTGCTTAATGAGGTGAGTTTTTTTTTTCTCCATTTTGTAAAACTACAATGGAAACGTTTTTTTCAAATCACACAAGTCACACGATTTCATATTAAGAAATATGATGTTCCTTAATCATATCTTGTTACAATCTTGTTGTCTTTTTGGTGTGGGAATAAATAAAGTTGAAATGGTAGTTATGCGGTTAGTTTAGCCAGTAGATGAAGGCAGCGTTAGTTAGTGACTAAACTAAACTAAGGCTACCTTCATCTAGTGATCCCAAATATAAACAATGCCTCGTCTTACACAACTCTCCCTGACTGCTAGAAAATATTTTGGATTGAGGTCAAAAAGTTTTCTAACTGCAGGAGAGTAGGTTTGTCTTTTTGGTTGGTTTCCACCCAGCAACAAAGCAGCGGAAATTCATCCACGCCGTCGCTGGGAAACTCACTTTGTTGATCTTGAGCTTGCTCTTGTCTTGTTTCTGCAGGTGTCCTGACAGCTGATAGAGCACGGCTCTGCTGCGGCGGCGGTTGGTGTTGAAGCCTGAAGGGCGAGTTACCTGATGCACCTGCAGGCCCGTCTCTTCATCTGGGGATGAGACGGAGAGAATTTCAATCGGTATCTGTCTGATCCTGTGCATGTTGATTTTTTAAAAACGTTTCTGACCTGGGATTGACGTATTGACAGTGATATTTTAGTGACTGACAGATAATGCGGTCAGAGACTGTCACAACGACGCAGTGTTGGTGAAACCACCTGTACTGTTGTTCACGTACTTCTTTTGTGGTAAAAGCTTACCTGATATTGACCTGTGTTCTGCCTCTTTATTGACTGGAGCTGTTGTCAGTGTACAATTCAAACAGGCTCCATATCTGAGTCCACAGAATAGAATCAATACTAATGACAAACAGCCCACAAAACCTCATTCATGTCATCTTTTCTTTCATATGAACAAAGGTCTCCATACAGGAAAAAGAAACAAAAGCACACAAATGGATTAAACAGGGGGGCTTGGTCCCATAATGGGTACATTAAGTCATCACCCGGGCAGAAGATATCGCCTTGTTTATTTCATTTCCTATTTGAGATGTTCCCCTGCCCATAATATGCTGTCTTTCATGGAAAGTACCCACCCATGTAACCAAATCAATTCATTCTCTACAAGTAAATGAAATTTGTTCACAAAGTCCAGGAGAGATCCTAAGCATTTTAGACGGTGCAGAAAGAAAGTACGGGTGACTGTAGCTGCATGGTGCAGTGGACGGTACTTCACAGTACTATTTACATGCAGAGTCTTTAAATTGAGGCCTATCAGAAAGTTTATTTATTTCTTTAAGTAATATATGCAATCAACTTCAAATATTACCACAACATACACATTTTTTATTCACAACACATACATGTAAACCAAAGGAACTAAACAAAAACGTGGAAAACCTCAACACAAACAGCCTAAAATGTATCTAGATTTTAGTGGTGCAACTAGAATATATAACATACAAAATAGTAAAAAAAAAAAAAAGGGCAATTCAAAAATTGTGAACATTTTCAAAAAAGATGTCAGCTTGAAAGAATTTTATTTGCTTGACCTAATATAAGGACTTATAAAACAATAGTAATAATAAAACAAATAAAATTAATAATAATTTCAAAGTTTAAAGGAGTGACTTGATGTCTGGCTGATAAGAAATTACAATAGTCAATGTCAGTGATGAAAAGACCTAACTTAACCTCTTGTTTGGTTACATCTTATTGTATTTCATGACTGGAAATAAACTCTTTACATGAATATTTGAACGTAGGCCCTTTCATTTTTTAAGGCAGTGATTGGTCTCATTTACATATCATTTTTGAATTACCCTGAACTATTTTTTTAAAAGTATATATATATATATATATATATATATATATATATATATATATATATATATATATATATATATATATATATATATATATATATATATATATATATATACCTCCAGTTTGGGGGTGACTGCCCAGAGGCCCCAATGACTAGTCATTGGGGCCTTGGGGCAGTCACCCCAAACTGGAGCAATGGCTACAACAGATCCCAGGAACAACATCGGACATCTCAGTCCAGAAATGGACACTGAAGCTCCCAGGCCTCTGGTGGAGGACCCGAGCTCAGAGGATAAAGCTAACGTCACAGGACAAACAGGCCAGACCTGTATGTAAATGAGACCAATCAGAAGCAGGTGATAAGAGCAATCTGTGACATGTGACTAGGCTTTAATAGTCACGTGACATGTGATATAGATGTATGACGTAGATATGTACCTCAGTAGGGGAACTGCTCTGGCTGCTCCTCCTGTCTGTACGTCACCAATAAAATGGCTGAGAAACGCCACAGAAATGAATTGAGTTCACATAATTCAGCTTATGCTTTTTTACACACACCAACTGTGTGTGTAGCGTGTTTCATGCATTTCGCGCATGTGGACAACGGTGGAGGGCAGAAAGACCCTTGTTCTACTTGCCATCCATAGTCGTGCTGCTGCGGTGGAATAACTCCGTTAACTCAACCAAACTTGGACATCTAGGTGTTACTACATTTTGTGCTGTGCTCCACAGCAAAGAGAAACCCGTCGAAGTACAACTCAAAACTATTTCTTTCTCACTCTACACATAGTCTCGTTGCCGTAGCAACTGACGACAACGCCTCTCCAAAACCCCGGAATATTTCCCACTCACCATGCTCTCCGCCTTCCTGTTAGAGCTAACCCTGCAGCAGTGAGTTCCGCACATGTACATATTAGTCTGCGTGGAATACTTCACTCCACGGATGGGAAAAAAAAACATCGCTGCCATGAAACTGTCGGTATTTTCTGATGTGGTTTGGGACAAAGTTCCACGTTTAGACAAGCACCGTTCACATACAGGAGAATAGTTGTCATGTCGTTGACAGGCCGCGCCACCAGATGGCACTGTGATTTTTGGATGTCATTGAGCGCAAACGTCTTTCGACCAATCGCTTCCGCCTCATTATAAACAGACATGAACGCAGCGCCGTAACAACTATTCTTATCAGGAATTGTGCTAAGCTAAATAGGTTACGTACCACAGTGCTATCCGCCATTTTCTTTGCTGTTATCAGTCCAAACTTGCTTAGCGTAAACCCATCTAAGTGTGTCATATTCATAAACTATTTTGGGTCCAATAACATATTTTAAGTTAGCAGGCGTAGCGCCACGAACTGTAACAACTAGACTTAATACTTTTTGCAAGACTTTTAACAGATGTGACCAACACAATATGAACATATTCAGGGAAAGACCTGCACCTGTTTGAACAGATGTGAACCAGATGTTTTAAACGTCCACATGTGGAGATGAGGAGAATGTTATTGGCCAATATTTTTGAAGAACAAATCTGTCAATGGCGAGGGAGATGAATTTTAGACACTTGTTTAGAGAGGAAGGTGCAGAGCAAAGGCAAACAGAAGAATCTGACAAGCACTGTAAAAAAATCTTTTTTTGGAAGATGAATTGTAATTAAAGGGGGAAACAATTTCAGTTCTGATGACAGAAGCAATGTTACAATAGATTTCCCACTTGTTTCCTTTTTATTATTTTTTTTTAAATTAACAATCCAATACTTTTTGCCAGCTTCCATTAACAAACCCTGTCAAATTCCAAACAGAACAATATTTTATGTTCCTTTTGTTATTCTCCTTTGGGTTTTGTCCTTGGAGCAGCTGTAATTTTATACATGCAGCTTTCAGTGTGGTTGTTTTTCATAGTGTGGGATCTGAGAAATGTTCCTTCCCATCTGTCCTTAGCTTCAATTTCTTTTCTTATCCATGAAGGTTGAGAAAGCATCTTCATATGAGTCTATAAACAGAGACAGAATGTTGTTAAAAGTTACATCTTGAATCCTCACTTATTTCAGGACGGGAAACTCATATCGATTCATTACAGATAGACGGACATATTTCAAGCCTTGGTTTCTTATAACTTTGCTGATTAAGGCATAAAAATAACAAAAGTGTCAGAAAATAAAACATAAATGTCAGGCTTCTGAAAATTATGGTAATTTTTGTGTACTCTGTACTTGGTTGTGGCTCCTTTTGCATAAATGAATACGTAGTTTTGTGTTTTTCATTATAGTTTAATTTTATTTTGTTGTAAATTTTAGCTACCATAGTTATTATTAGTTAAATATTGTTTAGTTTTAGTTGAGTTTCTTTTAGTTCTATTAGTGTAGCAGTAGTTTCAGAACTCATAAAGGTCAGAGTATTATTGTGATTATGGATACATCGATTGGATAATTAATACTCAACAGAAGATAGCCTACCTCTTTCTGCTCTTTCTCATTAAAATAAAAATATCTAGCACTTTTCACTAAGGTTATGGAACATGCTAATGTTTTCTGCAACATAAAGTGTTCTGACATCTTAAAGGCACTTCAAGAACAAACAGTAAATTGTGTGTATGTGTGTGTGTGTGTGTGTGTGTGTGTGTGTGTGTGTGTGTGTGTGTGTGTGTGTGTGTGTGTGTGTGTGTGTGTGTGTGTGTGTGTGTGTGGCACCAGCTGGCCCAGCTTGATTGTCTCAGTCATCTCCTAAAAGCCAGAGCTCTGCTGGAGGTTGTGTAGGTGGGGGTTAATTAGCCGGGGGCTAACATTCGTTTTTTTTAAAATTATTATTAAAAAAACACATGGAGGCTCAGAAACCTGCATTTAAATCCCACACTTAATAAATGTCCTGGTTCAAAGTTGTCCAAGAAACTAAAGAAGGCATTTTATATTAGATGTCTTTCAACTAATTCATTTATGAGATGCATCTGTTTTTTAAAAGGTTAAATGCTTCTCCAGACAGGAACTCAACCCCTGGTTTGATTTCCTCATCCTCCTATGCCATTGTTTTATGTAAGAGGTAAATGCATTTTGTACAAAGTTTCAGGGGTAACCATGGTAACTGTAATCAGACAGTGCCTGGACAATGTGAGGCTATGGTTCCACGACTAAAAATATATTTTCCACCAACTTTTCAGCCACCTGCTTGTCTGATTATTGCATGTGGCCCCTTTATGTCGGCATACAGTGGATATAAAACGATGCATGCACCACTATGAATTTACATAAAGCATGTAAAACATTTGATATGTTTTACATTTGTGTTATAGATAACTATAACTGATGAAATAATAAAAACTGAAATGGAAAAAAACAAAACAATTTTCATTAACTGAAATAAATGACAACATAGAAAACTATAGCTAATGAAGCACATTCATAAAATTAACTAAAGCACAATAGGTATAGTATTCTCCATTTTTGTATTTGTGAATCTATTTATTTGAACTGACGACACAAACTGCTTACATCAGATGTCAGAAAATTTCCTGGTGGCGCTAGTCTTCTAAACGGAGACAGCAAAAGTTGCTAGAAAACACCAGAGTCAGACATCATTCAACAGTAATCAAATCCATTTTTTGAAAATGGTATTTTCTGTTGAGTATTCATTACCCAATTGATGTATCACAATAACAATACGATACTTTGACCTTTTTGAATTCTGCACCTCAAAATGAACCAAAGTATGAAAAAACTAAAACTACTACTAATAAAAACTAAACTGAAACGAAACAACATTTAACTAACAATGAATAAAAGCAAGCAGATCCGCTCTGACAGATGGACAAAAACTATTGAAATTAGACAAAGTCACAGTGGAATAGAACTAAACACCCAACATGACCTTTTTCATTTGACTTGTAAAACCGATTTTGTCACTGTCACCAAATCATAACTCAATCATGTCAATCCACTTGTTTTCTATTCTCAGTGGTTTTTAGGGATTCATTACATTAGGTCTGTTCTCCACTGTCCTATAGAAGCAGGTAGAAATGTCAGCCAGAATGCTAACTCTTCGTTAGCCTGAGCGCCTCCTGGAGGAGGCTTGTTAGCCCGTAGCTCTGCTAAGCCTCCAAATCCCCCTGGGGTTTCATCCAGTCTTCAGGCATACCAGTATTCTGGCTAGTTTTTCTTAGTGAGGATAATGCAATTTGGTGCAGTCCTATTATCTATGCTCCAGACAAACAGTGCAACTGAACCTCCTTCTTCTTTTACAGCCTAAGCAGCTCGTCACAGCAACAAGAACAAAAAAAAAAGAACAAACTTTTGGGAAATATTTCAGGCATAGGTCAGGAGTTTCACACTCTTGCTCACTGTTGTTCATGGACTGTGTTCTGTCAGAACATACAGCGTGCCACAATGTGCGTGTGTGTGTGTGTGTGTGTATGTGCATAAACATGCTGAAGGTAAACGTTTGTTAAACTGAACTCATTTAGATAACTGATAACTGCGGTTTTCTTCCTTGAGTGTTCTATTACATTCCATCACAGCTCCATGACAACCGCATTGTGTTTCATTTAGATGCCACTTGATAACACAAAGAAGTGCAAATTCATAACATGGAATAATAAAAATGACAAGTTTTTTTTGTAAACCTGTAAAGTTTGGCATGTGTTTGAATTAGGGCCCCTCTACTCTGATACCCATAAACAGAATTGGGTTTTGTAATCAGTTGTATTTTTCTTTGAGTAATTTTCTTGAAAAAAATCACTTTTAGAGGTATTTTTACTATGTTGTACCTTTTCCCTTTTATTTGAGTACTTTTACTATGAAATATTGCTACTTTTACTTGAGAGAACATTTCTGGTGTCTCTGCTCACTGAATGAAAAACAAAGTAGTTTTTGTTGAAAAATTGATTTGGAAAAATGTTCTATTGCCTGATTTTAGTTTTTTTTTTTGCTACTTAAATAAATTATTATTTGCGTCTTAAAATAACAAAATTTCCACTCAGCTTTATATTTTTGTCCTTCTGGTGATGAGTATTATCAAATACTTTTACTTATAGGCTACCTGAGTAAAAATATGTTGAAGAATTGATACTCTTATGTCTTAAGCTCAGTAAATCCAGTTGTTTCTGATTCTGGTCTCAGAGGTTTTGTTGGAGAACATTAATCTGATGATTTCAGTCTGTGGCTGAAATATACATGGAGAAGTTTAAATATTTACCAATATTTCTCCAAAGCTTTATATTCCTCATTGATGTATTGTGAGGCCAGTTTCTGCTTTGGTGTATTTTTTATGTTTAGCAGATTTTATTTAAGCAGAGCCGTGTTTATTCCCCCCTCTGTCCACGTCTGTTTCTCCTCTCCCTTTTTGTTTCCTGCTCTCCATACCTGCTGAAATGAGATTCTGAGCTTAAGGCTCAGGAAGTGGGTCAAATAAATTGGGTTTTAATGAAATTATTTCTGCATCTGCAGAGCAACACATTGAACTAAATCCAGTGGCGGCTGCTCCATATGCAGATCAGAAAACATATTTTCAAAAAAGTCAGTTTTCCTCATGTGCCTATATTAGTAACTTACAAAACTCTTATTCAACAGTGAATTTCCACCGATATCATTTCTCTCCTGAGGTGATAGTCTAAAGAGTCCCAGCAGCTAAATAGGCAAATTTGCGTGGTTGCTAGGGAAATATAATAAATGTTTAGCCAATCAGCATCACTGAATTTAATGACTCTCTGGTGCTGGAAGTTTAGCCTCTGCTACAGAAAATGTGTGAAAGGTTTGCCATGGTGATAAAGTTGATGTAGACAGTAGAGCGGCAACCTCCTCCAAATTCATCATTTAATGACGATACAGACGATTGTACAGATGCCAGGTTGGCTCCATCTTCCAGGATGTTTTATTAGCATGTTGCTCTGGAGTTCTGTGCTGTTTACCTAACTAGTTTTTAATGAAATATGTGACATTAATTTTATCAATATAAAGTGTCAGACAAAATATCCTTATAGACATTCATACCTAATATGCATATTTCTGCATGATGGAAACACTGCCTACATAAAAACACTTATCAATGTGAAAACTCTTGAGGTGTAGCTTGGAGGTTCAGGAATTACTGAACACATTTTTGGGGGTCTTACACTGTTTCCATGGAGACCCTGCACACTCCAACACAATCACACGGCTTTGCATATTTGGGCCCTCCACCCTGCTTCCACACGGGAAGACAAGAGAAACATACAAAATCATTCAAAACAACTGCAGGCACCAAGAACTGATGAAGGTCAGTCAAAAAAAACACAACAAAGCAAAAAAAAAAAAATCATAAATAGATGAACGCAGCTGGATCTGGTTATAGACGAACTCGTGGCCTAAGATACAAGCAGTCTTCTCAGGAAGATGGAGGTAAGATAAAAAAAAAAAACACATGGCCAAAAAAAGAAAAAGATTGGAATCGAATATATTTTTAAATCATACATTTTATTCTTTTAATACATAACCTGTTTTACAATTAGTATTGTAAAACATAAGTTATAATATTGTAGATAGTACATAGAAATAGTCCTTATAGAGGAGATATTCAGGAAAATGTCACTTTTTATGCTCATCTTTCTGATTCGCTGCCATGAAGTTGCTCCCACAGCTAGCACAGCTAGCCTAGGTGAAAAGCAGGAAATGGAAAAGTTTGTGAAAAGAAACCGTTCAGGGGCCACTGCTGCAAAAAAACCCTAGACTGTAGAGGTTAAATAAAAATGGATGGGATTAATATCAAAATATTAAACTTTTTCTCATCAAAAGAGGGAATAGTGGTGGTAAATGTTATCTGGTAAAACACTCAAAATCAAATGAATAAAGTTGTAATACATTACCTAATAAAATGTTATAGTCATTGGATAGTAAATAAAAGTAGAACCACTGATTCAGACTACTGGCTTTTCTATCTCAGATGTTCCTTTAGGAAAATGTAAACCCTTCACAACCTCACCCACATGAGGATGCAGAGCAGACAGAGTCATCAAGACAGCTGGAAGGTTTGGAGCAGGTAAACTTCATTGTACAAGAAGGTGCTCATAAAATGCCTCATTTGCAGAATTCGCAGCAGCAACAACAACAAATTCATGTACAGGAGTTTCAAGCCGAGGATGGGTTCCTCTCTGCTCCTAATTAACTCACATAATTCTCCGCGGTAATTTAAAACGTGGCTCCCCTCCTCAGTCAGCGTCTGGATTATCGCATTCGAGAGTGAGGAAGCTCCTCGTCTGAACGTTTACAGTGCAGCATGTGCATTTCATTTAGGGACGTCATTTGCATTCATCAAACGTTCAAATTGACAGAGTCGCTTGTTCAATCAGGGTGAAACGTACTGTGGGAGAAGACTGATTAAAATTATTAATGGATGGTTAATTGTTGTTTGCTTACTTTCATAATAACCTGAGAGCTGAAGGGCAAAGTCTTTCATGCTGCAGATTTCCTCCATGTGAATAGAAAATTATCATCATACATCTGAGCTGACAGAGGCTGATTCACATTCTTCAGAATCCAAACGTGGCTGCTTGTCATCCTGGCTTCCTTTGTTTGTCCTACGCAGCTCTGCTTGGAATGTTTTATTCATCTTGTAAACATGATATGCAGCCATGTTTACGTCAAGAATATGAGAGTGGAAAGCTCATCCATGAACAAGTGATGTTCTCAAAGCCCCGTGGGTTACGTTCTGTCGTGAAAAGATCATCACCACAGGTGTCAAACACTTAACACTTCAGAAAAAAACAAACAAAAAAAACTTTATAAACTTAACACAATAAAACGCAATGAAAATGACTCCAGATGCACTTGCTGCACCGGAGTTCACACGGCAACTGTAAAACTTTGATTGCCTATAAGAGTGAGTCATAAAAACCACATTAATTACTACGAGATTTAGAATTACTCTACTTATTAAGAAACTGCAGAACAAGATCCTAAACTGTCTCCCTAAATTGCTCATATTCATCTGACAATAATTAAATTTTTCAGCAGTAAACATTAAAATCAAAACTATTGCCTCAGGGCTTATCATAAATGGCTGGTTTTTAGATTGATAATTGTGTGCGTTGGTAAAAGGAAAATCAACAGAACATTAAAATGTATTAATATTCATAAAATTTTGAGTAAAATTCTATTTTTATAAACATTAAATTTGTATTTTATTTACCAAAATAAAAATAAAACCTTTTGGAAAAAACTTGCACAATTTTCAAATAAAAAAAATTTTTTTTCTTCCCCATAATAAAAAAAAAACAGAAATAATAAAAAAAAAGTTTTATTTTGGCAAACCTCCAAAATAACTCCTGGAATCCTTCCATGTGCGGTAAAGATTGTCTCAGATGACATGTCAAAGCCAGTCTGAGGTTATTTTTGGACATGCGTTCTTATTCACTCACCGGTTTCAGGCCCCTGCTCAGGATCCTGCTCCATCTTCTTCTCGGTTATGTCTTTGTGGGACACAAGGAACAGAACCACCTCTCCTTTCTCGTTCTTAATGGGCACGATGTCCAGCAGACACCAGAACTTTGTACCTGGAAGGAGAACTAATCGTGAGCGCATGTTCATGGGGAACGTACAGCAATGTTGGCGGCTTATTAACGTCACGCTGATCTCACCAAACTTTCCAGAAGTCATCTTCTCTGCCTCTCATTAATGTGACAGAGCAATCTACCGGTGAAATCTCCTGTCAAAGTGATTGCCTTGAGACGCTGCTGAATGTTATGTGCCACTCATTATTTGAAGGTGTTTATTTTTCTGTTAGTGTCCGAAACGCCATGTGACATCTCGGAATGAATACAACAAATTTCATTGAATCAGAGACAACAATTTGTTTTTTCTTCACTGTGATTCGTATTCATCAGAGCTTTGAAACAACACAAGAATCTTTTAACTTGCAGCTGTTGTTTTCCTGGATTCCACGTGGAGAAGGAATTAAATCAGGATCTAATTTGAATGTTTCCCTTCATCTGAAACAAAAACACAACCTAAGCTGCTTTTGGTTTGTAGACAAAATATTACATTTTTGCTTTTATTGTTCAAAATATGTGGAACAACCTGTACGATAACGCATATGAAGTTTCCAAGTCACTTTACTGAACATCAGTCAAAAATCATTCATGGCAAAAAATAAATAAATAATAAAGAATTGAGATTTTTGGTAACTTTTTACAACTCTAAATAATAAGGGACATAAATTCCTCTGAGCTTTAAGAACAATTCTGATCTTTTACCTGTTTTACTCTGTCAGATTAAAAGTGTCGTTCTGAATGCATTTAAAACATACATATACATCCGTCCACCCATTTTCTAACACCCTTGTTCCCTAGTGGAGTCAGGAGATGCTGGTCTGTCTCCAGCAAACGTTTGGGACGAGAAGCGGGTTCACCCTGGACAGTCTGTCGCTGGGCAACACAGAGACAGACAGGACAAACAACCATACACACACACACGCACGCACGCACGCACGCACGCACACACACACACACACACACACACACACACACACACACACCTTGGCAGAATTCAGAGAGACCAATTAACCTGACAGTCATGTTTTTGGACTGTGGGAGGAAGCCGGAGTACCAGGAAATAACTCAGCATGCACAGGGAGAACATGCAAACTCCATGCAGAAAGACCCCAGACAGGGAATTAAACCCAGTATGCAGTGGTAATTTTGCTGAATTACAAATGCTATGCATAATGCTGACTAACTGCTAAAAATGACATCACATTTTCACCAGGAGAAAAGCTCTGCTTCCTTTTTAAAGCTTCACTTGCAGCCCACCTGCTCCCCAAGGTGCATCGTGGGTAATGAGAAACCCAAAAAACTTAAAACCAGAGAACATTTTGTCAGGTTAAAGGCATATGAGGGAGGAGCGAGAGAAAGAAGGAAACAGCCTCGTCTTATGGGGCTCTGGGCTCCAGCAATCTGGGCAGCGGCTCCAAGGATAATTTAAATCTTATCCTGGCAGGTGTTTATGCAGGTCTTAGCCTCGTAGATAAGAACATTTGTATTCACAAAGAAGACAAACCTGTCAGAAAGGTGCCAGAATACAAAATCACGAGAAAAAAAGAGAAGCAAAATGTAGGATTTTCAGCTTATTCAGCTAAATTTGAACCAGTATGAGTGGAGACGTTCAATCTGAACAGGCCAGAAGAGTAGGAGCTTATCTCAGGCGTGAACAAGTTTTTCTCTTTAATCACATTTGATCCATATTAGAGAACAGTAACTCTTTTTTCTCTAGGTGATTTGTATCTTGTCTCATATTTTTAGATGCAGAAACAAAGAAAACTCTTTAAATTATTTATATTTTGTCACATTATACCCACAGAGTTGTATTTAATTGGGATTGTATGTGACAGACCAACGCAAAGTGGTAAGAAATGATAATAGAGGTGACAAAAGCCATGGAGAACAGACTAGGCAGAGTCAATATGACCTTTTAGAGGTCCAGAAATTAAGCCAATTCAGAAAGTATGGAAAGACAAGAAGAATTATTTTTATGGATGATTTCCGGTGAATCTACCCAAGATTTACAAAGAATATGCAAAACCTCTGTAACTATATGTGCAAACCCCAAAATGTATGCATTTGTATCTGAAAATGGTTCGAGAAACCTCCTTTGGAGGAGGTTTTTCTCCTCCAATCTGAGGAAAAGAAACTCCTCAGATTGGAGTTTTTTCAGGACTCCAATCTGAGGAGTCCTGAAAAACAAGGTGCCTTTTCACCTCAAGCTCAACTTTGTGTGCTCCTAACAATCCCACATTTCACTTAGAGTAAAGTCATTTTGGAGCGTCATTTTAAAGTGTGATATCGTCTTGGAGCCTAATGCAGGCCTTGGCGGTGCATAAGAGATGGCAGTGAGCATATTAACGTGGAAATGATTTCCCTGGACATCAAGTTCCCTGAGCGATTCATTGTGGGTGAACAGGATGATTTTAATCACTACAGAGAGCCGAAGGTATAATGAGATCATCATCATCGTCATACAGATGGATGAAAACCTGCATTCTCTCTTTACACCTCTGAGGAGCGTAAAGATTGTGGCTTAGAATTTTGCAGTCTGCCATACCACAGAGTCGCTGCATTTCCATTAAGCATAGAATTGCACAAATTGAAATTACGCAAATAAGTTTCCTGAAAGAAAACTTATTTGACAATTTTGGAAAAAAACTCAAATTTTCTATGAAAAAAAGGTCATGCTCGGATGAGGGGGTTTTCCAGCTGTAAGTACTTGATGTATTTCGCAAAACTAAAATGAAAAAACTTTGTTTTTGCATCACACAAGTCATTTGATCCACAATTGGACGTTAACACTGGTGAAAACAGAACTCTCACAGCATCACTGCTCAGACGATGTTGTACCATTCTGGATGCAAGATGTTGAATCCAGAACTCGCCGACCACAATTTCCCCAAAATGCTGTACCGCTCACAAGTAGGCGGGGCTTGTCGCTCCAACCCTGAATGAGATGTCGACGTGTCCTCTGATTGGCTGAATTAGCATGTCATGCAACTGTTTGCATGACATTTACATGACTTATTGAATAATGAGCATATTCAAAAGTGATTTTAATTTCATTTCTTATTTAATGAAAATGCCACAGTTGCAAAATTTCTTCAAACTTCTTCATTTTTCACTCCCCCAGGGTTCGGTTGTCCTGTTTCCCCAAATCACAATCTGCTCTCTGGTTTCTTGCAGAGATCTGGATTTAAATAGTTTGAGTATTTTATTATTTTATACTGTATGTTTTAATTATGTCCAGTTGCAATATCACATTAGTATTAGATCTGCCAATTAGTTTCCTTAAATGTTAGAAGTTATGATTTTAAACCATAGAAAGGAAAAAACAACAACAACTCAGTTAATAATAATTAGAGTTTCTTTCCCGGAATTCCCTTTGGCAGATTTTGTTTTCAACAAATTTACACTTCTGAGAGGGGAAATAAACTGTTTGAACTTGATTTGGATTCTGCACATGACTACATCACTCACTAATAACTGGGAGCCGGTCACAAAGAGCAGATTTCTCAGAAGGAGCGTGTGGAGGAGAATCCCTAAAAATAGAGTCCTTGGAAAAGGAACAGCTTCAAACTCTTCGTGCTTCTTCTGTGGAGATATTTTCACTTTCATCAGGAAAACGAATTATAATAATCATGGAAAAAAACAAAAACAAAATGCAATGTGTAGATCCATTGCATTTCCAGGACTTCTGCCTTTTATCTACTGATACTCTGAGTCCATTTAACAGCATATTCTCTGATTTACTTCAAAAAAATCCCATGAAATTCACATGTGAAACTCATAAAAAATGCACATGTGCTTCACAGAAATGTTCACATGTGAACGACTTGTAAACTACATGAATCACATGTAAAATCACATGTACACATGTGATTTTGGAACGTTCCATGGTAAAACCCCATGTGATTCTCATGTGGTATCACATATTACCACATGTGTATCAAATATAACATGTGATACCCATGGGTAGCCCATGTGATGCACATGTTTTTATGTGTGCATCACATAAAACATGTGTGACATGTTGTATATGTGATACAACATGTATGCGTGTCATGTGAAAACACATGACACGCATTTAAAACTTGTGCATCACATTTGATCTCACATTTAAAAATATTTCAGAACGTAAAATATGATGCACACGTGAAACATGCATCCCATGTGAGGCACATGTGCTACACATGTATCCCATGTGGACCCAAAGTGAATTAACCAGAAGAAATTTTTTTTCTCTATTTCTTTCACAAACCTCATTTCTCTCAATCATTTTGTTTTTCTTTGGATTGATGTTTTTTTCTTTAGGATAAATGAAATAATTTGTAGTTTCTTGATGCTACTCAACTCCCACCCTTCTCTCTGGTGTCTGGCTGAACAACAATCAACGTTTTTCAATGGCAGAAAAATCAAGTCACATTTTTAGCAATATGACTTATAGTGATGCAACGTTTGCTCTCACATTCTGCTGCAACAACGAATCTGACAACGGTTACAACAACCTCAGCAGAGTCTGCATAACTGATTCGACACTGAAGCTAATGCTCTGTAACACACAGGCTTCATCCAGTAAAAATGACTTCTTAGTGGAGACCGTTCCAGTTTGCACATGGATGTTACAACTACAAAGTCAATTTTCTTAGATCTAATGTATCTTTCTTAGACATAAGGATCCATCCAATATGATATCAGCCAATATCAATAATTATTGATTAGTTTTTGTTCTAAATTACTGACATAGTGCCAGAAATCCAGCAGATGTGACCTTTTCTGTTTTAGCCACGGTTTTCTCTGCATTCTGTCATTTTTTAAAAATTTCTAAGCAGTTCTGAGGCCGGTGGTGAAACCTGATACTGCTGCTGCACAAGTTACTCTACAGGTTGTTGCTAGGTAAACAAAGAGTGAGTCAGTTTCTTGATGCCACCTTGATTTGCTAACTGTGAGGTTGGACAGCTAAATTCTTTCAAACCTATGATCTATTGAAAATTAATTATGTGTTTATCACAATATATGCTATTGATTTATTTTCCAGCCCTAAGTTGAATCAACAAATACATCCAAATTTGCACATAATTATAAAATGGAAGAAGAGTGATGTATAGTTTAAAACATTTTTAAAAATATAACAATGGTTTCTTTTTCTCCTGTAGGATTGGGCCTTCATCAGTCCATACTCTGTTGCATTTACAGCTGCAGGTCTTTCTGCTATATTTTTCTTACAAGTACTATAGAATAAAATATAGAAAAAACCCTGAAAATTTCAGTGTCCTTCTAATTACTTCTAAGACTTATTTTTTCTTGACAATTTCTGAGATTAATCTGAAAATGTTTGATTTTTGGTGGGAATTTACTTCTTTTTTATTTTTATTTTTTTTTCCACCATCCACTGTCTTTGCTAACATACAGTTGAATCCTAATAAAACACAATGAAGCTTGCTATAATGCGACAAAATATGAGAAAGTTGAAGTGTTATGGATACTCAGGAAAAGCAAAGAACTGACATGACTAGAAACTCGTCCAGGACAAACACAGAATGAGTTGAAGTGACTCTCAGTGTTTCTGCTGACGGATCCAGAACCCTGCAGGTTCTGGTCTCACCTTCCTTCTTGTAGAACACCAGCTCCGTTTTGAACTCCCCCCTGTCGTCCAGCGCGCCTTGGATCTGGGCCGTGGAGCGGTCGTTGGTTTCCGGGCCGTACAGGAAGTGACAGGCGCAGCTCTTCTGCATGAGCTCGGCGCGGGCGTAACCGGTGAGCTCGCAGAAGCCGTCGGAGCAGTAGACGATGGGGTACAGGGACTGGACCTGGGCGTTCCCCAGGACAAAGTTACTGTCTGTGGAGGACAAACAGGAGAGCGATCAGAACAGCAGCCACTTTGCACTCATAGAGAGTGTTGTGCAACACGATATTGTACGGTCCCAATACCAATAGCAATTGATATTGGGATAAAAAAAAAGATAAAATAAAGATGATTAGGGGATGGAGTTTAGTGGGAAGAAACTTTTCATTTCCTGTGTACATCGGTGTTAGTAACTAGGGATGAACAAAATTTAAGAACTTGCTGACCACTAAATGTCAATACATTCCTAACAATCAACTTATAAATCGTTTACTTTTGATCATTTATCAAATATGCATCCTGTATATTATTCAAAATGTCACAAGTCAAGTTTTAAATTATCTGCTATCAGAGTAGAGTGATCTAGTCCAGGACTGAAGTGTGTAAGTATTTTAGTTTTTAAACCAGAGCAGATTTTCTACATGCATCCATCAGTTTGTCAGCCATTCAGAATTGGTCATTTCAGGGTTTATTTTCTTCCGATTTTAGTCGGCAGTGAATCCCAACATGTAACAATGCTGCTAATTTTGTGACTCTTTCTGAAACTGTTGTTGTGGTCCAACAACAATGGTGGTGAACAAAAAATTCAGAAGTGGGTCTGCATGCTTGCCGACTGAAATACATCAAAGAAGAACAAAAATATTCTGTTTTCTACACACACGCAAGAAAAACCAAGTATTTACTCGTCAAATATTTTCATCCCCTGCAGGTTGAATTTCACAGCAATCAGAGAATTAAAACAGAGAATCAAATCCTTAAACCAAGCACTGGGCTCATTTTTTTACTCAAACGTGACGAGCCCAGGCGGCCCGCTGGAGGCTCGGGAGAGGGCTGACAAGAATTGATCGGGTGAAGTAAACATGACAAGAGTCATCACAGAACCGCGTGAGCTTTCTTTAATTGATGCCACCAGTAGCTCATGTGTCCACCCTCCGGTTACAATCAGGCAGGAACACACGCTGTTTACTGCCTTCAAACACATTCTGGCTGTTAATCAGCATTCTCCTGACAAGTGTGTGTATGCACACGCATGTAGATGTGAAGAGGAACATTTTTACCCTGCAGCATATTCAGTTTGCGGCTCCAGCCGTCCAGATGAAAGAGCGCTCTGAAAGAGACAATTTGTTTTGTTGGACTCCATCGTTCTCATCGATCCATCAGCGCAGAGGACCCGTAAGAAAACATATTAAATATCTGATAGCTGATTCACAAGTTGTGTGTGTGTATGAGCTCATTAGAGAGCTTAAAATGAAATGCTGAGGAAAGGAACTTATTAAAGGAGCATAAAAAGATCATCCTAAGACCACATCAACGCGGTGAAGAGGCACCAGTGCAGATGTTGGCTGAAACCCCAAGTTAGTAGCGTGTAATATCCTTAAGACTATCATCAGTCACTCAAGCAACCATTACACAATCCATATCAGCTAATTACTCCTGTGTTTGAAACATGAACCTTTCCTCTCCTTCCTGCTTGGTTTTTTTTTTTTTTTTTTTGTTCTCCTGGGAGAAGAGAGGACCACCTTCCTGCTTCACTTCCTCCTCCACTGGGAATCAGTGCTGATGTCACCGGATACCCAGAGGTCTGGATGTGCTATGGGAGTGTATGTACTCAGGCTTGGCAGCATTTTCAGGTAAAACTACCAACACCTGGAACTGCACAACAACAGGTGACAGTCCAGAGGTGGATGATGCTATTTTAATATTGATTTGATACCAAGTAAATACAGAGACAGTTTCGCCAAAACCGATACATGTACATTTGACTGTTTAGTGTGACACAGGTGTTTTTTGAGAATTTTTTTTTCTTTTGCATTATTTTGTTAAAGTTTTCAGGTGTCCACAAAATATTGTAAAAACATTTTAACAAGATATAGTAGAAATAGTAGAAAAACAAATCTTCTTTAGGTAGATTTGAGAAATTACAAAAAAAAGATAAAATGAAATCTCATAAGGGAATCTGAAAGTATAATATCAATCTGTGTTGATTGATCTGTGTGAGTGCTTTATAACCTTTTCTAAGCTGATAAATGACGTTTCAGTAGATTGATATAAATCTTATGACTTTGCATAATGAACAGGAAAAACGGCTGAAATGCCTTCTGAAAAGCTAAATCCACAAAGTTTAGCAAACATGGCAGCAGCCCCAATAAATGGATTTATTTTATTTAACTTATTAATGCTGTTAGACAAAAACAACTTTAACCATGTTTTACAGCTTTAAGCATGTATGAAGTATTTTTAATTCCCAATTTCCCTGTAAGAGGGCTGCACAGTGGCACAGTGGGAGGGAACTCAGGCATTAGAAATACACTGGAAGTTACTCCCATTTATTTTTGTCTCCTTAGCAACTCCAGCATCACGAACAAATGCCAGAGCATCAAGATCACCCTCTGTTTGCTGACTCACTGACTGCGCGTCATTTGGGCCGCCACACCAATCAGAGCTGACAACGTATGGATTCACATCATGCCGATGAACCGTTTGAGGCTGTCGGTGTGTGGAACGTGGTGGGACTTATGTGATTTTCATAAAGTTGGACATTGTCAGGTCAGAATCAAGATGGAAACACTGAAGAAGAAGCACTTCCTGAACTAATCCTAACCCCAGACTGAATCCCTTCACATCCGATTGACCGTATACTCACTCCTCTCGGTTTAAATCGAGAGGAAGTTCAAATCAACTCCACCTACAAAAGACAGGGATGGTTCCATTTGGATGCTTTGATTTCATACGTATGAAATAATAATCAGCGGATAATCACTGACCCTCTGAACATGATGTCACTCTCTTCAGAAAGCATCCTGCTCTGCTGCCACAGGCATTAAAACAACCTAAGCACATGCCAAAAACAGGCAGTTTGGAGCCAAATGCTGCTGTAACGATGGTATATGGTGCAGCAATAGATGAGGATGCAAACTAAACTTGTCATTTTATTGTATATTTTTGATATGGAAAGAAGGATTGGAGCAGTCAGTCATAAGTACTGGCAGCAAACACTTTTTACAAGGTAAGAAGATTAACATTCATGAGTAAGTGAGATTAGTAAGAAGCAATCAAAAACTGCATAATGTAGAAGCTACACACCTAGTCATTAGTAACCATGGAGAAAATGCCCCTCCATCATGCAGTGGGACAATCTCCATCTATAAAGGAGCACTGGCCGTCGAATGCTGTCTTTTATCCATGCAGACTGTTTGCAGAATAGCTTCAATTCTAAGGGCTCATTAAGCAAAAATCTGAATGTATTTTTATTCTGAATTTGAGCCTTAGGTCTCATCTAACCCAGACAGATGACATGCTGCAGACATGAGAGTGCTGTAATGTGTTTTCTGTCACCTTACTCTCTCTTGGCTGAGTCTGTCGGCTACCTGAGAAAAACCTTAAATGTCAAGCTGCTCAGCTCTGACCCATGTGAAGCCCTCTGCACAGCCTTCCACCCAGGACAGATCCGAACAAGAAAAATGTGATACAGAACGTTCACAATGGATGCTTTGTGCTGTCCTTGGCGTTTTGTACATCAACGTTTTATCAGTGAAGATGCTTAAACCCCTTGAGGTCAGCCATTCATGACCAGGTCACCCAGCTACAGCATGGCAGAGAGAAAGGGAGGGAAGGTAAGAGGGAATGGGCAGTGGCACACAGAGGATCATTCACGGTGCTAAGACCCGCCTCCTGGCTCCGATTGGTTGTTTCTGGTTAGCATTAGGAGAAGGCAGAGGAGCTAAATTTTTTTCACAGATTATCTGTCACATACCATACTGTCACTGCAAAATTTTAAACAAATATGTAAAAAAATATTAATTTCTTAAAAGTTACGTAATAAAAAACATATTTAGATTTTTGTTGTTGTTTTTGTCGTAGTTCAACCAGCTGTCAGTGAAGACTGACCATTCACTCACCTTAAGTGCAAAGAAAGGACTGTTGCCAGGTAGTTTTAAAGATCTGTTACTGACATATCACATAAAAAAACAAAACATCAACCATTATTCAAGGAGCCTAGATCTCCACCACATCAGGCCTGCAGCGGTCAGCCTGATCTACATGCAGAGCCTGGAGGAACTGCTTCTCCTGCTCATCAAAGACCACCAGCCCCTCTGTCTGGAGGATGGCATCATTTCTGTCCTCCATTCTGCTCCAACACGCCTTAAAAAGTATCTAATAAATCATTCAGCCTCAACTCTGCAGCCCAAACTTCTAGCTAGTCAGCTGAGAATTTGTGGCTATTTTCAAAAAAATAATGTCCTTTATGTTTCCATTCAGGCTGCACGGTGGCGCAGTTGGTAGCACTGTTGCCTTGCAGCAAAAAGGTCCTGGGTTTGATTCCCAGCCTGGGATCTTTCTGCATGGAGTTTTCATGTTCTTCCTGTGCACAGCATCTATAAAAGTATTCATCAACATTTCTCAAAAAATAGCAAAAAAAAAAAAAAAAAAGATACTTTAGTGTCAAACTGATTGCAGAGATCTACAAAGATAATATTTAAAAATAAAAGAGTGCATAAATATTCACCCCCTTCAAGTCAGTATTTTAGTCGACGATTCTTTGGTTGTACCTTTCCAGTCCCTCCAGGGTCTGCTGCCGAGGAGTAACCCCACAGAATGATGCTCCCACCACCATGCTTCACAGTGGGAATGCAACATCTGTTCTGACCGCTGAAAAGCTTCATTTTGGTCCATCAGACTACAGAACTTTCTTCCACTTCTATCTGCGACGGACTGGACATATATTATATATATATTTATTTAATTTTTGTTGTTGTTTTTTTCTTTTTTTTTTTGAGTTGGCCCACCAAAGCCCCCTTCAGCAGTTGGCGCCCTGGGCTACCGCCTATGTGGTCAAGAACAGGCTGAGAGGAAGTGAGGCGGGAGGACAGGAGGTCCCTACGAGTTTCAGATCCATGCTAACAATGTCACATTATAGGCACTACGGAAAAAACAAAAAGAAAAACATTGTTTACTCCTGCAGTTCTGATCAGATGAAATGCTCTGCTTAACAGAACCAGTTAAATTCTCTGCTGCAGTTCCCAGATCTGGTCAGAGTAAATATTTGTGATATTTTTCCTTTAGCTGAACTTCTCTCCTCTATATTTATGCTGCCTGATCGCTTCAAAAACTGGGAGCACCCAGACAACAAAGTGAAAGAAAAGAGCAGTGAGAGTAGATTTTATTGCCTTGCAACATTTTCCTCATTCCCTTGTTTGTTTTTGTTGTGTCTGCTGAATATCTGGCTCTTACATTTCTCTTGTCCTGTGAAGACGACTGATGAGCTTCCTGTTTGAAGTTCCCTTCAAACGAAGCATGACCTTTGGTCTTGCTTTTTAATCTGCAATGGAGCTGACAAGAAGAATCTCATGAGCAACTCCTCTCATGTATGGACCAACTAAAAAAACAAAAAAAAATTTAGTATGCAAGTCCAGCTCAAAGCATTAAAATATCATAGAATATTTCAATTTTCTCCCCACTCCTTTCAGGAAGTGAGTTATTCTACAGAGAGCATGTATCTGCAACTTGTGGCTCTCAAAGGAAAACCATCTGCAGTATCGCCACAAAAATGAACTCAATTTAAAACGTGGGGCAAAAAGAAATATGCATGTGAATATGCATCCCAATAGCATCCATCATTCATTCAGAAAGAAACAAACAACTGCAACATCCAGCAGACGTGCTTCGTTAGCACAACAAAGAAGCTTCAGGCAATGAACCTTTACGTTAGACAAACTTACAAGAGTTTAGTCTGCTTATGAAGAATGTTAGCTCAGAAAAGTGAGGAGCATCACAAACTCTCGTCATTTGCGAAGTGGATTGATTATTTCCAGGGGGTTTTCTGATGTTTTCAGAGCGAGTGGTAGCCTTGAAGTACAAGCTGAGATGGACCAACTAGGAATCCGTCCTACAAACATGCCTGAAGGCAGAGCAGCTGCCCAGCTTTGATGAATAATCCAGCACACCGGCCCAGCAACAACGTGAGATGATTACATTAGACAGTGTATTTGTGTGTGTGAGTAAAAGTGTGCGCTTCATGTGAATGGGAGAACTCAGTGTGTTGTTTCTGCAGCTCCAACTGATTGTAGCACTGCTCTCTTATTGGATTATCAGATTTTGGTAACCAAATTGAGATCGGATCGCCTCTCCTTCCCCCCTCAAAGCAACCCAAAATGTAACTGGATTAAAGAACATCAGGAAGAGCAGGAAGTATTCTCACAGTGAACGGGAGAGCATGCGGATTAATATGTTAACAACAAAAAAAAGAGAGTAGCTTCTGTGCTCAAAAGCATCATTAGAGATGTTGGCGCTGACCCGAGGCCTGGTTCAGTCCCGTCTTTACTAACTGAATTCAGATAATTTATTTCCAGGCACAAAGTGCCTGGTGCACTGCAAAACAGCAACTCATACTAGGTACATTTAGGTAACTTTTCAGCAAGATATTGGAGCTCGTTTTAAGTCAATAATTCCATAATATTGATGAAAAATAGACTGTTCAATTGACAGATTATTTCTCATATCAAGATTTGTCATTGAAAAATAATCTGCTGAAAATTGACTTCTGAGTTAATTTTATCTTATTTCAGGTGTACTAAGATATTTGCATTAGAAATTAGACCAATAATTTTTGTGATTTTGCAGTGTAATGTGTTGGTTCTCCATTTACTGCTGAAGGGATCAAAACCCAACTTGCATCCATGGCTCCAATAAAGAGCCATGGATGGTGTATCATGTAAAAATGACTTTTTTGAAATTTATATAGCAAGAAGTCAAAACATAAAGAAAATTTACTGCTATGTCTGACTTCAGCAGACGTCGCTAAAAGCAAATGCTTTATACAAATGTACGTAATTAAAAATCAGTTGATTTGCATGTATATTGTGTTTCTATGCTATATCCTCATCAAAAACATACCTGGAGTGTCGCTCTGATTCTTTCATGCTTGATTCAGGAATCTTTGAATCTCCCTTGGCAACCATTCAGGAGCAGCTTAACGCTTGCTCCCACTAAGCTCCGCCTATTTCCACAAAGCTCCTCCTCAGGGCTGCAATCTCCAGTTGACAGACCACCCCTCGCCACTCAGCTCCTCCAGACTTGCGGCAGCAGCAATTAGCAAACACCTGGTGGAACTGCAAGCCTGCTGGGTTCATCGTAGGAGCTACTTCTCAGTCCAACATGCCTAAGAACGGTTGTATGCGGCACAATGAGAAGGTGATCTGTGACGACGGTTGAGATTGTTGGAAAAGACAGGAGCTTCTTAAAGAGACAGAGTCCAATTTCAAGGGGTCAAATTACAAAAGTCTAATCTTTTAAGTTATTTTCGCCAATGAAATTACATTACATGCCTTTTAAATACATAATACCACCCTGGTAAGAGTGAGATGCTAATTTGTAAAATAAAGCCTTTGGGGTTCAGACCTGGTTGCATTGACACTCAATTAGACGTGAAGTCAAAAAACCTTCTCTGCAAACCATTTCTGAACGTTTTGGGAAAATGGAGCACAACATACTGCTGAAGAGGACATTTCTATTAAAGGGCGAACGTTGTCTACAACATCGCTCAAGCAAGGTTATGTCTTGTGCCCATTGTCCAGCTCTAAAGCCCACCCATTATAGAGGCTTTCACCTGTGAATGGATGTCAACAAGGACATTTTCATTAAAACCACACATGTAAGAAGCCGAGGTGAACTGTGCGGTCTGATACCCTTCTATCAGAAACAGCATTATCTTCTTCAGTGGTTCAGATCACAAGGTCAAGCTAAACGCCAATGTGCATCAATGCTTTTAACACATCAGCATGGAGGACAAAATGTTGTCCTTCTGCCAAGCGGGGGCAATGGGATGGCCTCCATTGCCGCCATACACTCAATACAGAAGAGACAGCTGGGCGGTCTGAGATAGAAAAGTTTTCTTTGGATTGAAATTTATGTGACTGGCTTCAGATTTGTCTGCATGATTAAACTGAACGATTTAAATCTTTCTGTACACAGTAAAATCGCAAAATCTTACAAAGTATTTTTGGGGCAGTTTCTAGTCTAAACGCATCAGTACACCTGAAATGAGACAAAAATAGCTAACAAGTAACTTTTCAACAAAACATAGGAGCTTGTAACGACTTAATAAAAAGCTCTGACAGATAATTTTGCATACAATATTTTTTTTAATTGATAAGTTAAATAATCTGCTCATTAATAATGCTTTTTAATATTAGTGATTATTGACTTAAAATAAGCTCTCCTGACTTCCTGAAAGGATTTTTGTAAATTAGTTTGTTCCTATATGAAGCGCACTGGACCAAAAATACTTGGTACAATTTTTTTTGTTTTTTTTGCAGTGTCTATAAACTAGATATGTTTATAAAGTCCCCTCTATTATTTGTTTAGAACTGGCTTTATGTAAATAAGCTCAACTCAATTGAACTGAACGGAATTCTGTCATAATGTTACAGCCAGTTATAGCATCTCACTCATTGGTTCTTCCACTCGGTGACACTTTATTTGAAGAGCTGAGCATAACGCTGACATGACGCTGTCATAAACATGACATAACACCTGTTATGAACATGAAGGAGTCTTTATGACTGTCTATGACCGTTGTCATAAAGTGTCATTAGAAAAATTATGACATTTTTAATGCAAAGTTGCTTTAAAAGCTGCATTAAAAGTCCATTAATGCAGTGTGCCAACTTTGTATTGTTTCGTAAATAATAACACTTTAATGCCAAGTCGGCCCTTCTAATGGACTTTCAATGCATTAAATGTCTCATTATTTACTGAATGACAATTCATGTCAACAGCCATAGACATTCATAAAGACTCGTTCATGTTCATGTCAGTCTCATGAACACCTGGTCCTTACTGCCTGGTGTTTGATTGAAGACGGTGTTCTCCTTTAGTTTCTGTCTCTTTACGTTTGGTTCTGCACTGTTGGTTGTATTCCTCTCTGCATGAGCTCTGTGATGGGTTGGTGAAAACTCAAGGGTGTGTACTTCCTCTTGCCCACTGACTGAAGATGATTAATCAGAAGCAGAAATTGACTGAATAAATGGGTAACACACACACGCACGCACGCACGCACGCACGCACGCACGCACACACACACACACACACACAAGGAGACTTTGGTTATTAGTTCTATTCCAGGATTCATGATTAGAGAAGTTTGGTGAGAGTTACTGATTAGTGTTTGCCTCTGAGTGAATGTAAGATGGACATTGATCTCTTCCCTCCGACCATTTCGCAGTAATCCAATTTGGTGTACCACTTTGGGGTAGTTGAGGGTCTTCTGAGGTGAATTTCCCAAATGAAAAATTGTTTAGCTCCATCAGCAGTCTGACTTAACTACATTTTGTACAAAGTTGGCATAAATGTTATTTCAGTACAGGGGTGCAGGATTTCCCCCAGCAGCCCACCATGCTTTACGAGCCCCACCGCCTGGTGCAGTGGTAATTGTGTCATATTTGCTTTAAGTCCTGATGATCACAGGATTGAGGTTCCAGTCAGTAGATTCTCAAACAGAAAAGGCTGTGGCGCCAATAGCATTTTGTTGTAAAAAGAAAACCGCTTCTGGCAAAACTCCCCTGACTTCACCTCTGATTCTGATGTGATTAAATGTTTTGGATTGTAACAAAGTGCTGAAGTGAAGGTGGAAGGTGGAGTGATACACCATAAATAATTTTGTAGACAGGACAAAGGCTTGAATTTTTAACCATTTTTTCCCAATTGAGTTAACTATGTATTTATAACATTGAACTTGATGATACATATTTACATATATCCAATATGACTTCTAAAAGTACTTGGACAGTGTTATGATTTATTACAAGTTTTAATTTACACAGTCTGAACAACTGCATTTTAGCCAGCGCTCTGAAGAGTTCAAAGTAAAAGATATCTAAGATGAATTCAGGACACAGACTGAGTGCTTCTTTGAAACTGTGGTGATTTGTGAGTTATTTCTGGTTAATCAGTCACACGCTTTGTTTTAAACCTGATCTGTTTTTTTTCTTACCTCAACATCCTCAACCCCCACAGTGCATATCAGTACTACTTTTTGTGTGTGTGTCTGTGTGTTTTCTCACTTTAGCCGTGTTGTGGAGGCTGCCTGCAGGTCTGCTTCTGCAGACTTTCTAATGTCATTCACTGCTGTGTGTCAGGGCTTGAACATGTATGAGAGAGAGCGTGTGTGTGTGTGTGTGTGTGTGTGTGTGTGTGTGTGTGTGTGTGTGTGTGCACAAATCTGAAACGCTGTGTTCTTCTTATCAAAGCCCCGCCCTCCCTACAGTCTCTAAGGAAACGCAACACAATTGGTACCTGTCGCCTGGCAACATTGCCCGGTATCTTTGGGACACAGAGCTGCTGGCAGAGACCACACACACACACACACACACCCCCACACACACACACACACACACACACACACACACACGCACACACACACACACACACACACACACACACACACACACACACACACACACACACACACACACACACACACACACACACACACACACACACACAGAGTTGGTGTCTTTTACATTTCTGTGTCCAGAAGTTAAAGTGGCCCGGCTCTCTACTGAGACACAACCCAAAGTGTAAAGTGTGTACTATGGACTAGTACACACTGAGACTAGTGAGACTAGTTTTATAACGTTCATATCAAATATTAGCTTCTCTGTAAGTATAGGTTGTGTCAACTAAACTACATATGATCTTATACAAATGCACACTGCACTTCTTTGGATTTATATCTTTTACAACTATGCACCGGTGGTATTGGCCCATCACAAAAATGCCAAAATACAAATAGAAGCTTGTAATAACATGACAATATGTGAAAAGATTCAAGTGTCTGGGATGAAAAAACATTTTGCAAAGAACAACGTTTCAAACATGCATGAAAGAACCAAACAACACTCCAGGTATGTCTTTGATGAGGAAGTAATAATATAACATGATGTAAAGCTGGAAAAAAAAGTCGGTCTTACTTAACACTGCCCCTTTACGCTGTGGGAATCCACTTCTAGTGATGAATTTTCCAAAGTACCACGACAAGACATTGATACAAATGACATGCTGCCCTCACAAATCTCCTGATTTGTGCTTTGTTGTCTCAGACTGCTGATCTAGAAGAAGAGGTTTAGAAGAAACTAGAGCCGAGTATGATTACTCACCGATTTAGAGAAAGTTAAATGTTAAAAATATAAGTGGTCCAAAATATCAGCATGTGAACTGTAACAGCGATGTCCACGTCCCCTGGTCCCTGTAGGTTTAATTACGGGGACATGAGTCACTGCCGAATTGTATTGTTTTAATGTAATCACAGGGCAGAACATTGGTCCTAATGTAGAGGCAATTAAACCCTGAAGTTCAGGCCACTCAATAAAGGTGCAAGTTTTTCAGAATCCCCCCGTGTGACTGAAGAATAAAATGTCAGTGGGACGAAGCTTTCACATTTAAACCTCTCTGTCTTCCTGTTGATTCTCCATCAGTCAGTGTGGAAACTGCAGCAAACCATACTGGTTTGTGTGACTGGCTGCAGCTGGACAGCGAGGATCTGCTCTCAGCGGATCAGCACACACAACGCGCTGCAGCAAAGGGACGCGGCTCTGACACAGACACATTTAGACTATTTTTGCTCTTTCGCACACTGTAGTGTGTGTCCTTAATGTCTGACATAAACCCATAAGTGTATGTAAAGTTCTGACCAAAAGTGTATACAGAGTAAACTGGCTGATGTTTTATTTGCATAAGAGAAACACTGTGACGATTCTTGGTTTTGTATTTCAATGGAAACATTTCCATCAATGCAGAGACAGAACATGATTGAATTTCCAACCTACACGAAGTGGCAGGAGACGGCAGTCGGCTCCAGAAAACAATGATTGCATTACGCCAACTCTTTGAAAAGAGAAGAAGCAGAGGAAACGCTTCCACCTTCAGCTGACTGAGATGTGTTGGTTAAGATGACGGGAGGGAGACTCGTCAGGAAGAGACAAACTGTTTCTGAGGAGAGATTCTGAAAAAAAAGTCACATTTTATGAACTACAGGAAGTAGAAAGTGATGCAGAGAGAGAAAGTTTTGCTCATATTTTTTGGGTATTTTGTATGACAGAGAAAATGAATTCATTTTTAGAATTGCAAAAAATCTGTGAAGTGTGGCATGCATTTGCAAAATGTGTCTGCCAGCTTTGCATATTTAGAAATAATTGTATGGTGATGATCCTAAAACATCAAGAAAATTTGGTTTTATTGTAAAATCAAGTTCAGACACTGAACTGGACTTTGACTAGGCAATTCTAGCACAAGAATATGCTTTGATCTAAACATTTCATTTTAACTCTGTCTGTACGGTTAGATTTTCTTGAGGTATTTCCCTTTTATTATGATGATGTCACTATCTTGCTTGGATGGCATTCTACTTTAGATAAATATATATATATTTTTTTTTAATAGAAAAAACAAAAGGAGGAGTGCTTTTCTGCCAAATTCTTCCAAATTCCAGAAGTCAAAAACTTTTGGATGTTTCCCAGTGGGGGAAGGTGTGTCCAGAGGGATGGTCAGTGTTAGCCATAGTCACCAATAGCATTTAGTTTGTTCAGTTTTGATCACTTCTGATCAGAACATGTTCTTATACATGTGACGAGTTACAGCAAACAACTTGCTAACAAATTTCAAAGACAACAAAAATGTGCTTCTCCAGTAAATATAGGAATTCTGTTTCTGTGTAGATCTTGCTGACCAAATAATCTATCAAGCCTGCAGCAGAGCAAGCATCGGCCTGAACCCAGATATGACTCTCTCAGATATTCACAGCGCCGGTTTAAAATTAACTGACTCTGAGCGTCAGGGAACGGGTTCAAAGATGGAGTTGAAAGCGTCAAGCCGAGTGCATCTGTCCTCACTGAACGCTCCCTGTCAGAAACAAATCTGTTCACATGATACCCTCCTCCCCCCACCCACAGATGGCCGAGCCCCGACATGTGGCCCCCTCCACATATCTGGCAGAATCTGCAGAGCAGCAGATGATGGAGTGTTTTGCTGTTTGTCTCAACTTTCAAACTACACTTCCCTCTGTTTCTTGCAGTGAAACCAACAAGCTTTCATAAGATACTTAGAAAAAAACATGAGCAGAAAATATGAGCGATGCTGTGTGAGCTCGACGGCTGAATGTGGACGGGGATAGAATGAAATCTACACACTTCACATGAGCAGCTGCAGTGCAGAGGGCGATTATTTCTCCTGGTTAAGATATATATCAGTCAGATGAAAGGATAGAAACAGAACATCAACGATCAGACACCAGTCAACAACTTTATCATTCACTTTGGAGCTTTGTCTGTTGTTGCAGGAATAATGGGAATGTATCTGAACAGACTTATTGTTTGCTCTCAAAAAATAATAATTCAACCAACATGACCTTTGGTTAAAGCCGCAGTATGCATCCATCCATCAATCAATCAAATTTTAGTTGTAGAGCAACAAGTGCTTCACATAATAAAAACACAACAATAAAAAGTCATAACACTGTCAACAATCGAAACATTACATTTTGCTGTCGTTACACATCAGATTATTGATTAATATTTCATTGATCATGTTTCAAAAGCAGCTATAAACAGCTGGTTTTTTAAGTCTGTTTTTAAAGACACTGATTCTGGATGCAGAGCAGAACCAACCTGAGACGTTGGGAAGGCTGATATAACAGCTCCACATCTTTGATGTATTGTCTTGCTGAGCCATTCAGTGATTTATGTACTATTCCAAAAAATATTTCTTATTAAAACTGTCCCTGTCACCTTGTAGTGACAGTATAAGATGAGTCAGATAGTCCATGAACAGATGGAGCTCCTCCCAATCCTCTCTGAGCTGCTATCACCGACTGAAGAAACATACCGCTGCTGACCAAAAACAGCCAGTCAGAGCCAGGAGGCGGGCCTTAGCGCTACCAATCATCCTCATGTACACTGCTCAATGTACTAATGCTGGAAAAACAACTTACCCTTACAGGCAAACCTTTTCTCTTCCATTATCAGTGGCTATGCTAACTAGCTCAGCTGGATCAGGAGGGGGTTGAGCATGAGAGTGATTGACAGCACTAAGAACTTCCTCCTCGCTCCTATTGGTGTATTTCTACAGTTAGTACTTGGAGCACTGTCACAATAATAAATATTTATTAAAATTATCGTTAGATAAAACATTATTTTTGATCAAAGTTACATTCTGCAGTTTTAAGGTAGCATCACAATTATGCATGATAATTGTTTAGACGTTTCTATTTGACATCTTTACTAAATAATAAATGAACTCCTCTGAAGCGTTCAGCCCCAGCACAGGCTGTGGGACACTAATGACATCTTCAAAAGCTTTTCATATCTCTGTGGTCAAAACATTTTGCGGATTTTCCTTGACATCGTTTAAAAAGAAAAAAGTATATGCTTGCCTCTGAAATTGGAAAATCAATTTGTTCAATTTTTTTTTAGGTCAAGCAGGACGGTTGGAGTACAGCCGAGGCAGTGATGTCATATTAAAGAGAGGAAATTGAAACCCACTGAATTGATTTCAAGTCATGCAGTCAGTCTCAGTCAAGGGGATTTTTGGAAATGTTTAAAAAGGAGAAACTGATGGACGCAGTTAAACACTTTGACCAAGAACTGAGATGAGCACAGAAACCAGACTGAAACACGTCAAAGCATTTGGTTATAGTTGAACTATTTAAGTGTTTAAACAGCTTTTTCAGTCATTTTCTGATGAGTGGAAGGTCAGAGATCAGCCTGTAAGTCTGATTTATCCATATTGGTTTTTTTAATCAGTGGTTTGATAACGGCTGTTTTTAAAGCCTGGTGGAAAAACACCAGATGAGAAGGAAAAGTTTTGAGTAGGTTAAGAAGACAGCTGGAAGAGGAGCTTAATTGATTTATAATTTCTTTTAAGTTTTTAAGGGTAGAATTTGTCTATATTTGAAGAGTAAAGCAGCGAATTCAGCAAAGCTTGTTTCCCTCGCATGTTTCAATGTGAAGCGATATCCTTGCAGTCTCACTTTGTGGATTTTGCAACCTGAAGTAGAGTTTTTTTGTTGTTGCTTTTTTCTTCTTCTTTTTTTTTAAAAGGTAATTATCAACCAGCACATTTACTGAGTTACATGATAAAAGGGAGATGGGAGAATAAATTTTATTACTGGCTTCAGCTGAGCTGTCCTCAAAAAAAAAAAAAAAACATTGTATAATTTGGGTAAGTGAAGCCAAAGAAAATGATGCTTTCAAATGTAACAGAAAAATTAATAAACAGGGCAATGGAGACCCTGGAAATAAATGGGCCTTTAATGATAATAAAGTCCAGAGAGTGTCTCTCAGTGTGTGTTGGCTGTTCAACATGTTGAGTCAAACCAAAGCTCAAATAAGTTAATTTATTTTTTTGCTTACTAAATTGAAATTAGTTTGTCGGGATGAATTTTATTGCTTTTGTGAATATAACAAATCCAGTGTTTTTTTTTTTTTTGACACCAGATGAAGTTTTGTTTCTTCTCTCACTGTCAGTTATTTGCTGATCAGAGAGAACAAAGCAGCTGCTAATGCAATAAGCTTTTTTGGTTTGCCTAAGAAAACAGCATTAGAACGGCCTGTTTATATTTTCTCTTATGACATTAGTGCTGTGTGATAGAGAGTCATTGCTAAGAACTAAATTAAAGCTACCTAAAAAAAAAAAAAAAGCTGCTTGCAGGAACAAAGTTGAGTTTTTAACCTGCGTTTATTAAAAAACCAGCAGGCCCAGCAGCTTTACAAACTGTGGATGTGTGACCTGCCCTTAATAATTCATCTTTTACAAGCAAAAATGTCACCACAGAAATGTCTGGCGGTTTTTTGGGGGGAAGGTTGGTATGAGAAGCAGAAGAAGTCAACATGTCAACACCGGGAGAGAAGACACTTGTTTCTGACACCTTCAGAGCCGTTAACTTAAAGAGGAGAGAATGGAGATGACAGCAAGAACAAAAGGATGCTGCTTTTCACACAAGTTCCCTCCACGCCTCAGACAGGTCGGCCTGCCACAGACTCCTGTTCCCTTCATCTGACAGCCTGATGGAGAGACGAAGGGTGGTGGAGGTTCAGAGGTGAAGTCGTGTGTGGGTGTGAGGTGGAGGGGATATAAATGAGCTCAAATCTAGAACATTAAACCTCCAGCTTGCACATTTTGTGGTTTTATGTAGGACTGGGTGATAAAAAGAATTTTATCAACTAATCAAATTTTCTGCTTATGGAAAATTTGATTTCTGGAAAAATCTGGATTGTTTATTTCATCAATGTACATCTTTGGTTTTGTGAGTTAGCCAACCCAAGAACCACCGTTTTGTTCGGCTAGCGAGTTTTACAGATTCTATTTATCAATGCAACAAAATTACTGAAATAAAGCCAGTTTTTTTAGATATTTTCTGTGCGTTTCTTTTTTTAAGGAATAAGGTAAAAAGAAAAAAAAGAAGTCAAATTGAAAATAACATTTAGCATAATTTTTTTGCTTCTGTGTTTCTGTGCAAAATCACAACATTGACGAAACACAAGAACAAATTCACGTCGCCGGCGTTCTCTGAGCCCATCAACATCAAAACAATAACTTTACTTTGCAGAGTTTTTCATGCTACTCAACGTTTTTTTTTTATTTTACACAATTTGTCCTCTTTCAACCACAAACGTCAATGTATTTTACCAAAATGTATGTTTATGTTCAATATGCATTTGTATTTAGCCTCTGCTATTCAACACTCTAAAATGACAATCATCTAAACACCACACAGTTTCTTTCATTCATCTGATTAATGAAACTCCATTCATCTTCCTCTTCACTCTGATCGATAATGGAAAAAAAAAAATCCCTCCAGCATGATGCTGCCATCACCAGAGCGATGGTGTGTTCAGGGTGATGTGTAGTTGGTTTTTCACCTCACTCTACAGTCAGCGTTAGCAGCACCATCTGAGTCTAATCAGACCAGAGCTCTGTCTTCCACATGTTTGCTAAAGGGAATCTACAATATCACAGAGTGTTTACTTTAGGAAGGCAGATCAATAAAAATTTAGATAATATTGATGCCACGTCAATATGGCTATTGGCTTTATCCTAGTGTGTAAAGATCAGTGATATCGTTTCTGACACCCTCTTTTGAGTTGTAGTTTCTCAACTTATTGAGGAAAACACACACACACACACACACACACACACACACACACACACACACACACACACACACACACACACACACACACACACACACACACACACACACACACACACACGCATACACACACGCACGCATGTATACACAAACACACTCTTTTCATTCAAGTCTGCACATGCTCTCCTACGTTTCCCAAAGAAGCTGACTTATAATAGACCTCATTGGTAAATCTCTTTTGTTGGATAAAATAAAAATAATAATACATCTTTGTATGATGTGTGAAAGAAAAATCCTGCAGCCAGTAGGAGTTGTGTTTATTTGAAGAGTTAATAAAACTACCTGCATTTCTTAATGTCCACAAGATACTCAGCAGGACACAGACACCCTGCTGTGACGAACATAGAAAAATATTGAGAACATAATATAAACACAGTTTCCCTCTGAGGGTTAAAACAGGAAAACACAAAACATACAATTGAAATAAATGTAATTTTTTGGCAGTTGAGTCAAATCCTAATTAAATATTCAAGCAGTTAAGACAAACTGGTCATATTTAAAAGGAAAATAAATGAAAGAGGGATTTGACCAAATATGCACAATAATGAGTAAGAATATTAAATTAAAAAAAAGCTAAAAATTGTTGTGTACACAATTCAAATATTTATTGTATTCAGGTTTCTATTTCTTTTGTAAATCCTACCGTTTTGTGAGACGGAGCGCCATCTTACACTCAAACGGAATAATTTGGAAGGTGCTCTTGCAGAGCAGGTTAACCTGCATGGCAGCTTGTCTGAACCCTCTCTGAGCTCGTTCTTAGAAAATGGCACACCGAGAATAAAGCTTCACTGCTCAGTGTGAACCTTTAAGCTCACAACCGCAAGTCAGCCATGCAGGTCCAATGTTCTCTGAAAACGAGCTCAAACATGATCAGATTTATGGATCTGGTCAAATAATGTAAATAATCAGGTACCAAAAATGATTTTTAGAAAACATTCTCTGAAACAAATGGCTGTTATAAATTAGAAAATGAGGCTGTTTTCTAAATTTCTAAAGATTTAAAATGTGGAAAATATTAGGATTCCAGATTCTAGACTCCTCTACTGAATTATTCATACCTCTTCTCAAACTATACATGAAAGTTTCATTTCTTACTCCTGATATACTTTTCTCTGCTGAGATTTGTTCTTTTACACATTTGAAATAACGATTTCATCTTCATCAATTTTAATCTTTCCAATTTATGGCTGCACTATTCATACATTGTTTATTATTATTCTCTACATGGTTTAAAACTTATCAGTATCAATAAATTTGTTAATTGTGGTACAACGAAAACAAAGATTCATCTTATCTCTTTTCTCTCATCTTGTTTCGGACGTCAAAAACGTTTTATCTCATCTC